>NC_025694.1:3806179-3832741 GCF_000633955.1 Camelina sativa
TTTTTTTTTTTTTTTTTTTTTGTGTTCACCGATCAACCAAGCAGATTAAAACAAAACAAAAAGGTTTTATCTGGATATAAAATTCGAAGCCATACAGCAATCACACAAAAAAAAAAAAAAACAAATATAAAAAAAATATACAGAATGATGATGATTCAGAATCAGATAGTGATGCTTCTTTGTCTCCTTCCTTTCTTCTTTTTTTTTTTTCCTTTCTCAACAAGAAGAAAGGAAAAAGAAGGTAAAAAAAAAGGAACGTGAAGATATTAATTGCTTTTTAACCTTTTTACCCTGTTTTTCTTGGGCGGCGCGTATGCCTACGAGAGTTGTCAAAGTTACGGTTCGAATTTACTAAACCAATGTTCGAATTCGTGTTATTTGATTTTTTTTACTTTTTATAGAAAGTAGTAAACACGTTTTCAACTTTTTTTAGAAACAAAATCCATTTTAACCCCTAAAATCTGATATTAAAAGAAAAAAAAAAGGGTAAATATACAGGATAGCACAGAACCGCATTTCCCTAACGAATCTTGTGATCTCAGCTTCACTAGTAACCTTTTGTTCTACAAGTGTTGGAACATTTCATTCATCATGCCAACTCGTTAGTTGTTTATCCGTATATTTCACTATCAATATTCAATATAGCATGGCACCACCATAATCCAGTACTCGAGTAAATATATTTAAACGAAACGGAATGTTTCATTCAATCATATGAGACAAGCATACAGAGATGTCTGTTAATGTACACATAAATATGGAACAATTAACCTTTACAATGATTCACTTCTTCCACTGCGGAATACGCTGCACTACAACCTGAAAACAAAGACGATACAGAAAGAGAAAAAAAAAACACCTTTTACGATCCCAAACATGATAAAGATTTATCCAAAAAATGGGCACTGCAAACTCAGCAAGTGGCGGTGTTTGAAACTGAGTACCTTCCCTGAGTTTTCTTTGTTCCCTACTATTGTTTGACATGCGAGTCTCCAAGATTCTGGCTTCTGCACAATAGTAACAAATCCCTTACTATTTAAACCAGCCAAGGTTCTTATTTACCCGAATTTGCATATCTAAGAAGAGTTTAGAGAAATATACTTACTTAGTCAACATATCAGACAAACAATATAATCACATTTTAACATGAAACAATGCTCAATATATGATTCATCTTGTGAGTGTACATACCCAATCCAAAACTCTAATGTTAAAATGAGAAAGTGAAACAAACATTGATATATATAGCTAGAGAGGGAGTTACAGAAAAATAACTAGCCTTTTTCAGATACCGGTTTTCTGTATCTGTTCTCTCGTTCAGAAGGTCTCTGCCCTCTAGTATCTGCACACAAGACGACCAAATGTGTTTTTTTTGCTTGAGTATATAGTTCATCATAACAGAGTACTAGACCATTGATGCTAACAGAATGCTAAGAGAATCATAGAACACAAATATGATATGTTAGACCATGAATGCTAAGAGAATCATAGAACACAAATTCATAATCATAATCAAGAAAATATGATATGAAGTCACTTGCCTCAACAATACAAGTTCCACAGCTTCCTCCACCTCCACAATTCATCACTTTACCCTAAATCATCATCACATATTCCATAGATTACCATTAACAAATTCCCTCCTAATAAAACACAGATCACGAAAATCAAGAACTAACTATTCGATTTGTGTAGCAAATTGTTCCAGAAACGATTTCAAAAACCAAATCAAAACCCCAATGTATATCTAACGCATAAAACTCACGTAAGCAGCATAGAGTTCGATTTTGTTATCCTGCATAATGCTTCTCATAAGCTTCGCACCACTCACAGCCTTCGCTTTATCCACCGGATACGACCCGTCGCTCCCAGGCTTCGGCTACAATACAAAAAGGAAACAAATCGCTTTTGAGTTTTGAAACGAATTGTATTAAAACTCAACGAAGAAATCGCACCGAATAGTTACAGCGAAGAACTCGAGCTCTATCTCAGGAGGCGGAGAAGAAGAAGACGAAGAGCTGATACAGGAGACAACGCGAGCGCTTCCACTTCCGGGAACTTTTCGACGGTGCTGAATTTGTAAATTGGAGAGTGAGAAGCCGAGGTTGAAACCTAGTGAGGCCATTTCTCCCGGCTAATTCTTCCCGTTCTCCGGCGACGAGTTTTACTGGTCCTCCTCGAGAAGAGAGATAAAGTACTGCAAACCGCGAATTATGTGGACTTCATCTTCCAGATGTTTTATTAGGCTTTCTATCTGTTTGTTAGTAGCCCGTTAAAGGCCCACTGTACTTTTCTTTTTAAAATTTAATGTATCATATGTATTTTGGCTTTTCTTTTCTCTTTATATATGGAAACATCTACGAATTTTAGAATTATTTTAGATTTTCTCATTTAAAAATATTGCTATTGGAGAAAAAAAAAAAAAAAACATATATTGTTCTCTCTACATTAAATATGGTAAAAAATGTTGGGCATATTTGTACGTAAAAAGTTATACTCCATTTTATTTGTTTTTTTGATGAATCATGACTTCATGAGCATATGCATTGTTGTTTTTGGGTCCTCAAATATTTATTAAGTTGTTACCATAGTATTGTATTTTTCATATCTGTCTGAGAGATGTACCAAGAAAATTAATAAGTGGGAAACAAGAAAGTAGAACAGTCAGAGACAAAAGAGATGACCAAATTTTGCAAGACAATCATATACTTACTCACTTACTTGTTCGCCACCTTATATATTATTGTCACTTAATCAACATTCGCTATCATCGTTTAGAGAATTATTAAATTTCCAACTGTGGATTCCACTCCAGTATATATATTTTAACTTTTTCCTCGGGTAAATTTGACAGTTATCAAATCTATTCTTATATATGTTGAGCAAGTACAATACATCATCCTAGTTCAACAAGTTAGACAAAAAGACATGACTACAGAAGAAAACTTATGTGAGAGAGAGGCAATCATTGGTATTTTAATTGTAATTAATTGTTTAATTTCTATCTGTTGATGATAAGTAAACCACACATGCGTCGACCAGAATCCTAAGCCTCCCCTACGACCAAATATATCTCTAATTAAGGTTTGTGTAAGAATAAGAGAGCACTCACGTGTTCCCAAGTCCCATACAAAAGACAATTATACTTCTATCAAACCCAATCAAAGCCCCGGAGACTAGTTTATTTTAAAACCTAGCTACTAATAATTTGATGTCTTCAATAAACATCTCAAAATATATTGAACCGATGGTTATTAAAAGATTATTCACTCATACTAGTATTCATTTTTAAAAAGTAGGAAAGATCAAAGGAGCATCTTGAAGTGGGAAAATCGTCATGAGTAGTTGTAAAATTGATTTCATTCAGAAATAGGTTAGTGTCCTACTCAAATTAGAGTATAGAAATACGTCATGAGTGGTTCATGAGTTCTCTCTCTCTCTCCTACTCATATTGGAATAAGAAACCAAATCACTTAATTCAAAATTCAACAACTCCCACATCTCAAAACCGTATAAATGGAAATTGCTACTAAGATCATTTACAAACTATCTTGGCAGTCAAATGAGCTTCAATGTCAAAAAAAAAAAATAATAAATAAATAATACAGCAGTCAAAGTAGCCTATATAATGCATTACTATTTTAAGTAGGTTTGGTTAAATTTGTTTACCAATATTTGAGTATTTTATTATTTGACTCTTGGTTTTTTAAATTTAAACATGATTATTTGGCGCTTAATTACCGAACTATTAGTCTAACTAAACTTATATGCATTATGAATTTAAACTTTTAAACTGATTATTTAACGCGTAATTTTATAATTGAGTTTAAAAAGTTTTTTTTTTTTTGTAAACCAAAAAAACATATTCTTGAACTAATGGATATAACCACCACATAGGAGTGTAAATATTAACAGTCTACTAAAGTCTAAAACAAACTTTTTTCTCAAATGACAACAATTCCAACTAACCAACGAACTAATTAGATCTTGGGTGCGGATAGGTTAGTAGTAGTGTGTTGGTTAGATTTTAGATACACATCTCACTTTCTCAAATCAATAAAGTGTGTATCTTTTAACATTATGAACCTATGATGATACGTTAATTTTTAGGGTGATTTACTCAAGTGTTATCGAAATTAGGTAATATTATCAGAATCCAAAAAATAAGATTTTATTACTAGAATATTTCGGGTATTTTCAAAATACCCAGCGTGCTCTTGTTTTATGTTACCGAAAAAAGCGTTATTACAAAAATGTCATTGCCACGTCAAACCTCACGTCAGAAATCGCTGACGTGTAACCATAACTCAGCCGGAACGCGTTACAGATAAATGTTACGGATGAGTTATGGAAAAAAACATTTGAGTAAGATCAGACGGTTGAGTTATAGCATAACTCAACCAAGCGTTACAATTGGCTTATTAAAATCTGGTTGAGTTATGCTATAACTCAACCGTCCTTACGGCTGACTTATTAAAATCTGGTTGCGTCCTTTCGGCTGAGTTTTCACCCAATGGTTGAGTTGTCAAAAGTTTGGCTGAGTTATCACTACGACACGGCTGACTTATGAGCAACTGTTACGGTTGAGTTATCGTACAACTCAACCGTAATAGGCTGACTTATCGTACAACTCAGTCGTGATAGGCTGACTTATCATACAACTCAACCATTTGACGATTGACTTATTAACAAAAAATTAATTACTAGAATGTTATTATGATACGGCTGACTTATTAAACGATACGAGTGAATTTGGCAACAATTTTTTTGCTTTTTAATTACTGTAATGTTTTTTAATTACTGTAATGTTTTTCATGTTCTCGCTGAATTTTATATAGGCTGAGTTATTTATTGTTTGATGGTTGACTTGCCACGTCGGACGCAGCATCAATGTCAGCATTCCATGTCATCTTTTTTTTTTTCTCCGGCAATACGAAACGTCGTTCGACTCTTTATTCCTATACTTCGTCTTCACTTTTCTTCTTCACCTAGTTCTTTCTACTTCTTCTTCACCTTGTTCTTCTACTTCTTCTTCACCTTGTTCTTCAATTTCTTTCATGGATCCAGTTCCGGTTCTAGTTGTTTCCGGTAATTGGGTAAAGACACAGAAATATGTATTTAACACCGACGATAGAGGTTTTATAGTTGTGCAAACAGATGGAGGCACAACACACGACAAACTTGTGAAGCTTGTTCTTGAAGACTACAGATTGGACGCGTTTAGCCATGAGCTAAAGCTGAGCTACATGTTCTCGAACAAGGCACTGAAACTAATGACGCATGATACTCCACCAGTTTTTGTCTCCAATGATCGACAATTGCAATGTTTTTTGGGGCTATGGAAAACCGATCAGCTACGTCTCTGTGTAGAGTTTTCGGCGAAAGAGTCTACAGAAACTAGTGGAGCTAGAGGAAGTATGATTCGGCCAAGCAGTGACTCGAAAGTAGAATCTACATACGAAGTGTACGGTGGGGGATTTGAAGGCACTTGTTTTGATTATGGTAAGATCGTTGACAAAGTAGCATCTGAGGAAGAAGAGGATGATGAATTTTCAACCCGATTTAATGTTTTTGACGACTCTGATATATCAGCCATTAAGGATTTATAAATCACTATAACTCAGCCGTCACATGAATCGACAAGACATTTCATTTTCCCGTAAATATTATAACTCATCCGTAAAGTCATATATATCAGCCATTTACTTTCATATTGTTTCTTGTGATAACTGAGCCATAAAACACTATAACTCAGCCGTAACATGAATCGACGAGATCTTTCATTATATTGTAAATATTATAACTCAGTCGTCAAGTCATATATATCATTCATTTACTTTCAAATTGTTTCTTGTGATAACTCAGCCATAACTCACTATAACTCAACCGTCAAATGACCTTTCGTTTTCCCGTAATTATTATAACTCAGCCGTAAAGTCAGATATATCATCCATTTACTTTCAGATTGTTTCTTGTGATAACTCAGCCATAACTAACTATAACTCATCCGTCACATGACCTTTCGTTTTCCCGTAATGATTATAACTCAGCCGTAAAGTAATATTTTGGCGGGAAACCATCAGTTAACCTAATAATAGACATATTTCCATTCTAAATTTAAATTTTGAGTTATAATAATTTTAATATTCAATTGTTAGAGAAATACTTTTAGAAAAATAAAATTCTAAATTCGAATAATAATTATTTAATTATTTGCAATAATATCTTGTGATAAAAAGCTCACTTTATGAATTTATTATGCGTGTGGATTTGAGCAGACACAAAATTAGTGATTTCGCGCATCCCTAACAACACTTTTTGTGACATCGAGAGACGTTTTAATACTTATTAGGAATCTGACAGAACAAAAGACTCAGGAAAGAAAGAAAAATACGTTTTCATATTATTGAGAAGACCCTAAATGATAACTCAACCATAACTTTACCATAACTCAGCCAACCCTCAAATTAGAATGACTAAATAACCGATCTAACCGAACCGAACCGGAAACTATTTTTTCCATTATTTTCGGTTAATTACGGTTATATTTGGTTGCTATCGGTTATATTAAGTTAATCGACCTAATTTGGATAACATTTGGATTATTTATGGTTATAAATTCATCTAACGACCCATAACCGGAAATAACCGAAAAGTAATTTCAAATGTTTATCATATTCGTATATCCAAATTACCACCTTAAACCAAACACAATATAACCAAACCAAACTGTTATATTAAAACCCATAATGTTGGGAATATGAACCCTAAACCTCTAACCCTAACCATAATCCCTAAATGTCATGTTTTGAATGTTTTACACATTTTGATCAGATTGTGAAAATCAATCTTTGTCTATAATTATTACTTTTTATTGCTTATAATGATTGTAATATTCATTTTTTCATTCTATATTTTAATTTTGAGTTATAATAATTCTAATTTACAAATATTTCATAAGTCAGCTGTTTATGTCGATAACTCAGCCATATCAATCAATTGTTTGAGAAATACTTTATTAAAAAAAAATTTAAAAATTCAAATTCAAATTTTGAATTCCTTTTAAATAAAAAATCGCTAAATCTCATTTATTATGCGTGTGGTTCTTAACAATAAACATAATTATTGTTTGCGTCTCCCCAACAACACTTTTTGTATTCTCGAAAAGGTATATAATAAATGAATATATCTATTGCATAACTCAGCCATAACTTTACCATAACTCAGCCAAACCCTCAAATTATATTGACTATTTAACCGACTAAACCGAACCGAAACCGAATAAAATAATTTTTCCAATTTTGTATTTTTGAATTGGTATATTTGGTTAATTTCGGTTATATTCGGCTTACTTTCGGTTATATTAGGCAAATCTACTTAATTACAATATATATATTGAGTTATTTATGGTTATATATTAATCTAACCGACCCATCACCGGAAATAACCAAAAAAAAATTTGATTTTTTTAAAAAATATTCAAATAGTAATAATATTAGTATATACATATTACCACCTTAAACCAAACACATTAAAACACATTATAACCAAAACCAAAAAACAAATAATGTTACTCATCTGAACCCTACATCTCAAACCCTAAACCCCAACCCTAACCCTAACCCTAACCCCTAAACATCATGTGTTGTATGTTTTACACATTCTGGTGAGAATGTGTAAAAATCAAAATTTCTCTATAATTATTACTTTTTATTGGTTATAATAATTGTAATATTCATATTTCAATTGTACATTTAAATATTGAGTCATAATTATATAAATTTACAAATATTTCATAAGTCAGCCGTGTAAGTCAATAACTCAGCCATCACTTAGCCACTTTGTCGGAATTTTTTTTATTTGAATTTTGAGTTCAATTTTTTAATTATTTTGTATAATATATTGTGAAAAAAATAACTTTACAAATTTATTACGCGTGTGGATCTGTGCAGGCACATAATTATTGTTTGGGTTTCCCCAACAACACTTTTTGTAATATCGAGACAAAAGACCGAACAAAACCGTACCAAGTACATAACTCAGACATCACTCAGCCGTACGAAATACATAACTCAGCCATCACTCAGCTGTACGAAGTACATAACTCAGCCATAGCATTCTTAAGTTAATTTGTAAGGCTTAGGAATGCAAAAAATTTTGCTCTCTGTCATTGACATTTCAGATGCTAATGTTATGTGCTTCACAGGGTTTTTAGTCAACCTCAGATACATCAATATCACTATCTAAATAGACCTCCGGCTCTTCATCATCTGGATTCGCTTCTTCTTCTGTATCTGTTCCTTCTTGTTCCCTTTGGGTTGCTCGAACCATTGCAGCTTCTAGCCTTGTGTTTACAGTTTCCCATGACACGAGCTTTTCCATGAATGTATTTATGTATTCAGCTCTTCGGTTCTGCGTAGAACACAACAAATATGAGACTGTTGCGTTCAAATATAGTAAATACAAATATAGTACCTCAAAATCCAGATAGTAAGCGTGTTGTTTGACACAAAAGAAAGGAAAAAGAAAAGGAAGTCAGCGACCAAGAAATCAATCTTTCAAAGTCAAATCAGATATAGAGGGATGAGTAGCATTAGCATATAATATACCTCCCAAGTATCGATGGTGAGAAGTGGCTGCACAAAAGGACAGACCAAACGTGTGAGGATATAAACATCCATAATAGCAACAGAAAACTTTGATCTTCGTATTGGAAGTTTAGACACTTACAGAATAATCCCATACAAGCGGGTTTACTACGTTATAATGTATCTACCTATCTATAGGAATATTTCCACATAACCTGCAGATTTTCAAAATCGATACTGTCACTTATACTAGTGCAGTGTACTTATTGGTCCAGTCTAATTTTTTAGAAGAGCAGCTAAAAAAGGTTTTTTTCCTTAGAAAAAAAACAGGTGGAAAGCAATATTGCATATACTACCTTGGCAGCATTGTTAAAGGCAGGAAGCATGTTGCCTCTGTTGTATGAAAGAAGCACAACTTCTTCCAAGGACAACGCATCTAGATCTGTGCCTACAATTTGTTTGTTCAAGTTCTCAACGTAAGTTCTATGATGTTTTCCCCAGTGATAATCCAAGGTTTCCCGGCTCATATGTGGTTCCAGAGCATCCTACCCATATATCAAACACACAACGACACACAGAGTGAGCATCATCTCCCGTATGATTCCAAAGCAGGAAAGCTCATTATTTTTCATAATTATGAAGTACACGACTCACATAGTGGTCCTATTTGTTGTTCTTGCATACGGTCATACAAACTAAAAAGTAATGTATAGCAGCAGAAAGAACAAAGTCTAGTATAATTATATTATATCAAACACCTAAAAGCAGGGTCTTTTCTAATCTAAGAAACTTCATGAAAACAGCAAAATTCAAGAAAACGTACAAGAGGATATGGAGGCGGCTTTAACTCAAATCCCGCTGTGATAACACCGGAACCAGCCACCTTTGTCGCTAACCGTCTCTGTGCAATTCAAACAAAACAAAAAAAAAAAAAAAAAAACCCAAAGAATGTGTGTTATTGAATCGAGAAGTCTCATTGAAGCATTTCATCAAACACTATCTATGCATAGTTCCTTAGTCAAGTTATATCACTAATAATAAAAATAGAGTTTATTGAGCTAATTCGAACTTTCAAAGAGATATCTATTAGAGAAGTTGCGAAAACAAACCTTTTCGTTTCTTTTCCAATGCAACAGTCGCCGGTTTGGCCCTGTTGTAATTCACCAACACAAAAACCCAATAAGAAAATCAAGTGTTTCGTTCATAGAGAGAGAAAGATAGGAAAAAGGAGAGACCTTGAGAATGAAGAAGAAGAGGAGAGTATGATAGAGATGATGAGGAAATGGCTGTCACTGCAAATGTCATCATCTTTCCTCGAAGCGTCAAACTCTGATTTGATTATTTTTGAAGGTGCAGCAACAACAACAACAACAAGTACAACAAGACCCCTTCTCTCCGACGCGGAATTTGGTGACGGAGGGACCAATCGCGTCGACGATTCCGGAGTAATCGGAGCCAGGGATAAAGGGTAACGCAGGTTTCTCCTGGTATTTTCCGAGAATCTGAAGGTAATTGGCGTAATTCAAGCTCGTAGCTGTAACTCTGACTCTCACGGCTTTATCTGATTTCAAAGGCGGGATCGGATGAGTCTTGCTCACCTCCACCGGCGATTCTGGACTACCTGGCTCCGTCGCCGTGGGATCTCCCAGTTTTTTTTTTTTCGGGTTATGAACAGTAGAACCTTTTCAGTTTTGATATAAACCAGAACTGTGGATTGATTTTGAAAAAAACTGTTTAAAATTGAAAATGATGTATATTTTAATTTGCTGATATGTATTTTTTTTTTTTTTTTTAATTTAAAACATTAAATATTTGAGTAATTTTCTTTATTTAATAATATATAAATAATAAACTAATTTTTGGATAACATTTAAATAATTGTTTCTAATTTTGAAAGAGTCTATGATGCAATAATGATTTTACAATCTTATGTTTTTTGTAGCTGAGCTTTTAATCATATTTTATTTGATTATTATATTTAAGGGAATTAAATCGTGTAAGAGAAACCCAATAAAGTAAGCTTGAACAACAACAAAAAAGACAACCTTTTTCGCCAAACACTTATTATACCCAGAAAGAAAAAAATAAACACTCTGATCTCTCTCTCTCTCTCTCTCGTTGAGTGTGTCCATGAAATAATAATAATAATAGCAGAGATAGAGAGGGGAGAGAGACTGTAATGTGGTGGCGAAGTGGTCACAGTACTACTACACAGTCTACACTGGTTTGATGATGATGAAGAAGAACCACAACAATGGCGAGCGAACTACTGATGTTGTTGATTCTCGTCTCCGGCAGAAAGAACAAGATAAGCTCTTGTTCCATGACTTTTTAGGCTCCAAGACTCCTACTTTAGCCTCTCCTTCCATGGCTGACCACAGGCTACCTCAAGATAATAAACCGTCGATGACTCCTTCTTCATCCGCCGGTGGACGCGGCGGTCTCTCCTCTACCTCCGATCTCGGTTCTGCTCTCTTTCCCTCTCTCCTATCTTAATGTGGTTTTGTGCTGATTCCTCTGTACACTTACGGTTTCTATCTAGAGAAAGTTCAAATCTTGTTAAACTAGATTCGAATTTTAAAGTTCGATTCTTTCCTTTTGCTAGTCTGTTTTAACAATCAAGCTTTGATTATTAAACATGGTTTGGAAATGTTAAAGATCACCTGAGGTAGTTTCAATTTTTTAGCTCAATTCATTTATGACTCAATCTTTTAAGTAGGAAATGGAACATCTTTGGGTTGAAGTTGAACAAGATATGAGTGTACATTGCCTAGTTTCTTCTCTTGCCTTTTGTTTTAGTTTGAAAATTTTATAAATATGAACATGGATTCTGTGTGAGCTTGTGGTTGATAGAACTCTCTCCTCTCTCTCTCTCTCTCTCTCTCTCTCTCTCTCTCTCTCTCCCCGTCCAACCATAATGTATCTGGTGGATTAGTTGGGACAGTCGGAGTGAATTTGACTGATGAGTATGGTGGGTCATAGCCAAGCCATTTGAGCTTGTACTGCTTTTTTTGTATGATTTGGCCTTCTTTATTACTTCTCTTTCTCTCTCTCTCTCTCTTTGAGTACCTACTGCAATCTGATGTTACTTATCAAGATTTTAACTCTTTTGTTTAGTCCAAAGACACAGCAGCGGAGGGAATCATCTTGATGGGATACAATTGTTTGGACCAAGAAGTGAGGTTTCTGGCTCAATCATGAGCAATCGATTTTCAGGAAACAAGAGAAGTAACTCGGATTCACACTTCTCGACTCCAGAGAACCCAGAGAATCTGCATTGGTCCAAGGTAAAAAAAAAACACACACACACACACACACACAACTTCACCATGTTCATAGCTTCATATAACTCAATTTCTGTAATCATGTCATTGTCATAACCTAGTTGCTTAGAAACGGACCTGGAAGCTTCTCCATGAATGTGAATCCTTTGGCAAACCAGCCACCACGCGGAGGAGGACAGATCAGTCATATGCTTCATCAGCTGTCTTCAAGCAGGTTCAAAGATGAAAACGTTGGCCCTTCAGTTATCGTTCAGACAGCTGCTGATGAAGGTTCACGAACAGGGATGGAAGGTCCCAGTATCTTTAGTTCTTTTACAATGCCAAACCGGAGCAAGCTCGAAAGTTTTGCCCCTTCAAGGTAAGTTAGCTTCTACTGTTTTGTCTCTAGTCTTTTCATACTATCTTCCACGCATTTCAATACATTTTGTATTCACAGTACCGAAAGTCGGAAAGACGTGACATCAAGTACTAAGCAAATGACCATCTTCTATGGCGGTCAAGCTCATGTCTTTGATGATGTTCAACCAAACAAGGTGATTCTCCTTAACTCTTACACTCTTGATATTCAAGTTTTTTTTACTACATATTGATATCAAAAAGTAGAGAAACTGGGAAGTTCATCATAATGAACGTTATTATTTTTTTGCAGGCGGATGTGATAATGGCCTTGGCAGGATCAAGCGCGGGCTCATGGTCTACAGGTTTGTCTCATAAACCAAAGTCGAAGAACAACACAAGTGACGGTCCATACAAAGTAGGCCAAATGTACGAAGGAGGCAGCTCTAGAGGAACACCGCTTTTGGCCCCGGAGTTTCGTGCAAGGCCAAGTCATCAAGCTACATCCAGTGCCTGTCAGCGGATCTTTACACAACAAGGTGACTTACTTTTACAGAAAATCACATTTCAGCAGAAATTTTGGTTAGCTTCACAGTGGAGTAGAGTAATCAGGTTTTATGTGGCATTGTGACATAACAAATGAGGATACAAAAATAACGAGTTATCAACTGTTCTGGGTTTCATCAGCTTTGAATCTTTTTGCCAGGCCATTAAACCATGTGCGTATATATGACTAGCAGGTAGAGAACATCAAGGAAACATCATCTTAAGGGGGCGAGATACCAGAGATCCGGTTCACATATCAGATCCGGAAAAAGAAGCCACATGATTAAGTCTAAATATGAGAGACGATGAGTGCCGCTTTCCTAAGTTGTTTTCTGTTTTTTTGTTATTTTTGTCAACTTCTTCCAAGTTGCTATTTGTTCGACTTAATAGCTTTGTACAATGCTCTGTACCTTTCTAGGTTTATTATATTCGGACTTATTGCCCTCAATGAATTAGTGTATAATATATAAACAATTGGTCAACCAAATCTGCTCTTTCTAAGCCAATAGATTTTCATATATTTTTGTGTAACGCTGAGCGTATGGATACAAACATCACAAGAGAATCATGTCTAAATCAACTCTGGTTCGCTGTAACTCGAAAGGAAGGTCACTTCATATCATCTTATTCAACACCCTTCTTTCAAGTTAGAGGTGGTTGCAGCAGATATTTGACTCAGCCTCTCATTCTCAGTACATTCCTCCTGCCGTTAGAACTAATATAAGTCGATGACTCTCCGGAGTTTAAATACTATAACAGTAAAAACACTTCTTTCCTGTTTTGTGCTAACCTGGAATGTTCTTAGTACAGAGTAGCATTTCCTTTGCTCTGCAGCTGCAGCTATATACTTTTCTTTTGAAGCATCACGAAGCCTCTGCTCTTCTTGAAGCCCAAGTTGTACTTTTCCTATCTTCTGCACTTTCAACATTTTGTTACGACAAATCATACAGCTAAAGTTCTGTATAACTCTATTACCTGTTGGATTCCTTTCATGACTCCTTCCATTGAATCAATAAGCTTCCCACGGCCAGCAGGAGTACCAATAACGTCTTGAAACTACATTCAAGCCAACGGTTAATGAAGAAGAATAGTGAAACTCTGACTCACCAAGAGATATACTAAAAGGATAAAGCAAAACGTAAATCAACTTAGTATGAATCTAGAATTTCTCAACGCGAAGTACATGATAACTCACAGTTGAGAGCAGTACAAAGCAGATGATGCTAGTTACAGAAAAATCTACAAAAATATAAAACGCCTGTAATTTACCTGTGAACCTATTGAATTCAATAATGATGTCTCCTTTAGCATCAAATCTTTGATTTCTAAAAGGGCATTGTATGTTGCATATAGCTTCCTAGTTTGTTGAAGTTTCTCCTGTTTTTTTGTCAGAAATTGAACAAATTAGTAAGTTCATTATCAACTGTGGAACAAACCTGTAAAGCAACAAGGCAAAAGTTAATATGACCATACGAACCTGGATACAGACATTCAGCTCTGAGAATCTTCTTTCATGTCTGCACGGAATGAGATACAGGACTTCAGCATGAAACAAATACAGCAAGGGGCAAATTAGCCATACTAAAAGCTAGAGGCAAAGAAACTTGACTCCTGACATAATTATAGATATTTGCTCATCAAACCAGAGGGAGTGGGGTCAAATCAAATTCATGTTGAGATGTACTGAGTTTCAACGCGGCATAATACACAAATATAAAATGTCAAATCTAGTGCATCTTCGTCATTGAAGTAAGCAAGAAATAGATGAAGAAGGGGGCATACTGGAGGAGTTCAGATTGGCATGGCACATCATCAATCTGTCGTTTCAGAGACACTATTTCTCTTAGCGTTGCTCCAAGCTCCTACAGTAAAACGAAGGGAATGCAACAATAACATTCTCAGAAAGACATTGGAAAAACCTAAAAATCTCAACTCCATAATGCTCAAGATGTAAAGAGGCTTGTCTATATAGACTAGAAAGAGTACCTTCTTTGCTGAAGTCAGATTATCAAAAGATTCAACCAACAAACCATCTAAATCTTCCTCTTGAACCTCACCATCATTCCCCTTAGCGACTCTCTCCTCCAAATCATGAACTGCATCTTCTAAAGCAGAACGCCTAGCACTGCAATTAGAATGGACTTCAGATTCCTCCTTTTCTAATTCCTGAAACAACTATTTAGTTTCACCACACAAGGCCACTCACCAAAAAAAAAAAAAGTAATAAAAACGCAAACTTTGGGTAACCCTCAACAATTATTTACCTTTAGTGATCTCAAAAGCTGTATCAACTCCTCGACTGAAACATCAACACCTTCAGCACTTATTCTTTCTCGCAACTGCTGCAGCTTATCCTTAACATCACATTTTCTCTGATTCTAAGTTACAAATAATATGATAAGACTACAGTCAAAAACACCAACCAGTGTATAAGATAGACTAGGAAACAAGAGACTTGATTTGGCTCAAAAAAAGGTGCACCTGTTCGTTCACTTTCAGACTCAATTCTCTAATAGACGCCTTATGGTTCATCACCATTTCCCCAGAAACACAAACCTGTGGTTCCAGAGTATATCAGAATTTTCCTAATCTAATAGATCAATTGAGTATCAAACATATCATTCTTCCAAGTACGAACTTCATGAATCAAATTACGCACACGAAATAACAAAATCAAGCAAAAATAGTTCGATGAAGCTCCTTCGAACCTCGTCACTGTTATCTTCTTTCTTCATCACCCAATCACACAAAACCGTGAATTCTTCCTTCGCTGCCGGAGGAGAATCTGAGTTCAGCGAATCATAAGAGAGATCTTTAGATACGCCGGAGCCATCACGATTCAAAGAAGACGACTTTCACCTGCGTAACCCACACTTCAAATTTGCGTTTAAAATTTTATAGTAAGCGTTTACAATTTGTGCGTTTGCGTTTGTATATACTTACGACAACAAAGGATTCAAGGTTTAAAGTTTAAACGCTAGAGTTTTTAAAACGCTTGGCTTTAAACGCTTATATTAAAGTATAAGCGTTATAAGCGCTTGGCTTTAAACGCTTTATATTAATATGGATTCAAAATAAACAGCTTAACCGAGAAACCAAACAAAACCAACTCATACATACCGAAGTGAAGAGTGTCAGTAACTAAAAAAGTTAAGCCAAAGAGGGAACTAATAAGAAGAGATTACAACAAGAGTTTTTCACAATTCCTCAAGATCCCAATTTCGTCAGATCGATCATCATACAACAACATTGTTTTTTCAACATCTGAAAAACTATCTTAAGATCGAGATAATGGCCGAGAGAAAGAGAGAGAGAGAGAGAACTACAAGTTAAAAACCATACCCCCCCTGAGATTAATAATATAATAATACCTAAACACAAACTTTTCTTTTCCTCTTCATTGGTTTCATCATCACTTCCACAGCTTCACTAGCTTGTCGTGACTAGCTGATGCAACCAATCCAGTTGCAGTTGAAACAGCCAATGACGCAATTAGCCCTTCATGAGCTGGTAACGTCATCGTCTTGTTCTCTGACATGTTCCATAGCTCTAATGACTGCAGACATACACACACATTTCACAAGTTTAGGAGTTAAGTTAGGATTTCTGGATTAGTTTTTTCACCAACTTTTTTAAAAAAGAGTCACTGTAACTTTTTACCTGGTAGCAGCCAATTACGAGCAGCGAGGGGTAAGCGGGATGGAAAACACAAGACTGGAATTTGTTGCCGTTGCAGCTTAGCTCATGAACACATTCTCCTTCACTACCTGTACCCAGCGTCCATACTTTTACCATATCTTCACTTACCGAAGCCAAGAAGTCACCAGAAGGATCCCAGCAAACCGAGTTTATCGGATTAGCATGCCCCTATACAGGAAGAATTAGTAAACCTTCTTTTGAGTCTGTATTTCAGAATAAGCAACTATTCCATAACATCGATTAAGAAAAGTTTGAACACTAAACCTGCAAAGAGTGTCGAATAGCTTGTGTTTCGACATCTAGTACATTGACAAGATTTGCTGATGAAGCCGCGAGATACTTTCCAACACGGGGTTGGAACCTCATCTGGGTGGAACCACCCTGTGGAAAGACAAAATGTAAAATTCAATGTTATGGATTGGCTAACTAAAGCAGGTAAATAATGTTGAACTATCAGCTTTCAAGAGAAAAGAAAAATCTACCTTGTACACTCTTGTGCAACTTCCATTATTGATGCTCCAGTACCTTATTTCGTTGTCATTGTCGCAGGAACATATGAGATCATCCTTGATGGGATGGAAGTCAAGTGATGTAACCATAGAAGAGTGTCCCATGAAAGTACGAAGGGAATAACCTTTCTGCAAAGTTGATTCACAAACTCTTTAGAGATCACAACGTCAGAATTCATAGAGATAAAACAACATAGCGGATCAACTTTCACTTTACATTATCAGCATCCCACACCCTGACAGTTTTGTCAAATGAAGAAGTTGCAAGGCGAGACAGGCTTGGACTAAAACGGATATCTGTTATCATAGCTGTGTGCTCCTCAAGGGTTGTCTTTGGCTTCATATTGTCTGTGTGCCACAATACAGCCTGCAAGATGAACCAAGCCACGAGGCATTATACTTTTTAGAACGCCAGAAGACCTATTGATGATTTATGGCTTACCTTTTTGTCATGTCCGGCACTAGCAAGCATTTTTCCATCCGATGAGAAGTGGCAGCAGGTAACTTTGCTTGTGCTCGCGCGTACTGAATTCACTTCAGTAAAAGTGAAACCTAGTGCAGAGCCGTAATTGTAGTAATTTAGAAACACTGTTTGATTACAGAAGGAAAGTTCACTGTATTATTATCGAATAATGTTGAGTGAGGCTAAAACACGCACCTTTGCTAACATCCATACACCGCATAACGGCATCCCGTTGATCACCATCCTCCTGGGATAAAAAAGACTCAACATTGTCGTCAAGCGACCCATCTTCCACAAATCGATCCATATCAGCCTGCAAAATAGCCAATTATTGATGCTACTAATTCATATTGATCAAGAAAACCACTATGCACTCCCATCAACAGTTTAAGGAAACCCACCAACTGATTTGATGGAGATGTAAGGGTCCCAGTTCCTTCAGTACCAAACATCATCATTGATTTGGAGGAACCACCACTGTGCGGCAGATTAGGCATAGAAATCACATCTCCAGGAGTATGAGTTGAAGGTGTAGAAGGTGCTGAGCTTGGTGATGGTCCTGCAGTGTTAGCTGTTCCTGAACTATTAGCTGGCCCAGAAGAAGAAACCGGTTGTTTTCTTTTCCTCCCACTCTGATTCTTCAATACCTTCAATTAAATGCAAAAAAAAAAAAAAGTTAAGGAACCAACCTCAGACTTACCAGAGACTAAAAACCTATGCAACAGGGTATCATTGAAACATGAACTCGGAAAACAAACTAGAATTTAAGAAGAGACCTGTTCACTTCCTCGAAAAGAATTTGACATGCTACCATCCATTGTAATACTACCACCACCTCCCAATTTATCTTGTTGATGAATATTGTGATTTGAACTCTGTGGTTGCGGATTTGAAAGGGGGAGCTGATTAAGTGGTTGTGACTGTGACTGCTGCTGCGGCTGTGGTGGATTCCCACCACTCTGCTGTTGATGTTGCTGCTGCTGTAACAGGGCCATCTTTAACTACAAAGCATAATCAGTTATAAAAAAATTAGAGCGTCACAGCCATTGAAAACAAGCAGAGATTGCTATCTCTTCCTCCAATTTTATCAAACAATAGTTTATTCAAAGTTTCAAAATTTTGAAAGAACACTAAAGCCAGCCACTAAAGATTTGCAAAAGGAAGATAAGGCATACCTTTAGTAGCATGTCAGTGTCTCCACGTGGCAAAAGAGGCCCACCAGGTTGTAAAGACGATCCAACGTTAGGTAATACATCCCCAACAGAACTCCCAAGGCCATCCTTTCCAAGGCTCATGCTCCTGTTGCTCAATAGCATTTTAAGTCTTCTGTTCTCCTCACTGACAGATTGTGAATTCAGATTCTGTTGAGCCAGCATGAGCTGCTGCTGATGTTGCGGAGTCAACATGTTGAGTTGGTGAAAAGACTGTGGAGACTGCATAAATGGTTTTTGCTGCTGAAGAAGACCAGAACGAAGCTGATCAAATCCCTAAATCAGAAAAGAAAGCAGCAGTCAAAAAGGAAATTCTTTAAAGAGGAAAGAGTTTAAGCCAGATAGAAAGGCATGGGTAAAACTTACTGTGAGTGGCCACCCTTTAAGTGTAAGGTTGTTGTTGCCTTGATTTGAACCTGAAATAGAAAACAAGCATAAATCATAATCAATTTTTTGTGAGCTGAAGTGCTTTTGCTACATTTAAACACGCATAACCTACTGAAATGATACACGCAGGAAAGAAAACATACCAGGAATTCCGATCAATGACCCTTCTGGAACAGCAGTTCTGGGAGTGAGCACGGGATTGATCTCACTTTTTATATCCTAAACACAAACATGCCCAGCAAGTATTAACTAACAGTACTACAAAGGACTAGACACAACAAAGATTCAATATTACGTACCACTGCAGACCCGGAAAGTTGCTGATTACGAGCTTGAACCTGTGGAGACATACCACCACTTGTACTATGTAAGACTTGCCTGTAATTCACCAGACAATGGCATTAGAACAAGAGAGATACTGACTTTCGTTGCAACATATTTTAAGACTAGGCGAGGTAGCAGAAGATATAAGTGGAAACAATGAAGGTGGAAGTGTGAGAACAGTACCCTACAGGCTGTCCGGAAGCTGCAGCAGATTTCAACATTGATGCATGATTTGGATCCAACAGTTGCCCAACATTGTCCCCAAATCTCTGTAGCCATAGAAATTTTGAATTATACCATTTGATGAACTAAGGTGCGACAAAAAGAATAAATGGAATTTCAAACTCATGCCTAGCCTAAACTAACCTTCATAGCAGCTTCATCTAAGGATTCCCTCTGAGTTGGCATTTTAACCCTCTCCTCATATGCCTTGCTTGCTAAAGAACTACCAGACCCAGGATTTTGCCTCATAACTGGGTCACTGTTGTTACCAGCAAGGCCATTTGCTGATCCATTTGCAAGGTGGGATCCATCTCTTCTCTGTGGCTGCTGCTGTGATGTTGGCTGTTGTTGGTGTTGAGGCGCCGGCTGCTGCTGCTGCTGCTGTTGAGAAGGTGGTTGGTTTTGATGTTGTTGTTGTTGTTGTTGTTGTTGTTGTTGTTGTTGCTGCTGCTGCTGCTGTTGCTGATGATGATGTTGTTGTTGCTGCTGCTGCTGCTGTTGCTGTTGTTGTGCACGTTGTTGTAACAAGAGTTGTTGCATTTGTATTTGCTGCTGCTGTTGTTGCTGCTGCTGCTGTTGTTGCTGCTGCTGCTGTGAAACCTGTGGGTGGTGAGATTGCTGCAATTGCTGTTCTCGCGCTTTGATCATTTGCGTCTGTAAACAAAACAACACAGAAAATTTTCCAGCCTAGTCAATCTTTTTTAGCATACTAATTGGAGAAAACATTTCTAAACATACATATAGAGCTTCTAAATCTTCTTTTGAAACACAAAGGACAAGAGAGAATAGCTATTAACTGTAAACAATCAAGATGAGCAACTCCATATCACTAATTACAGTGATTATCACAGCTATTTTACGGATATATAATCACTAATGGTCTGGGTAACAAAGAAAGAGACCTCGATGTAAGATGCGGCAACCTCGGAATGCTTCTCATTGGTCCTAGCAATAAATATATCCCAGAAGACAGACCACCACTCGAAAAGAAATCCGCCAGGTGCATCAATAGCTACAAACAGTGCAAGAAGAATGTGAAGTTAAGTAGTAAAAAGAAAACAGTTGCAGCACAAAGGATCTTTATATGTTGTAGTCAAAAAGGTCCAAGAGGATTGTGATTTCTTACCTACTGGATCTGATGACACTTTTCCTTCAGCTTGGAAAGCCTGAGCAGTGGCTTTTAAATCTCTTTTAACCAGATAATCGTGGATGTAGACATCCAACCTGTTACATTCAAAAACTTTTAAACTTAAGCACTAACATAAACAACAACCACAAGATAATAGTGTACAACACATCAGAATGGGCATAAGAAATCTCAACAAAGGGCACTCGCCAGAGAGGAGCATAAAAACTTAACAATGTCCCAGGAACAAACCATCCAGTTAGTAACAGAGACACCAAAATCAGGAAACTTTCATGATGGAGCTTTGAAAGTCACACACTTGCATAGCAAAAAGAAGAGTAAATATGGGACAGTAACAAAATAAACCTGATGACGCAAGAGTCAACCAGAATTGGATAAACCAAACATAGAGAAATTGTCAAGCCCCCTCCCCCGTTGACAGTGACTGACAACACAAAGAACTAAACTTTTGGCCAAAACATGCAAAAACTTACCAAACTAAAAGTTGTCCACAACCACACAAAACAAAAAGGATGCTTTCTGAGAATAGAAACTAGAAGAAACCCGCAAAGTAACACAAAACCCTCTTAACGGAAAACAAACCAAGAATGTCAAAAGAAGAGGACAGCACCGAAAGGCAATAATAAGCCAACCCACAAACCCTAGAATCGACTGTAGCAGAAGAAGAAGAAAAAAAAGAAGAAAATGCATTTATACGATATGAACCCTAGAAATCACTTGGAAACACCCAACATCTAACAATACCCATAAAAAAAAATTAAGACTTTAAAGTAGAAAGCAGAACTAAGTAAGAGAGTAGAATCAAAACCCATCAAAGCGAAGAGGGGAAGGAAAAGAAAAAAAGGCTCACATTTTATCAGCTTCCCAGTTGGTCTGAGACATCTCTCTCTCTTTTGTTCTTGGAGAAAAAACAAACCCCACAGAGACAGTTGTTTTAGAATGTCAGATTCCCTCCCATGTAATAACTGATAATGATATTCTTCTTCTTACANAAAAAAAAAAAAAAAAAAAAAAAAAAAAAAAAAAAAAGAGCTTCTTCTTCTACTTCTTCTTCCGAATCCTCTGAATAAAAATTATTGCACAGCAGAAACCCCTAAATTCAATGATTCTTCACCTCCCCACCTAAACACCCCCAGAAACTGACGAGATTTAACACTTCGAATAAGCCAAATAAACCCCTCAAAATTAAAAATTAAAAAAAAAATAGAGAGAGAGCAATAAAGTAGAGAACAAGGAGAGAGAGAGAGAGAAAACAAGTTTTTAGAGAGAGAAAGTTCGAGAGAAAGGAGAAAGCATCTCTGTAAAAAAAAAAAAGCATTTAGAAGTAAGTAAGTAGCTCAGCTCTGTTATTTATTAATAGCAGCAGCAACTAGTGACTAAAATAAATTATTAATTTTTTATTTATTAGAGTTTCATTTTTTTTTAATGAATAAAGTACAGATTTTTTTTTACTTGAGAAAAAAGACAGATTATCTCAGATAAATGAACTTTGTATAATTATTATTTTTATATGGAGAAAACGTGTTTTTTGGTATATTATCTTATTTTACGTCATCAAAAAGAATGAACTATTGACCAAATTAGATTTTTAAAAGTTAAAAAAAAAATGGTAGAACAAAAGTAGTTTCCATGTTACTTGTTTTGGGTGGACTGGAATTCGAAGAAAAGATATATATATATATATACAGTAAAACTTCTATAAATTAATAATATTGGGACCAAGATATTTTATTAATTTATAGTGATATTATATATTGTAAATTAATAGTTATTATTTTATAGATATATTTTAAATAGTTTAACTTTTAAAAATTATGAATTGAGACAATTTTAATAATAATTTCGGATATTCAAAATTTTATGGTATTGGAATTGAATTTGTAATGTTTAGAAAACATTATTAACAATAAATTACAAATACAATAGACAAATTCACTTATACACCTGACATATATAAAATTAAATTTATGAATAATAATATAGATTGTTGTATTTTAACAGTCAATCAAACTATCAAAATGTAAATGATGGATATCTAAAAATTTAAAATTTAAAAAAAAATGTAGCTATATTTATGACATGTTACAAAATATTTTATATCATTATAGTTTGAAAATACAACATAATAGTTGTTTTGTAAATATGAGCTTTAGGAGAAACATGTATTATATTTTTTTTCTTCGTATACATTATATATATATATAAATTTACATGATTATTAATTTATGATATTATTAAGACAATATTTTATATGAGAATTTCAGAAAAATTATTATTTTATCGAATTTTCTTCATATAGTGGCAAAAATTATTAATTTATAATGTTTATTAATTTATAGAGATTTTAGCGTATGAGGTTTTTCAGCTTTTTCACTGTGCAAAGACTAAACAGCCCTCATAGAGATGTAATATTTACGTGAGGTAGCACGCCTTTGTCCAAAGTACGGTACTTTTGCTTTTTTATTATGACAAAAATAACTTTTTTATAATCAGTTTAGGCCTTGATTGACACCCAATTAATACTATCTTTTTTCCGGTGTAAATCTTCTCCAATTATATGTATGCCTCGTTTGTTATTCCTAAAACTCCATTATTTTTGTTAAATCGTTTTATCAATTAAAAAAAAATTAAGAAGCTTAATAGAAAACAGAGCATGTGGCGTTAACTAGTGATTTAGTGTCATTACAAGTCTTTTTAGGCTACAGTCACTACAAAAAAACAGGTATGTTATATCATTTATTTTGTATCACAAAATTAAATGAAGTAATTTTAAATAAAGTGCAAGTGGGCTGACACTCGTACGGAACGAGGATACAAAATAGACGCATATGGTTATCATATGGTAAATTTTTCACGCTTGTTACACAGTGGGGATAATGAAGAAGATGAGCCATATGTGTTGGCGTCTGAAGCAAGAATGGTATATTATGTGAAAGATCCTTTTGAGGTAGAATTGAATATCGCAGTTCATGTTCAGCCTAGAGACTTATATGATATGGGTGATGTTGATGATGATGAATCTGAACTTTGAATCTCTTGCAGCTTCTACTTTGGAAAAAAATCTCTGATCTCTGATCTCTCTTGCAGCTTCTATAAAGTCTTGATAGGGTAGCTAAACACAACAACAAGTACTTGACTAACGAGATGTAACGTAAAGAGACTACAAGTATCGTACTTTGATTGGCAAAATAATATTTTACATAAACTGGATATATGTGAGCAAAAACTGCAGATTTCTCAAAGTTTTTCAAAAACTGCAGGTTTCTCAAAAACTGCAGGTTTCTCAAAATCAAATTCAATGCCTTAAACATAAAACAAGACTTGACTTAAGAGACTTAACCAGACTACTAAGAGGCCCTAGACTTAACTAGACTTGACTTAAGGACTTAACCAGACATGACTTAAGAATTTAACCAGACTTGAGTAAAAGGACTTAGACTTAACCAGACTTGACTAAGAGGCCCTAGACTTAACCAGACTTCATTTTATTTTAGCGTTTTGCACAACTGAATTTGAGTAGGATCTCTGATTTGCTTTGTTTTACTGTTATTGATTATTGTTTTTTTTTGACATCTTGGGACATCTTTGCATTCCTGCACTTGTGTCTCTTGCAGCTTCTACTTCGGAAAAAAATCAGAATTTGTAACATGCAGTTGCAGCCTGCAATTTCCAGAACCTGCAATTCCCAAAGCATATATGAAGCCTACTTTATATAAAGCCTTTCTAATTTCTGTCATGACTTACTCCACCTAATGTCTAATTTAGTGTTAAACTTGCAGACATTCACTTGCAAAGAATAATTAAATATACACATAAAGTCTTGATAGAGTTGCTAAACACAACGACAAGTACTTGACTAACGAGATGTAACGTAACGAGACTGCAAGTATCTTGACTTTGATTTGCAAAATAATATTTGACTTTGATTTGCAAAATAAGATTTTACATCATATGGTAAAACAGAGGAAGGCATGTTTAATATATTTTGGTTTGCAAAAATAATAGTAAGAGACAAGAATTCTCGATGCTAACGAGACTGCAGGTTTCTCAAAATAATAAAACTGGATATATGTGAGCAAAAAATGCAGGTTTCTCAAAAACTGCAGGTTTCTCAAAATCAAATTCAATGCCTTAAACATAAAACCAGACTTGATTTAAGAGAGTTAACCAGACTACTAAGAGGCCCTAGACTTGACTTAAGGACTAACCAGACTTGACTTAAGGACTTAACTAGACTTGACTAAAAGGACTTAGACTTAACCAGACTTGACTAAGAGGCCTAGACTTGACTTAACCAGACTAGACTCGACTTGAAAATTGTCAGGAAAATTAACTAGACTTGGAAATTTTTAGGAAAATAAAAAAGAAAAAAACTGCAGGTTTATTATTCAGCGCCAACTAATTGGTTTAGTGAATTTTATCAAAAAATTTCAGTTCCCGCTTAGCTTTTCTGTCTCCAGCGCCATCTAATTGTTTTCCATAAATATTAATCACAAATAAACTATAAAAATTTAGGGTTTTTAAAGAAATCCTTATGATGCCGTCAAAAGAAAAAGATATCGCCTATAAACAAATCTCTTAAGAGCTTGAAGAGAAACTGCTAGAGAGCAATCTCAGATACAAGGTAACGTGTATTGGATTTAATATTTGAAGTTAGTTTTGTGAATTTTAGTATCATACATATTTTGGCATTGCTAACTACTTTATTTGTTTTTTTCTTAGTTTAAGATCGATCATGGATTTTATGGATTCAGAGACACAAAGACCTGATGATTTATCACAGTTGGAAGCAGATTACAGCATCCCTCCTCCCCTTGCTCCAGAATGTAAAAGCTTCAAATGGAAGATACAGATCATAGGTAATTATTTGAGTTATATTATTGAAAGTCATTTTCTGATTGAACTGTTCTTAAAACTGTTTTTAAACTGATTTACGATGATTATACGTAACGTAATATAGCATTGGATACACTCTTTTGTTTTTGATACTGAATCAGTTCAATTATATATTGTTTAAGCGATCAGTGTTTATATATGTACATGTATATTTGTTCCTTATATGTTAATTATACTGATCAATTTTTCATATATATATATGTATCATCAACAAGATACTGATGGAAACATAGAAGGAAAAATGTTGACATCGAAAGATGTATGGAAGTTACAAGGTACTAAAGTGATAGTGCATTTCGACGAAGATAGCGGTCAACCAATTGGAGATTCCGGAGGTTTACTTGGATCATGGTTAGGTCAATTAAGTCATGATGCAAATTTGATACCCATTAACTACAACGACTGGAGGTGTGTTAATTCTTATATAAAAGATACGGCATGGAACACAATTCAGGTAAAATCTAGTTCATATTCATCATTACAAGACAATAAATTGGTTTGATAGCAAGTTTTATGGTTTGTCGTTGCAGTCCAAATTCAGATTTGATGATCCTGTGATTAGAAAAGAATATGTGATGGGTGCACTAGGTAGCAGATGCAAGGATGTCAAACGTCGGCTTTGGAAAGAACACAAAAAAGATACTTTGAATGAAACGTTGCTGAATCGACCCGACAAAATTCCTGAACTTCAGTGGGGTCAATTTGTTCGGACGAGATTTGATGAGAAGTGGAAGGTATAGTTTTTTTTTGTGTTAAGTATCTACATGTAGTTGAATGTCTTTACATCCAATGCAACTATTTTTCTTCTAATATGTGAGCTTTCAGAAAATGCAAGAACGGAATACAAAGAGCCAAAAACACAATACCATGCCTCACTTATGTGGAAGGAAGAGCTTTCCAAGGAGAAGAAATGAGATTGTGAGTAATTTAGTTTTGACAAAACATTAGTT
>NC_025694.1:3833914-3863958 GCF_000633955.1 Camelina sativa
TAGTCTAGATGATGAATATGCTCAAGTGTTTGGTCCAGAGCGTCCAGGACGAGTACGTTGTGTTGGTCGTGGACCCACACCTTCAAAATTAGGAAAACGCTCAAATGTGGCTAGAGCAGATGTAGAAAATTCTGAAATGGTTGTTCAGCTGAAGGGAAAAGTGAAAGAGTTAGGAACTCAGGTAAAGGCAATGAGTACATTCATCCAACAAATACTTGGTACTTCAACCGGTGAACAGGTAATATACACAATTTAATAAGCTGAATTATTTTATTGTAAATTGATTATATAAAACTAATATACTAATTAAACTAAACATCCAGGCAACTGTATGGGCAACAGCTTTTGCTAACATACCTAATCCAGCATTGCTAAACATATCAAATGTACCTAATCCCCAGGTAAATGGTATTTACGTAAGTATTCATTTCATAGTCAACACAGAAGTTTATCCAAATTTCTTAGCAACTTTGGTTTATTTTGTTTTTATGCATTTGGAAAACTTATTAGGATGATTTCTGTAATTTGCTTTCCAGTACTTTAATTAGTAATTTCATTCTTGTTTTTATTTTATTAATTATTTCATATTGAATTGATTTTCAAATAATTAATATTTTAAATAAAAATCAATTTATAAATTATTTGAAAACTATTTTTTTAGTCGCTTTCAAGAAGCGATATAATTTTTAGAATCAATTATTTAAACTAATGTAAATTTCATATCAATTATATACAAGTGATGGTAATAATTTTAAATCAGATAGTTGAAATGATACAAATATTAAATCGGTTATTGTAAATGATACAACTATTAAATCATTTTTCAAAATTGATACTAAGTTTAACATCAGTTATTGGTAAGTGATATAAAAAATTGACATCACTTATTCATAAGTGATATAAATTTAACATCATTTATTTAGAAGTGATATAAATAATTGACATCAATTATTACAACTGACACTAATAGTAACATCACTTTTTCAAATTGATAGAAAACGTAGTATCATTTATTGGTAATTGACACATTATTACTATCAATTATAACAACCGATACAAAAAAAAAGTTTTGCATCAGTTGATAATAAATTGATGTTAATTATTTGCATCAGCAATGTGAGTATCATTTCTATAAGTGATGTAAAATTCTTTTGTATTATTTATAAGTAATGCAAAAATACAAAATAAATGATATAACATACCTGTTTTTTTGTAGTGAGTTGAGGATTTCTAAAGATTCATAAGAAAACAAAGAGTTTTAAAATCCTAAAAGAAAAAAAAAAAAGTAAATATATGTGCTTCTTTTTTACTAATACAAGACATAACCAAGGATTATTATTATTATTAGTAGTAGTATACAAATTCATGAGATAGTGGTGTGTGTGCAAGATATTTCTTGAGATTTTCTTAGATCCTTCTTGAGATTTTATTTACTACGGAATTCTTTGTTACTGGAAAAAAAAACAAAAAACTTCAATCTTCTCCGACATTAACAAAACGAATGACGTACAATGATCCATCGACCCAAAAAAAAAACTCATATAACCACGGCCCAACATTAAATCTCAAATCCATAAAAAAAAGGGCTTTTGCATAACACCAATTCAATAAGGTAAATGAGTGATCGACATGATTTTTTAGAGGTTGCATTTGTAGGAGAAATATCAAGACTTTGTTCAATAAGTCAAATTCCTGTTCTCATGATGACCCTTACAGCTACAGGCTACAAGGCTACAAACAATGAAAGCTGTCAGACATGGACTAGCGGTCAACCAAAATTTCTCAAACTTTGCGGTCGTCAAGATCTTTGTTGTGCACTTGTGCATGTAATTACAGGCTTTTATTAAAACCTTCATATTTTATTACATTCAAACAGATTTGTCTCGGAATATATAATTTGTAATTTTCCTGCCTGTACAAGTTTGCAGTGAGAAGTATTTGTATAAAAGCCTACTCTGTTATCCCAAGAGAGTTTCAACCAAATATATATATATATATATATATATATATATATATATATATATTCATTAATTGATTAAAAAGTTTACTTACATGCATGACTTATATATATAATGTTCTTGAATCACTTAAAAACTTGAAATAGTTCATATGTGTTGCTGAGGATGCTATTAATTAATATGAATATTATATGCTTAGATTGGATGTAATGTTGCTGACGTTACCAAAAAACGTCGATGCTAAGACCATCCACAATGGCGTGGATTTGGCCCGTCCCCAATATTTATTGGATTTAAATTTAAATGAAAAAAGCCCAATATCTGAAAAACGGTTCTTATTTGGGGACGTTTTTTTACCGTCCTCTTCGCCACGTGTAGCCGTGTGATTTGTTCTCGAATAAGCTAGGTCTAAAAAAAATGTATTCGGGAGACAAAATCATCCCGAGTTCTTTCTTCTCCCTCTTGACGGCGACCACGAAGGCGATTCGATCCTCCACGACGTTCTGTTCTTTTCACCGGAAAATCTTGCCAGATTAACGAAGCCGATCTTCTGTCGCATCCGAAGCCGGTCCGATCTTCAATACCTAAGACGTCCAGCGGTTCGATCTTCTCTCCCGAAGCGATCTGTCCCTGTCACCCGAAGCTTGTCCGGCGGTTCGAGCTTCTCTCCCGATGATATCCGTCTAAATAAGGTTAGTCTTCTTCCCACTACATGAGATTTAACCTTGATTGGCGCCGATTATCGAATTAGGGTTAGGGATTTGGGATTATCGAATTAGGGTTAGATAATTAGGGTTTGCGAATTAGGGTAATTGAATTAGGGTTATTCAATTAGGGTTAATTAATTGGGGTTATTGAATTAGGGTTATTGATTTAGGGATATTGAATTAGGGTAAATGATTTAGGTTATGTTTCTTTGGTGTTTTTTTTGTTTTTTTCATTTGTTCGATGGATCGTTATGTCTCTGTGTGAAGATCGAGTTGTGTCTGTGTCGTTTGTCCTTTGCTGTAGTTGTTGATCTTATAAACATGTTTGTGTCTTGGTCAAAATTTTTTTAAAACATTGAGTATCGTTAAACTTTGGTTTTTTTTTCTTAAATGTTAAAGGATCATCATCTTTGTGTCTCGGTCTATTTTTTTAACATTGAGATAGGTTAAATTTTTTTTTATCAAGGTTTTCAATTTGGTGATTGTTGTGTCATTGGTATGGTTGGTAAAATGTTTTTGACATTGATTTTGATACAACTTTTGGTTGATTAAGATAGTCATTGTCATTCGTATGATTTTTGGATAAATTTTTTTAACAATGTCATTCGTATGATGTCTCGCATTGATTCGTATGGTTGTGTTTTTTTTTAGGTTTCTCATTTGGTAGTTGTAATGTTTACTTGTAATAAATTGGTAGCATTGTTGTGTAGTTGGTTGTATTTAATTTTAGTGTTGTTTGTTCATAGTTTCTTGTTTAATTTGGTAGTTGTAATGTGTACTTGTCATAAATTGTGATTAGACATTTGTTGTTTGGTCTTTAAGTTTTGATAGTTATTGCAAGTAAGGTTTTAAACCATAAATCTCTTTCATTTATCTTCCCTTTCTCACTTGTAAATGATATTCACTTCTCTTCTATACTCGCATCTCTTATCTTCGCATTCCTTCTCTTCTATACCCGCTTCTAATCTCTGCTTTTCTCTTCTCTTCTCTTCGCATTGATCATCTTCTATACCCGCTTCTCTTCTCTGCTCTTATCTTCTCTTCTCCTCGCATTCCTTCTCTTCCTTATCCGTTTCTTCCTATGGATTCTAATAATCCCTTCTTTCAGTCTTCTTCTTACTTCAACTTGCTTAACAGTCAAGAAGAAGGTGGTTTAAATGATAACTTTCATTGGGAAAGTTATCCACCTTCTGGACAGAGCTCACAACCTTCTCCTCACAGCTCCCAACCTTCTCCTCACAGCTCCCAACCTTCTCCTCACAGCTCGCAAGAAACACCAAAAGAGCGCAAGGAGAGAAAGACATGGACACCTGCTGATGATGAAGTCTTGATCTCCGCATGGCTCAACACTTCAAAAGATCCCATCGTTGCAAATCAACAAAAGGGAGGAAGCTTCTGGAGCAGGATTCAAAAATACTATTGTGACACTCCTCACGCTAGAAACGGTGGGGAACAGATGCTGGTGACACATTGCAAGCAGCGTTGGCACAAGATAAATGACCATACTAACAAGTTCTGTGCCGCATTCGCAGCTGCGGAGAGACAGAACAGCTCTGGTCATTCTGAAAATGATATCATGAAGAATGCACATGATATCTACTTCGCTGCCCATAACAAGAGATTCAACCTTGAACATTGTTGGTTTCGTTTAAGGTTTGAGCAGAAATTTCTATCCCTTAACACTATTAACACGACCCCAGCTCAGCCTGCAACAAAGAGGAAACAAGCTGGTGAAGGTTCGCAGTCATCAAGCTGCAGTGTTGAGGAGTCTGAGAAGAGGCCAGAAGGGATCAAGGCTGCCAAGGCGAAGAGGAACAATGCTCAGTCCACAAACGTGAAGACTCTTGCTGAGTATAAGAGCATGTGGGATGTCAAGAAAGAGGAATTAGCTGAAAAGGAGAAACTACAGAAGCTGGCCATCCTAGACACTCTCCTAGCCAAAAAAGAACCCTTGAGTGCGAGTGAAGAAATCATCATGAACAAGATAGTGTCCCAGTATTTCTGATATTATAGAATGTGTTTGTTGTTTGTTTTTCTTGCTTAGTACTCGGCTTATGTATTTGATTTGTATTCCCTGGTTGTTTGATTTGTATTTCCTGTTTAAGTATTTCTTGCTCAGTTGTGTATTTCTTGTTTCAATCTAAATTAATATAAGTCTATTTTAGTACTCGGCTATTGTAATTTCTAGTAACTCGGCTATTGTATAAACTAACTTAATCAGATTGTGTATTGTTGTACTAAGTCTAATCTGCTTCTTCTTGTTTATCTTCAGGTTACGTAAGACATGGGCCACGACTATAGCTATTCCCAGCCTTCTTCATCTGATCTGGCTGATAAGTACTCAGAGGACACTGCGGATAGAGAGCTAGATGCATTGATTCGTATGGATGAAGCAGAGTCTAGGCAATACCCACCTCAACCGGAGGTGGAGCATGGATTCCCGAAGGAATGTTATTGTGGTGCGAAGCCTTTTTTAACCAACTGCTACAACAGAAGGTATGTGATGAAGTATAAGTTTAAATAAAGTATAAGTGTAAGTTTCGTATACGTACTAACTCCTTATTTATTGCAGGTTCTTCACATGTCCAAATGTCGATGATGGTGAGATGCATATTCACAAGTGGTGGGATGTGGCTGTAATGGAGGAGTTGAGGGACAGTGATAGACGATATGAAGTGATGGCTGAGAAGGTAGATTACTTAACCTTGTTCAATGATGAGAGTAACGCAACTGAACAGAAACTGGTAAGGTTGGAGAATGTAGTTAATGAGATATGTAAGGAAAATAAGTTAAGAAAATTTACTGATTTGCTGGTTGTAGGTGTAATCATCATTTTCACATGTATTTTGTTCATGTTGGTGTAATGATTTACACGGGTACTTGTTGTTTTCTTATCATGTATGTTGTTTTGTTTTGGTCTCTCACGGGTATTACATGTATTTTGACTACGGACGTGTTGGTCTCTGTCACGGGTACTTGTTGTTGGTGTAATCATGTATGTTCTTTTGTTTTGGTCTCTCACGGGTTACAAACTGGAACTCCACTATATATATGATAACTCACACCAAACACGACCAAACCAACAACACAAGTCATTTCTTTATCTTCCTTTCTTCATAACCAAAGTAGCAACTCATTTCATCAAATAAGATCAAAGCAACAAAATACTCTCGCTCTCTTCCTTTAACTTCCATTCTCTTCTTCTCTCTTTAATACAAAGTCATTTCTTCATTTCTTTTCCTTTCTCTTGAAATGGGATCATCTTCAAACCATTATCATTACCATGGAGATGATGATCACTATCACTACCAAGCAGATGATAGTGATCATTTTGATGCTTATTTAGAAAATATTTATGATGTCTCCCAAAATATCCCCGAACCAAACCAGCCACAAGAAAGGATTTTTATCGAGCGAAACCGGGAAGAAGGCCACAATAATCTTTGGAATGATTATTTTAGTGACACTCCCACATATCCAGAATATTTATTCCGGCAACGGTTTCGCATGCACAAGCCACTGTTCATGCGAATTGTGCAACGTCTCTCTACCGAAATCCAATATTTCCGCCAAAGCCAGGATGCAACCGGACGTGCTGGTCTTTCACCTATACAAAAATGTACTGCAGCAATTCGTCAATTGGCATATGGTACTTCGTCTGACAGTGTTGACGAGTATGTCCGAATTGGTGCTTCGACAGCTCGAGAATGTTTGCACGAATTTACCGCCGGCATCATCCAAGTGTTTGGAGATGAATACTTAAGACGTCCTACACAGGAGGATCTACAAAGACTACTCTTTCAGAATGAACAGCGTGGATTTCCCGGGATGATTGGTAGCATTGACTGTATGCATTGGGGGTGGAAGAATTGTCCCACGGCTTGGAAAGGCATGTATTCACGGTCAACCGGAAAACCTACAATTGTGTTGGAAGCAGTAGCTTCGTATGACCTCTGGATATGGCATGCCTTTTTTGGAGCTCCAGGTACTATGAACGATCTTAATATTCTTGATCGATCTAATGTTTTTGATGACATAATAACCGGTCAAGCTCCGGAAGTCAACTTTGTTGTCAACGGAAGGGAGTACAACTTGGCGTACTATCTCACTGATGGTATTTATCCAAATTGGGCAACTTTTATTCAATCAATCCGACTTCCACAAGGTAGGAAAAAATCTCTCTTTTCTAAAAAACAAGAAGCTGTTAGGAAAGATGTTGAGCGTGCCTTTGGAGTCTTGCAAGCTAGATTCGCCGTTATTAAAAATCCGTCTCGTTTATGGGATAAAAACAAAATGGCAAATGTAATAAGATCATGCATAATACTCCATAATATGATTGTCGAAGACGAACGACATACATACAGTTACCGAAACATTATTTCTGAATTTCAACACGGAGAACATGTGGATCAAACATTTACCGTTGGTGCCGCCGGTGTGGGTTCAAATATCAGCAGTACGATTACTCGTCAAACAAGACTTCGGGATAAACAAGCTCATGATCAACTAAAACATGATTTGATTGAGCATATTTGGACAAACTTTGGACATCTTCCGGATAATGAAGTTTGATTTTAAAATTTCTATGAGTTGAATAAAATGTTTGTTTTGGTTTTGATGTTTTTATGTTATATTTTTAATGTTATTAATTTCTAAATTGTATGTTTTTGTATTTTCTTTCTTTAAATAATTAATCTTTAAACTTTCAAAATAATATTATTTTATTTGGGGGACCAAACCCAAATACACACCAATGCTCCTACTAAAAATAAGAAACCCTCAAAATATTAGTATTAAATGTGGGGGACCAAAAAAAGTCCCACACCATTGTGGATGGTCTAAGGTAGACTCACAATCACAGAAAAACTCAAGGAGAAAGATAGTTGGGCCATGAAGACAATTAAGCCCTATTTAGACATGGGTTTTCCGTGGAAATTTGAACGACGTACGATAAATGACAGAACTAATTGTATTACTGTATGTGTTTCAGCCTTTCAGGGGTTGATTAAGATAATACATTAGCAAGAGATTAAGACCAATATTTTTTCTTTTTCCTTTTTGGCCACTTACTTTATTTTAGTTTGTTTGACCAAAAAAACATTATTTTAGTTTTAAGTTGATGGGCATTTCTACAAAAACACCAAATTTGTTGTTTAAAATATTTCAATACTTCTTTTTGTTTGGACACAGTGCATCAAATTCAATGAGGTATACATTCACATAAAACTTTCTCCTGATTCTAGTTATATCCATTTCCTAATACTCTACAAAACTAAGAATAACAAGCTGAAACCTTGTAGCCACTTGTGGCAAACGCTATATATGATATTTGGGAAAGTACAACTCTGTACAAAGCACCAAGGCAAGCGTGAGCTTGAGTTTTAAGCTTCAGTTTTACANAAAAAAAAAAAAAAAAAAAAAAAAAAAGCTTCAGTTTTACAACTTAACTACAAGTATTTAGATGTATTAACATGACATAAGAGAACGATGAAACCTTGTATAAATCTCTTTAAACTAGCGCTGGGTTGAGTTTACTAAAAATTACTGGAACTGCCTAAAATTAAGTCGTTTATTCATTTTAATCATTATATTGTAATCAAATTGCATAATTATAGTCAAAATTGAATGATGATTTTGAACATTTTAAAACTTCGAAATAAAATTGAATCTAGTATTGTTGGTCATTGAACGATCACCAAGAAAAAACGAGCATATAGCAATCTAAGAGTAAATTTAGACGGAGCATGCTGAATGGCAGAGGACACGACAAGTCTATTCTGATGAAAGCTTTGCTTTTGTCATCATATGTACATATAATGACATAAATACTAATTTCAAATTTTGACTCACACGTTTTCACAAGTTTCACATATATGGCTACATATGATACGTGAGTAAGAGAAGTGCATTTGTTTCTTTGCATGGCAAATCCCCATGCATCTATACATAATATATATATATGCAGTGTGTATTGATTAGTACAAGTGCATGCCAACTTAAGTATGCAATAGGGAAGGTACGGTTCATCGGATCATGAGTATTTATCTCGAATCTAACTCCCCTCGTGGTCCATACCTTAATCTTACATCACTATTATATCCCTATAATTTCTATACACTACAAGAAAACAAGCTGTTTGGGACTCCAAAAATCGTCCTAAAATGGTCGCAAATGCACTATATATGACTATTTTGTGACTGTTTTGAATAGTCGTTAAAATTTGGTCGCAAAATTTATTGGTCCCGATATAGTCACAAAATACTGACCACTATGTGACCTCATTTTATGTCTTAAATTTGCGACTACATTAAGATCAATATGTAGTCATATATTCCTGACCCTTTTGCGACAAACTACATAAAAAAAAGTAAAAAAAAAAAATAAAAATTTATACAAGAAAATGAAATTAAAAGTAGTTTTTATTTCTTTCGTAAATTCATTATATATATACAATATATCTATATAACTATATCTATAGATTGGCAACTGCCGGAGATGTATTATTACAGCGACGGAGAACAAAACGGTGGCGGCGACCGGAGTGCCAGAGATGCGACTGTGCAGAAATCGAGATGTATTGATGGTGAACTGGCAGAAGATTCGAAATGTAGTGGTGGTGGTAAACGGTGCGAGCAACCACCATCATCTCCGACATCGTTGACACTGGGATCTTCAGATCCACCACCTCTGACGTCGTCGTTGACAATAGGGTCTTCAGATTCAACACCTCTGAAGTCGTTGTTGACACTGATTCTTCAGATCTGTGGTTGAGACCTAAAGTACAAATCAAATAAATAATTAAAACACATAGAATTTCTCCAGATCTATTCTCAGCAACGATGGGTTCAGAAACAGATTAAGAACGGAGAGAGAAAAAGAGACAAACTTGTTTCCACCGTCTACACTGACGCGGTTGCTGTATTAGATCCGACGGCCGGTATAGAAACCACGTTTAACTCTGCTCCTTTGGTATCTTCAGAGGAGAAGGCGACAAAGAGAGAAGATGAGGAAAAGAGAGAAAACAAAAATTGATTTTCTTTAGAAAGAAAGGGAAAGACACGATGAGTAGAAGGGAAGGAGAAAAGAAGATGATTTCTGTCCGTTGGATTGACTTCATCAATGGTGGATAATAAACTAATGACAATCTTTGCCATTTAAGAATAGCCAATGAGAAATTTTCCCCTTTTTTCTTTGATAAATTTTGGTAATTTGATTTCATTTTATGTTATAATTTAGATATTGGGGGTATGGATTTATAAAGTATTAGAATTGATTTAGATTTAAATTTTGATCTATTAGATTTCAATTAGATTTATAAAGAAAACATTTTGGTTTTTTTTAAAGTGATGGATTTCTGTTTTTAATATATATATATATATATATATATAAGTTACATTATTCGAGTTTTATAATTATGATTAAAATAAAAAATGACTAGCAAAAATTGGTAACAAGCATTCAAAAGCACTTATAGTCCAAACTTATTATACATATAAAATTTTAAGTTGAAGGGCCACAAAGATTTACAAATGATTTTACAACTCAGATTAGAATTCTCAATGTAATTAGAAATTACATAAAAATCACAAATATTACATAAAAATCACATGTAACACTTATACATGTTATATATGTAAGTTGCAAATATATTTTCTAAACATTGGAAATTAAAGTGTTTTGGGTATTAGAATGATTGAGTGTCTAAAATAGTTCATATCTATGTAGAAACAAATAACTTAACATATTTTACAATTCTTTATTGTTGAATATATAAATAAATTCGTTAGGCCTTGGTAAAAAGTAGCAAATTCGTCACAATCTCATGTGTTAGTAGCAAAGTGGTGGCAAACTAGTCGCAAATATGTGACCGTATTAGTACAATAGTCGCAAAGTGTAACTGTTTTGTGACCTTATTCTATGAATCACAAACTTATACATATCAAATTTTAAGTTTAAGGGCCACAAAATTTTGCAAATGATTTTACAAGCACTCATATTAAGAATTATAACTACTATCTATGAGTGTAATAAGTAAAAACTTGATATAGTAAGTAAAGTTAGAAATTACAAAACAATCACAAACAAGATATAGAAATCACATGTAATACTTATACATGTTATGTAAGTTGCAAATATTTTTTCCTAAACATTTGAAATTATATTTCTTTTTGATATAATGATGATTCATTGTCTAGAGTGATTCATACCAATGTAGAAATAAATACATTCACAAATTTTATAATTCTTTATTGTTGAATATACATAAACAATTATTAGAAGTTAGTAAAAAGAAGCAAATTCGTCACAATCTCAGGTGTTAGTAGCAAAGTAATCACAAAATAGTCACAAATAATTAACAAAATAGTCTCAAAATGTGACCGTTTTGCGACACTATTTTGTGAGACAAACAAAAAAAAATTAAAGCCTCCAAAAAGAAAAAGAAAAAATATATGATTCGGCAATCACTCGTAGAATTATAAAAAATATTTCTTAAATTAATGAGTAAAAAATTGATATAAAGAAAATACCTAAAGTCACAAATAAGTAGCAAATTTGGGACTACTTTTGTGACTGAAACTCCCGACCATAAAAAGCGTCTCTAATTCGTCACAATTTACGATTATTTTAGGATTACAATGATATAGTCTTATAATAGTCTTATAATAGTCACAAATATGAGACGATTTGGAGACTACAACTGTTTGTAGTAATTTTGGGACTGTTTTGCAACCATTGTTTATGTAGTCTTCTATTAGTTATAAATTCGTCCCAAAAACGTTACAATTATTTGTGACCAAAAAAAGAGTCATAAACTGTAGTCTCAAACTGCATGTTTTCTTGTAGTGATAGCAACAGACAACTGTAGACGTATACTTATCACTTATATATATGTGCATCTACGAAATCCTAAAAATATTGGAAACTTTACTCTCTTTTATTTGTCTATTAGTTTGATCCCCTACTAATTACCTATAGAAATTCAGAAATTGCTCGATGTATACTAATAAGCCAAACGAAAAAGAACATATATATAGAAGAGTAGCCAAATTTTGACACATATTGAAATTAAACGGTGAGGAACATGCAATTAAAATATATTCACTAGGTATATATATGAAAACCATTGTACTTTACTCACTGGTCTTTTTTGAAGAACTATTTTTACATGCTTAATTAATTATAATAATTTCTGTTTATTAGTTTCACAATAATGATATACTACAAAATCAGTTCTTGTTAATATCTCTGATTATCGTATTTCTTATATCTGACTTAAGGTTTTGTTACTACAAATTTTCTTTGAATAAAAACAAACTCTCTTATACGTGCAAAAGGAAAATTTTGATTCCATCTTCAGTTCTTTTTTTCTGGCCAGATGATTTCTTTTACTAGCATTAATTAGTGATTGATCAGTCCAATAGTAATTAGTAGTACTATATAGTCAAACAAAACACGGGAAAAGTTAAAGTAGGTAGAGAATGACTGTAATTAAACGCAATTAAAACGACTAAATTAAAAGATGAAAATTAGTTATAGAGAGATTTGGAGTATTAAACACAGAAGGTAGTAGCGACTAGCGACTAGCGAGGCAAGGGAGCGATGACATACTTAACATGCAAAGAGAAATGTCAAATCTGAAAATTGACAGTGTGCCTGCAACATGGTCAGTAGGACAAAGCCCCTAACCATAAGAATTTTTTATTTTATATTATTTCTTTAAAATGAAAGAGCATAAAATAAGGAAATCAAAAGAGTGACGTAAGTGTCTGAGCATAGTTAACGTAAGTAAGTATGCATGGATGCGTGTCATAACGTTTCTCGAATTCAATGCCCTCAAATATCATTGATTTTTTTCGTATTGTTTTCTTTAATTATTCTCTCTTCATACATCTTTGAAAAAAATAGTAATGACATTATAATCCGATCTCGAGGGAGTTTACATTAAAATATAAATTCAATATACAACTACTGTAATTAGTATTAAGTTAGATAGGTTAAAAGAAAATTAAAACAACCTTTTATCAGATATTTAAGGAATGTCTTTTTCCACGGATAGTTTTACTAGCAAATTGTTTGCGCAAAGCCATTAATATTAATTAGAATAAAGATATATGGAAAACCTCATTTGTGACTGCAACTAATGATCGATTCAGATGTGAATACAATGACAATTGCTTAGGTCACTTGAGTGAATGAAGTTGTATATTGGGTAACATTACTAAACTGATACCCTAAAAGAAGTTATATCACTTATTAGAAATATGCGCGCGTGTGTGTAATGTGCACAGAGTCTCTCATGGCGGCAGAGAGAGAGAGAGAGCGATGTGTCATTTAGGTAGAAAGAGATCGTCCATGCGGTGATAGCAGAAGATAGTGTCAGCTCTATTGATTCTCATTTCAGTGACAAATCAGTGCCACCTTCCCTCCTTCTCTTCCTTACGTCTGCATCTCTCTATATATATATTACATATCCATTTGTCTCTCTTACATTCACATTTTAATATTTAGTTTGAATTTCTATAAATACTATTAGTACCATGGGATTATTATTTGATCTTCCGAGATAGACTTGTATTTTCGACAAACACTCACTGACTAGTATACAAAAGCTGATATTCACACAATAACCCCTAACCATTGACAAGTTATTTCTTCGATTTACAACGTACAACAAAACTAGGTGGTAGTGTAAACTGTAAAGGATTAAAAACAAAAAAAAAAACAACAATTTAAGAAAAAAAAAACTGAAAAAAGGAAAATTAGGAATTAGAGAAAAAAACAAAATGGGAACTGCACAAATTCCTGATAGGCCCCATGATATCATCGTCTCTCCACTGGTCACCAATTTCGCCAGCGATCTTAACGGCGTCAGACGCCGTCCCAAGGAGTCCTCTCCTCGTAAAACCAACTGTGTACAATCCTTTCCCTCCTCTCCAGCCGTTAGGAAACGGCGTTTTCGGCATCCCTTCTTCCGTGAAGAAATCACTTCCCTAATTAATAAATTATTCATGAGTTTTTTTATTTTTTTTAGGATGAGTGGGGGGGAGTTATTAGAGAGATATGTGGAAGCATATATGCATTACCTGAAGCCAAGTAGATACGTTGCTTTTGTAACCAGTGGCAAATATGATAGAGTCAAAATCCTTTTCTTGACCATCCATAAACTTTGCTCCATTTTTTGTGATTTCCTTTACACCTTCCATTATCTTCATTTTTTTGGTTACATAAGCAAATCACCAATATTAGGTATATCTTTTATATATTAGGTATATATATATATATATAGTATTTTCTTAAGAAAGAAATAGAGAAACGATTAGCTTAATTAGAAACATGCATGCATGGTTTATAAAATCATGAAGATTGAAGACGGAAAGAAAACTGGTTTACGGAAGCATAAATAAACAGAAAATAATACAAACAAAAAATAACTTTTTTCTGTCATCAAGAGAATAAAGGAAACATTCTCAAGGACTACTAAAACATTTTAATAAGCTAACAATTTAAAACTAATTCTTTTGTAGTTTTCCACAATATTAACACGGTTCTTTTAGAAAGTTGGCTAATACAAATAGTATTATCTTGTGGGCTATACAGAGTTATAAGATATAAACAAATAATTACTAAAAGTTGCCCGCTCTAGGCACGCAAAATTTTGTCACTCAAATCATAAAAAGAGAACAAGATTAAATTAAATAGAAAGAGACGATATAGTTGAAAACTTAAAGTCACCTGAATCTTGCCAGATCTGATGAGAGACATAGCTCCAACGTCGAGAACCGGACTTTTTCCGGTGACATTTTTTAGCTCAAGCGGACCCGTTTTCGGCCGGCGAAGACCTAACCGGTCGGTATTTCCAAACGAAAGATTGGCCATCAACAACAAGAACTTGTCAACGAGCCTTAAGGGTAAGCATTTGAGAAGTGTCATCCCAACTCCAAATGTTGATAGCCCAAGTATCTCCCTTGGCAACACATGAACCTACGTACGTAAGTAAAATAATTGTATCATCTCATTTGTTTACATAAAAGAATGGGAGAGAATTACCGACAGAGAAATCTAAAAAATTAAACATGTTTTTTTACTTACGGTGTTTCGGACAACAAGATGAGGAGAGGCGTTATGTCGGACGAGGTCTAAACTAATTTCCATACCGGAATTTCCACATCCGACGACCAAAACTTTCTGACGCCGGAACTCTTCGCCGCTTTTGTATTCACTTGCGTGAACGATTTTCCCGCCGGAAAACTTCTTTATACCTGGAATCTCCGGGAAGCATGGATCTGCGTTCTCACCAGTGGCCACCACAAGCCATTTCGAGAGATACTCCGTGTTATCAAGAGTCTTTACTCTCCAGAAACCGGAAGATGAATCGAATGACGCTTTTTGGACGTCCGCTTTGAACCTCGGGATGATGCGGAAGTGCGAAGCGTAGGACTCAAGGTAGGCCAAGAACTCGTTTTTGGAAGGGTATTTTGGAAAATTTTCAGGGAAATCCAAGAGGGGTAACCGGCAAAAGTGTTTTGGGAGATGGAGTTTGAGCCGGTCATAGGTTTTAGATTTCCATAGAGATGCTATTGAATCAGAACGCTCTAGGATCAGAGAAGGGACTCCACGGCTTGAGAGACATGCTGACGTGGCGAGACCGGAAGGGCCGGCTCCGATGATGATGGGACCGTGTACGAGGATGATCTGCTTGGACTGATCGGTTTGGTTGCGAGGATGGGACTCCATTTTTTTTATGGATGATTATAGAAAATGTTTTTAAAAGAGTGGAGAGACGACTAAAAGAGTGTGAGAAGATATATGTTTTACTTTTGGAGAAATGTTCTTTTGTGTGAGATGAAGAACTGTAATTTATAGAAGGGGGGGTTTCATTTGGGGTTTGGGTTTGTAGGACCTTCTAAGATTCTCTATGACGTTCTTTTTACATAGTACATTTGTATTTTTTTTTCGTTATATTTAGACTGTAAAACTAAAATTAATATTCTTATTTTCTTTGGGCATTATGAATATTGACGGCAGATTAAGTGGAATAATCAAATTAGACGGTAAACAGAGCTAGACTGGTAATCTGCATAATTAACTACGGTTTACCACATCACATAACTATATATAATGGTCTCACAAGTTCGATAATGGGGGGCGAAGACAACAATTCTAATGGACAACGAAAAATAACTTAAGTTCTTCAGAACCCCGTGAATGAGATTATTAAGCTTATGCGAGAGATTATTAACAAAATAAAAATCTTATATAGAAAAAAAAAATTCTTATGTAGAAGTGGAGTTATCTTGAGTTCGTATGATTGATCTAGAAAGCCTATATTAAGTATTTTATTATTATGAATGAATTATGTTCCTTTTTAAAAAGAATTAACTAGAAATTGAGTGTAGATAAAAGGAAGAGTAGTGAAAGAGGCATTGGAATAGTAAAATGGCAGTTCAAAAAGCAGAGTGTAATAAATGGAAAGCGTGAAGGTTAAGTAAATTATTTGCTCTTCTTCCCAATTGATTTTGGGGAACAAATCGTCAAATATAAGGAAAAAAAAAGAGATGTATTTTCCATTCTTTTTTTCTTTTTTTTTTGGAGAAAGTCTCATTCTTATTTCAAATGTGAAGTTCACTACAAAAAAGGAATTTGATATCTCCTGTCAAAAAATAATGAACCAGAACAATGGCCAGGCGCGCGGCAGTTTAACTGGTTTGATACCAATCACCGGATATACATATACATATGCGTACAAGTATACAACTGACGCAAATTCGATCTACGCTTCCTACTTCCTAGTTATGCATGGTTATTCGTTGTTACGACTTAACACCTTATAAAACATTCTATGCGCATGTCCATACATACATGATGTGTAATATCACATCTATGTACGTGTTTTTTTTTTACAGTTTTAGTAAGAAGCATAATTAGTAGACGCAACTATTATCTTTTCAGCTTTGATTTCCATAAGTGGAGCTTTCAATTTTTTTTTTTTGTATACATTTATTATTGGAAAATAGGTATTTTCATACCCCAGCTAAGGGGTATGTTGAATTCCTACCCCAATTTTGACATTGAACAAATTCATACATTATGTTCAATAATATTCAAATTCACGACACCAACTTGTAAAACTGTGTTGAATCATACACAAGCCGTTAATGGCTGCTTACGTGGAAGCCACGTAAGAAACGACGTCGTTTTGAGAAACAAAATAAAAGGCTTGTTCCATTGGTAAATCTCGACTCTTGAGGTTTTCATAATTTAGGGGTTTTCTCATTTGAGAGAACATAACAATGTCGACAACGTTGAATCCTTGGTCGATGACATTGCTGTTTTCCCCGTAGACGGTGAACTTATCGTCGTGTGCTGCGCTGTTATGGCTGTATCTCCGGAATGAGTCTGTTACGACGTTTCCGTCTTTGGCGTAGTACTTGAACGATTCGTCTCCTTCGGGACGACCACTACCATAGTTAGTGAAGTTCTTTTGGTCGTAAGTGGAGAACTTGACATCTTCGTCGTGTTTCTCGAGACTCGTTCCTAAATCGGGGAAACAGAAGATGTTAGCGGCGGAGCAGAAATCGGGAAACCGAGTTGGGAGCGAGTTGGTGGTGGCGGGTTTGGAGAAAGTGGTTGAGTCGACGACGTTGAGTGGCGAGGCTTTGGAGATTAAAAACTCCGATCTGGGAGATTCGCTACGGATCTCTTTGTTCCAGTAACGGACTAGAGATGCTTTAGGTGTGAATGGATTCTGCTCCGCCGAGAAACCGCTGTCGATTATAATAGAGTATTGTTTAATTAATTTGATTTAATTAAATTAAACTAAGAAAAGAACATGTGTCTATAAGTGAACATACACGTATTTTCACTCTTTGTATGCGTCGATTAGAAAAGACATATACGTCAGTTGTAAAAACAACGTTTGGGGTAATATATAAACACATCACATGACATAAACGAGATATAACAGTTTCGTCTCTTCTTCTTCTTCCTGTAAATTTCTAAAACAAAAACATAGTCGTAAAAATCTGAAAGAAAAACAGAGTATAGTTTGCTAGGATCTCCGGAGGTGTGTAATCCGGAGATCGATAGTTGAATCCTGAAGATAAACGTCCACTTAACTACTTACACCACAGTAGGGACGAAATTCTGTCTTAGGAGATTGCTCAAAGCAAGTCTATATCATTTTACTATTTGTTCTAACGTTGAAGAAGGAGAAATCATTAAGTGAGTTTCTCCTTGATATGTGTGTTTGATCTGCTTCTATATTCTGGGAACAACACATTAAACGTCCTCGGACGATAACAATCTGCATTGCCAACAAAAATCCACATTAATTAATTCAACGCTCGATCGAGGAAAGAAAGAAAAGAGGAAGAAGAAGATTTAAACGACGTCGTTTTAGCCAAAACAAGCCCTTTAATTTGTTTCTCAAAACGACGTCGTTTCTTACGTGGCTTCCACGTAAGCAGCCGTTAACGGCTTGTGTATGATTCAACACAGTTTTACAAGTTGGTGTCGTGAATTTGAATATTATTGAACATAATGTATAGATTTGCTCAATATCAAAGTTGGGATATGAATTCAACATATCCCTTAGCTGAGGTATGAAAATACCGATTTTCCGTTTACTATTATAGTCCTCTCAAACATGAACATGCATATAAAGTATATTTTACAAGGACATGGATTAGGAATTTATATATTTTGATGTAAAAAGAAAATTTAATATACAAAATTATCAAGCTATGTACAATTTGATTACGAAGGGTATGATCGTGCGCCGAAATTAGCTAAAATGTTTGTACAAGAAAGCAAGCATAATTCATTCACATGCTTCTTGGAGAAACTTTATAGCCTTAATAGAAGTATTTATTTAAATACTAGATATTTAAGAGTTTGTACTTTGTAGGATGATAAACTGGATAAGACTTAAAAATGTATGCAAAACTCGACATATAAACACATGCATCGCTGTGATCCATTTCGTCACTGTAGAGTATAACATACTGAATGAATTTGTTGAATCCTTTAATATAAGTATTTTCAGATTACAAACCTAAAACGGAACATCATGTACATCTAATATTTACTTTAGAAAAATTTAGAGAAGCATCGCTCAATAATTTAGCAAATAAAAGTTCAGACAACATATTTCTCTTGTATATATAATACTCCCACATATTATTTTAATAGTCACTGTTATGTCTATGTATTGATGTAGTGCGAGGCTGCGAGCTACAAATAGAAATCATGATTGATTTTTAATTTATCTTAAAGAATATGTGTTGAAGTGTAAACATTTCCATTGTTTGATTATACTTGCGTAACACTTCGTGTTCAAACTTTATTTGGGAATCTAGGGGGTAGAGACTAAATGTAATAATTAAATGAGGCTATTATTGACGTATTAGTGACTTGTTAATTATAACATGGTTATGAGAAAACAAAGCTTGTTGGTAGGTTGTAATGATGAAAGATATAATCAAGGGTAAAAGAAAATAATTGAAAGTACAACTATAATCATTGATACGAATTCTCCATGCTTGATATCATAAGGAGTGCCGTGCATGTGGTTCCACTCTAAATGTATAGATTCAATTTTTTAAAAAAGTTGTAGCAAACGAATTAATTTCAGAAAGCATAACAAATTCTGACACAACCAATTAAAAGCGTTGCATAAAAATGGTTATTTTGGCCAAGATGATTCTATTGTTGATCGACTAATTAGGATAATAATATAAATGGATTTGGTTAAGATTTAAGATAAATGAAGTGAGCACGGTGGGTAAGTTTTAGTTTGATGCAGCTGTTTCTCGTCTTCTTTTCCTCTCATTTCTCAACTTTTCAGTATTTTTATATGAGGCACCTAAGTTGCGCATGCATGCTTTAAGATTTTAGTATTTTGATATTGGAGGAATTTAACTAATCCATACACCTTTAGAGCCATATATCGCCAAAAGGGTCGGTTATAAAAAACTAGTAAAATCTTAATGAAAAATTTAATCACGATCCTACAACACACGAAAAAATAACCATAATCTTTTTGTGTGTTTCCGTACTCTAACAAAACCACATAAGCCGCATCAACCATTCATGTTAATTCGCGCAATACGTAAGATTCTTAAAATTTATCATTTCGACAAGTAAAATGATGTAAATTTAGTTATTCCAGCTTCTATAACAAATGGAACCCAACTTTCTGATAATGATGTCTTAAAAAACAACAACCCATATTTTTGCCATGCTTGCAAAATACCACCAAGTGTTCGACTTCTAGTTCGTATGCATACATGGACCGACATACATTATTGTGTTTAAAAAGGTATTATACTATTAGTTAATATTCCGACCAAGCCCATTCGAGATATGGATAAACATTTGTTAAGATTTATCATTGCTTTATGATTTGAATTTAATTTTTAATTTCGTCTAGAAGATATACGAACTAATTGTATAAGGTTTCATTATAAAATTGGCGGTGATGATTATTCTGCACATTTAATCGCGCTTTCATAAGCTTTTGTAATGGTGAGATAAAGATTTGATGATATGTGCGAAATCATACACGTATTAATGCCCCTAAACTATTGTTTTAATCTAGTTAGAATTTGTTCNTTTTTTTTTTTTTAAAAAAAAAAAAAAAAAAAAAAAAATCTAGTTAGAATTTGTTGAGTAAAGGGCCTGTAAAGAAAGTGGAAACGATAAAAGCCCATTAATAGGCGGTTTAATTTGGTTGGAATCTAAACCAACTTGTTCGGTTATCGACTTATCGTAGTCATAAAATTTGAAAGTAAGGACTGTGGTTTAGTTTGATATGTAACACAATTTGGTTACAAAATCACTTGACTAATGTTTTTCCTCGAAGGACTGGGCACGTATTTGCGAGGGAATTTTTCGTCGGAAAAGCGTAGCTTTTTGTGTATATTTTAATCGCCGATTAGAGATGTTTTCGTCTTCTCGGAGTCGAAGCAAAATGATTCGCGGCGGAAGAAACAACATTACTTCTGCTCCGGCGTTCTCGAAAGACGCAAAGAAGCTTCTTTTATGCACAGCCAACTCCGTCTCTGTTTACAGCGTCGCCACTGGCTTAAAGGTTTTTGATTTTATCAATTCCTTTCCTTTAGGGTTTCTCATTCTGATCTCTTCTCATTCTTTGTATGCGTGTGTGTGTGTTATTATTATTAATTAAAGATTACTTCACTCGAGGGTCATACAGCAACTGTGACGACTGTGATTGTTGATCTGAAGTCCGACGATACCTTCACTTACTGTTGGACTTCCTCCCTCGATGGCAAAATTCATCTTTGGGAGTTCTCGGAGCCCAAGCTTTTGAAGTCTTTTGATACCCACCTTCCTATTTACTCTCTGGTCTGTTAAAGTTCATTTTTTTTTTTCTGATTTTAACAGTAGCTTTCCCTTTCTAATAAGTATATTCATATGATTGGGATTTTCTTAGGTGATGATTCCATCTAACGTGTCACGTTCTTTGATTGCTTATGTTTCGGTTGAGGACTTCTCAACTGTGTCCAAAGATTTGTTTGCCCAAATCCGGAGATTTATTCTCATTGACGAGCCTCTTCCTAGTGGAGACATTTTGAAAGAGGTCAGATTTGTTGATTTTACCATTTTTTTACGATTAGTCTCATGTTTGTTTTGATTATAAAGGTTGTTTACGAGCAGATGGAAGAACCAAAACCTATTGTTCTAAGCCCCTCAAGAGAGTTTTTTGGTGTCTGTAATAATTGCATTATACATATATGGAATGCTTCTTTTGGGGCATCAGAGCATCTCATGCCAAAGGAGACGACATTACGTCACACACAGTTGATTACTGTTTTTGCTTTCCATCCCAATCAGAAAATATTAGCAGCCGGTGATGTAACAGGAAGGGTGTTAATTTGGAAGGATATTGGTAATGGAGAACTTACTTCAGTGAAAAGTGAAGATGATCCTGAATCTTCTTGCACTACTTTCAACTGGCACTCCGCTGAAGTAACCGTCCTTAATTTCTCTTCAGATGGAGCACTTTTGTATTCTGGTGAGACTGAGTTATTTTCTCTTCATAGTGACTGTATCTATGTGTGTGGATAAAGAAAATTAACTTTTCAGTACTTGTATGTATTGACTTCTTATGTTATATTCCTTTTGCTTGTGACTCTTTTAGGGGTAAAGGAAGGGGTTCTTGTTGTTTGGGAGCTAGATACAAGGAAGAAGCAACTTTTGCCAAAGATAGAATCTCCCTTGTTGTATTTCATCTTCTCTTCAGATCCAACTCTTTCTTCTGTAAGTTAGAGTTTTTTTTTCTGCTTACAATCTAAGTGGGCCGTGATATACAACCTGCAAAAGAAATGTTTCATTGACACTACTAAGATCAAGAAGTTTCAGGTAATTTGTGCAGATAATCAGATTCATCTTCTTAAAATGCCTTCCATGGAGATATTGAGAACGATATCTGGAATCAAGGTTCGTTCTTATTATCATTATAAGAAAATTCTTTGTTATGTTAGTTTAAAGCATGCTCCTATTGGATTCCGTTTATACTGGAGTTAGCTTCAGATGCGTATTGTGTTCTTACTATGTAATAGCCTCGAAGATTAGACCCTACAGGGTTTTTATGCTACGTTAGAACGATGGATATATGCCTCATCAGAACTGTGTCCATTGATCGTTCTTCCGGTATAGCTGCTCTTTGCACAGCTAATCATCGTGTTCAACTCTACAACCTTTTAAATGACCATGAAGTTTCAGAGGTTAGCATCCTAAAAGGCTTATTGAGTTTTGTATTAGTTGTTTGGTGTTACTATTTAACAAACCTAACATATGCAGGTTCAAGTTTGCGAGAGTAACCATCATCCAGATAATGATGGAGTTCGGGTTCGTAAATTTTGCTTCTTCTCTGTAACATCATGACATAGCTATTACTAGTAAAGGATCTGCCCTCTTCCTGTTTTGTAATTATTTTGAAGAATTATGGAAAATAGGTTTCCTTGACAGCGGTTGCTCTCTCTCGGAATGGCTCAGTGATGGCTACAGCTGATGCCAGATTTGCTGCAACAAATTTCAGTGAAGGCTTAGTTTCTCTCAAGTTTTGGGTGTTTGTACCAGATAGCAAAACTTTCAGCTTATCGACAGTTATAGATCAACCTCACAGGTTTTCTACTTTTATGTTTTTATAACCTTTCAGACTACTTGATTCTTTTCATCGTGAGAGTAACTTTTTCATCCTTATCTTTCTACAGGGAAGCTGCTATCACAGCCATTGCCCTTAACCCCACCCGTTCCATGGCTGTTAGTATATCTTCTGCTGGGGACTTCAAGGTAGGAATTGTTTTATAGTATATTGAATAATGAATCATTTCTTGGAATATCGTTTGACCTTTTTGTTACTGATATGAATTTATGTCTTTCAAGATTTGGGTTTGCAATAGTGACAAGAATCTGACACCTGAGGATTCAAACTGGATATGTCATGGAGTTGGCTCTTATAAGTAAAATCTTAAGAACTTTTTAACATCTCTCATTACTTAGCTGTTGTGATCTCAATTGAAACTGATGAATTCTTTTTCAGGAGAACGCCAATAACAGCTGCTGTTTTTTCCTGGGATGGTTCTTGTCTAGCTCTTGCGGCTAAAACAGTTATTACTATCTGGCATCCGTTAAAGAACGAACTTTTGTATGTAGTTGGAAAGACTAACGTGGTATGACTTCTTAAAGGAAAAAAAGCAAAAAAATCCATGTTTATTAACTACAGCCCGTGTTGAAATCTTATATGATATGTGAATGTTTCAGCCAATTATGGAACTCTCATTCGCTAGAGGAGGCTTCCTTATTGCTGCATCCCATCGCTTTAAACGGCACTTATCTGTTTGGGACTTGATGACGTTCACTTTATCATGGTCATACAGATTACACGTAGAAGGTTTATCATTAATCTTTTCTTTCTTTTTTCATGTAATCTAATTTTTTTGTTTGTTTGTCTAAGTATATTTCATCTTCCTATCCATTTGCAGCCATTGCCACTGAAGCGGACTCACCATACTTTGCAGTTTTAACATGGCTTCCAGAATCTTATAGGTCGGCAAAATCTAATGAGCAGATCTTCCGCGGGAAAGATGGCGCTATCCTCTTGTTTGATGGGTCAGGCCCTAAACCGGTAGCTATTTGGACTGTAATGAAGGTACATTTGTCTACCACTAAGGCTTTTAATCAAAGATCTTTCATTATCTTTAGGTCTCTTGATCATAATGTCTATTGCAGGCAAGGGGAGGAACACTTTCGTTTGTGGAAGACGGTAAAAAGTCTCAGCCACTTCTCGCATATGTTAACAGGAGCCATGAATATGTTCTTTTCGATCCTTATAGCGATGAAAATCTGGAGACCAGCGCCATAGATCATGAGGCTTTTCTTGCAGCAATAAGTAAGAAGAGAAAGAGATGTAAGAAGAAAGCTATGATGTTAGAGAGACCTTGGGAAACAATCTTTTGTGGATCAACGCTCAATTTCCCGCCTTATCCCGACGTGTGCGCTGCTATCTTTGGTTCCCAGATGCTTAAAAAGGTGTGTGAAAGTGAAAGAGTAGAGAGACAAACCTGAGGACATAGCTCTTGAGAGACCACATCTTTTAGAACACATTTGGATAACAGCATTTTGTTGGTACCCTTTTTCTTTGTTTTGTTAGAGACCCAATCTGATTCGTTGCAGCTACCAATATGATATGTAGAAACTGGAATAGTGATTCTGGAAGTCTCTAAATTGCATAAAAGGGTTGTTTTGATAATAGTTAAGCTCCATTCATCCCGTAGAACTTGCTGATTTGAGGTGTATGATATAATTGTTACATTTGTTTTAACCAAATATCTATTTATATATTGCGTAAAAAGTAAGGTCAATTGTAACAGTACTTTTTCCTTCTATGTTAAGAGATCCCATCCGATTCGTTGTAGCTACTGTTATCGATTTTTTTTCTTTTCTTTTAGGCTAAACTTGTATATCAGCAAGGAATGAAATGTTGAGACTTAACAAAAAGAGTTAGACCTATATTTTACTACCGTAGCCAAAAATTAAGATTAAAAAAAAACAAGGCAGCATAAATAAACACATGATGGGAATAAGAGGATAGAAACTATTAATATAAATATTATTTGTTGAAATAATTTGATATATCTCCGCAAATTCTAATTTACTAGATTAGACCCTCATATTAACGCGAATATAAAAAAAATATGTGAAATTTTAAGTTGTATTCAAAATGTTAATTTTATTTTATGCGATTTTATTTTTAAACCCACACTCCATCTTGTAATACAATTTCTTTCTATATTACATGATAATAAAATTAGTTTTTAATTCTATGCACTCAATCCCACTGAGTAACATTTTATAATTTTCATATTAAAAAATGTGCTTTATATCAAATTTATATCTTACTTAATATTTTTTTAAAGATAAAAATTAATAAAACATAATTCTCAAAGAAATAACTAAAAACGAATTTTATATTATATTTGAAAAAGTAACAATATCTTAAATATATTTGTTTCATATTTTGTAATCTCATATGTAATAATTTTACTTATCGTCCAACTAATTTTAAATAAAATTATACTAATATTATCATAAATTAATCAAAAATTCAAAGACGTTATTAGGAGAGAAATTATTTGTTTATGTAAAGGTGAATATCTAAAATCTTTTTTCTTTTAAGATTAATAACTGACAGTATAATTTATTTAATTATGGTATTATAGTAATTAATTGTATAATTTTCTTAATTTTTTTTCTTATAGAATTAGTAATTTAAAATTAGAACTAGTATTATATATATATACTAGATAAGGCCCGCGTAATAACGCGGGTACAAATTTTAAAAAATTATTGAGAATAATTAAGTAGTAATAGACATGTTTTTAGTTTTTATCTTGTAACATTTTAATATTGAATATGAACTTCTCATATTTCATTTTAATACTCTCTCAGTTCTATTATATAAGAGTTTGAAGGCTTTTAACATTATTTTATTATATTTTCTCAAATTTCTATGTACAAGTTTTATTAATATAACAATTTATGACTATTTGAACTATGCAATATATTTTCCGGAAAAACGATATATTTTCCCACAAAAAGTTTCACATCAAGCTAGCTAAAGCTCAATCTTTGATTAACAGAAGAAAATCATTATGTTCTTTTTTTTTCTTTTAATTTGTTTTAATTAATTTAATTTGGTTTAAATTAGGTTATATTTATTTTATTATTTTATTTAGTTGGTTCAATAAATAGTGAACCGAGCAAAACCGATGTTTGTGCGTAATTAGGTGAAAACTATGTTTCAAAGGAGATATAGATCTTGAACTATAGAATATGAGAGATATAGATTGAAAAATATTTTCTCGGAGATATATAGCATGTGGTAATAGATTGAGCTCTATCTGGCTTGATATAATATTCTCATGGAAAAATATATCGTTTCTGTATATTTTCTTATTGGTTGAAGTTTTATGAATGACATAATATTTATTGTTTATTAATGTTTGTATTTTTATCCAAACACTCTTAGACCATGGAGTATCATTTAAATAACTATAACATCGTAATAAACCATATTTTAAGTTTAATTATATATTTCATCTTAATGCATAGAACTAAATATTTTATATCAAACACAATTAATAAATCATATCAAGTCTATATCTTAGTAAGAATTGAAAATAATTCGCAATAAAACTGAATCAACATATTTAAGATATATTTGTTATGTTGTTATCTCATAAGTACTAATTTTAACTCATTTCATAATCAATTTTAAATAAGTGAAAGTTATAAAATAAAAACATATATAAAGATATATAGACATTACATCAAATTAGTGAAGATTCATTCCTATAAATTACAATATATTTCGTATTATCTTATGTTTTGACATATGCATTACAAAAATACATGTGTTCAAATTATAAAATCAAACATAAAAAATATGAATAATATTCTTGAATCAAATTTTTTAAAAATGATACATATTAACATTTGAAATTTTTTTAATTTAAAATATATTTTATCGTTAGACATTTAGTTTAGTAATCACATTTAACTATATATTTCATCGTTAAACCATAATTCACTTCTTCATGTATTAGAGTTAAAATTCTAATATAAAAAAAACTAATATGAGCATCATATGAGATAATATGTATATTGGTTAGTATTTTAAATTTAATAATAAACAATCAGTAAAAAAATCAGTTAACATCCACAAAAAATTTGGAAATTCAAAAATATTCTAAATATTATTTTAATATATGTCGTAATTTCATAATTAATACTTTTGTCAGTTTTCATCAATGAACCAAAAATTCATTCCTATAAACTCAGTTTTTCTATTTTTATTTCAGGTTTCTCATATTACTACATGCATTAGATCTTTAAAATAAAACATGTAAAACTATACTAATACACATCATGTATTGATATTTTTTTTAAGTTCATTACTCTTTCAAGATTTTGTGTGCTTACTTACAATAAAAATTTATATTACAACGATAAATACAATTTATATTCGACTAAAATTATGTTAAATAACTTATGTTATCCTTTTTAGCTTTGTTATTCATTATTTATTGATTAATATACATGCTTAATTAATTTTGTTTTTGTTAACACATGTCAAATTTTATTGAGAACACATGTATAATATAATTAGAAAGTATATTGATTTTGTTTTTCCTTTTTGATTTAGAAAAATATTTTTTTTTATATAATCTAAACATGTAAAATTCTGTAAATAAAATTAGACACATGTCATGATCTAATCAATATATTTGACATGTGTCACTATTTTGTTAATGAGTAACTTTGACATTTTTTAATATAGAAACATATAAAATTCGGTAAATAGAATTAGACACGTGTCGACATCTAATCAATATATTTGACATGTGTCACGATCTTGTTAATTAGTAATTTTGTCACCAAGGTTTATATAATAAGATATATGAACTATCTTTTATATTTCTTAATTTTAAAAAAATTTAATTTCATATAATTTACAAATATGTAAAATAATGTTTTTGTATAACACATGACAAAATCTTTAATTGTTAAAATTGACACGTGTCGCGATCACATGAGTTACTAACTTTGAAAACTAAGGTTTATATGATAACATAATATTGAATATGTTATCAAATCATTCACAGATTGAAAAATTTAAGGAAATTACATTAATTTACTATTTTGATTATCTTATTTTCTTATATTATGTTAATAACTAATTTTAACACTTTTTTCAGCATCACTAATTTCAACACATTAAACCTTTTTATACTTTAATCACTTTTCTGTATAAATTTCTTTTTAATAATTGCAATTAAATTGCAAATATTTTCCTTATCAATTTCACATATTTTCTTTATTAATTTAATATATAACTTTTCTATTAGAAGTAGTGATATAATAGATTACTTTTGGTTTATATACTTTTTAAAAATATTAATTCTAATCCTTTTATTTTTAGGATTTTTTAAGATTCCTAATAATTATTAAATAAAATTTCTTTTCACACATGTCGAAATATAATAGATATATTTAGACACATGTCGCGACTATATGAATTACTAACTTTCAAAACTAAGATTTATATAATAAGATCAGTGTGATTATATTTAATATTCTTTTTTTTTTTTTTTTAATGTGGTGCATATAAAATCGTGAAGGCCGGTCCACAGTTCCATGTCACAACAAACTGACAAGGTTTACTCATGATACTTTCGTGCTGATTCGTTTGTTCTTAATTTACAGTTATGCTCACAGTTCATATTTTTGATAATTAGTAACTTTTCTTTACATTTTTTTTGTCTTTCGTTGCAATGATTTTCTCCTGTGGGTGGGGTTGTTAACCCTTGTTTCCAGTGCCACAAGTATATGGGCGATGCTCATTCCAAATTTCTTTAAAAGACCGTGGTGGTGAATATACTCATCCTACTCATATCTTTGGGGGTTGGTACCATACACCATGGTTTATTGCATTCACCTTTACGATAGTGACAAAATCGTAATAGTTGACAAGACCCCTCGAATCTCCCTAACATTTTTTGCATGGTAAAGGGAAACGGAAAAGCGGTAGTCTTAGCATTGTTCGTTTTACTTGACTCAACTCTCAAACACCAAAACAAAACTAAAAAAACTACTGTTAAGATAACATCAATTCTACCACAAAGAAGAGAGAAGAAGTCACCATCAAAAAATAAATTAACTAAAATACAAATTAAAAGAAGAAGAAAAATGAGCATTCTGACACACAGAGAGATGAACAGAAGGAAAACATAATTAAGAGATATATACAAATAACTATTTGCACACAAATAACTATTTGCACACAAATTTGTTGTTGTGTTATATATGTACACCATAGAGTTCTATCTCCAACTAGATTAACTCTTATTTTCATTTTCTTCTTTTGTAAGATAAGGATGGAAACCAAAATGGAGAAAATTGAAGGACGCTTGGAAAATTCAGGGATTTTACTTATGTTTTGCTTTAATTTTGCATATATTTTGCTAAAATTTTAAATAGACTTTGTCATATGATTTCTATTATTATAATCATATTAACATTTTATTATTTTATTAAAAAAAATTGTATAGCTTTAACTATTCCTCAAGTGCGCAATTTTAATACAAGTTTTCAAATTCTATGTGTTTTTCTATTTTCCTTTCAAATATCTAATATATTATATAACAATCAATTAATATGAAAAAGATAAAAGAAATATATTAAAAGGCAATTATCATAAATATCACTAAAATAGGTTTCTATTCCAAAAATACCACAATTTAGTTTTTTTTCTTCTAAAAATACCTTTAAAATGTATTCTAAACATATTAAACCATATTCTAAACCAATTGTAACTTGATTATATTTCAATTCTTACTGGGCTAATCATTCTTTTATGAGGCCCAAGCTAACGAAGAAGATATTGACACGTTGTCGTTCCAAGTTTTCTGATAATTTACTTACGCGCGTTTGGAGCGCGTGATTTCAGTTCCCAATATCATCTTCAGATCACAAGGCCCTGATGAATATTTTTCTCTGTGAAGCAGATCGTATCATCACGATTCACGACCATCTCAAAAATAACAACAGAGAGACGATAGAGCGATAAAATAGATAGAGATGTCTGGTGTGGTTGCTCTTGGTCATGCGAGCTCGTGGGGTGCAGCGCTGGTAAGGATCTCGCCGTACACTTTCTCCGCAATCGGAATCGCCATCTCGATCGGCGTCTCTGTCCTCGGTGCCGCCTGGTAAAATCCAATCTTCCTCTTCTTCTTCCCGATAAATTAGAAGCATTGACCTATTTGATTTGCGAAGCATCGTGTCTCACCAATCA
>NC_025694.1:3865024-3880096 GCF_000633955.1 Camelina sativa
TTTTTTTTTTTTTTTTTTTTTTTTTTTGCTTTTTTCTCATTAAAGGGGAATTTACATTACAGGAAGTAGTTTGATCGGTGCGGCTATTGAAGCTCCACGTATCACTTCGAAGAATCTCATCAGGTATGTTAAAGTTTCAAGCTTTTAATTTCTAGTTTTTGAAAGGATCAGTTGAGTTTAACTTGATGGTCAATTGAAAGATTCTTAGCCAATTAGTTCCCATTTTTAAGGAAGGTTCGATGTCTTGTTCTGAGTAGCAATGAGAATTCATGGCTGAGTCGCGTAATTCATATTCTTTCCTGGATATTAATTAGAGTAGATTGTCACATAATGATAGAAGAAGTTGTTGACCTTGGGGATATTAGAATCCAAGGACTCGATCTTGTTGGTAGGGCTAATAACTTTGGTGTATGATGAAACACAATGGATCATGAAGGCTCTGGCTTTGGGGATTTGAGCACTGGATACGATGATAATCAAGTGTCTTTTTTGTCTTTCTACGTGTATTTCAGTAGAAACAGATGTACAATCGAGATAGCTAACAAAAAAAAAACAAATGAGGGGGATATAGATTACAAATATCTCTTTTTAATGTCTGTGTTAACGTAATTTGTGGTGCCTTCCTGTTTGGCTCCTTGATTCTTGGACCTGAGTCACCTAATTAACCGCGCAATGATGTCATCACGGTACCCCATGGGTCTAATGGGTAGTATTAAGGAATGCTTAATAGGGAGTAGTTGTGTTTGCAGTTTTATTTATTGTTACAGAGCTACAGGGTTGGAGTTTCATGCCGTGTAACATCAATATCAACAGCGAACTTAGGATCATCGAACTTAGGATTGCTTAAGTAGGAATAGTTGTGTTTGCATTCTAATTTCTTGCTAAGAGAGCTTCAGGCTCAAGATTAGATGCAGACACTATGCAATAACGAAGCATTTCTTGTTCTTTTTAACTGTCCCAGTGTCATCTTTTGCGAGGCTGTAGCTATATATGGCGTTATTGTTGCAATCATACTGCAAACAAAGTTGGAGAGTGTTCCGTCTTCAAAGATGTATGACGCTGAGTCTCTTAGAGCTGGGTATGCAATCTTTGCATCTGGAATCATCGTTGGATTCGCCAACCTTGTATGCGGGTCTGTATCTTCCCCTCTTTCTCTATTCTTACAGTTTCGGTTTATGGATGTCATCCTCAGATATGCAACCTAGGTCACATTTCTCTTGCAGGTTATGTGTAGGAATCATTGGAAGCAGTTGTGCATTGTCCGATGCCCAAAACTCTACACTCTTTGTAAAGATTCTTGTGATCGAGATCTTTGGGAGTGCTCTCGGGTTGTTTGGAGTTATTGTGGGGATCATTATGTCTGCACAAGCAACGTGGCCAACCAAATAGATATATCCATCCGGTCTGTATGTGTTGTGGTCTATTTGCAAATCTGGAAAGAACATGGCTTCTTGATAATCTTCATTGTTGTATGGATACTGACGTCTAGAAGAAAAAAATTATGTGTGAAAACTGAGAACCACTTTTGGATCCCTAATATTTTTTTGTATTTGTTTAAAACTTTGGAATAAGTCACTTTGGAGATCATCTTCATGTTTGTATTCATTCTCTTTGGTTTCTCTGATAATCAAAGACAAGTTTTTGTATATGATTCGTTTATCAATCTGTCTATCCACATGGTTATGTTTATAAATATCTCCTGCAAGTACTATGTTGTTGATACAATTGGTCTCTTTATCGGTAAAGTCAGAGTTACACAAAACCACTACCCAACTAAACCAGTAGAAAAATTCAATCTATACAACACATTGCTTACTAAGCAGAACCGGTTTATGTGATAAACCAAACATTGTACCAGCAGACGACGCCGTTTGGGTATGTGATTATTCGGTGGCTGTCCCGTTCCTGGAGCGTGGAGCTTTATTTGTTGTGTGTTGTGTGTCCCCTAAAACCCTAAACACAGTCACTTCTTCTTCTCCTCCACCACATCCTTCAATCTCTGTCTTCCTTCTCCCTCGCAAGCTAAAAAAGTTTCTACCTTTCCGGTGAGTGTTGTCTGTTTTCGTTTCCTCGCTTCTCTTCTTTTTCTGGGTTTTTAGTTTCCGCAAGATTTTTTTATTGGAATGAAAATTCCCTCTGCTGTGTCTAATATTTGGTAATTTGAGGTATGGTTTCGGTGGCTGTGAGCTTATAATATGCGCCACTGCTTCTCTCTGTCTCGTTGGTGTTTGATTTTTTTGTTCAGTTTGCTGTTGATTTTTTAGTCATTTGATGAGTCATAATCGGAACAACCTGTTGTTATCTGAGATTCTAGTTTAGCTTTTTCTATGTTCTCTACTCATATTTGCTTTGGAAATTGTTTGTTTGCAAGTTCAACACATCTTCTGTTGTTCGTTTTTGGGAACCTTTGCAACGTATAAAACAGGAATTTTTACATTTTTCGATATCTATATCTGAGTCGAGAATATTTGTTCAGATATTTGCTTTTCAATTAGCTGGGGTACAGTTACTGGTCTCTCTGTTTAATTGTTTTCCTTTGATTTTTTTTTACTGTAGGAGTAGAGAAAGTATGCAAGCTTGTTGTGCTGGTACTTCGATGGTTCCTCTTCAGCAACCTGGACGTGTTCAGGGATCTGTCTTTCCCTCGTTAAGCCCTCCAGTGACCAAATTTTCTCAGCAATTGAAGTTCAATGTTTCACAACCATTCCGTTCTTCATTTCTTGAAAGAAACTTGGTTTCTGAAAGAAGAGCATCTTCTGTCTCGCTATCTAATGTCGAGATGAGCAGTAAGAGAGTTTTATTATTTTTTCATTTTCTTGATTTATGGTTGATACTGTGAAAGACATATTAGTGCGTGGTTTTGATTTCTTTTACTTGACTGTGACTGATATTTATAGGCAATGAAATCCCTTTTGCGGATTCTGGTCTTGGTGAAGTTGATCCAGAGGTCCGAACGATCATCACAAAGGAGAAAGATAGACAGTTCAGGAGCTTGGAGCTTATTGCGTCTGAGAATTTCACGTCTCGAGCAGTTATGGAGGCTGTTGGATCATGCCTTACCAACAAGTATTCTGAGGGACTTCCTGGTAAAAGGTAATGAACTATGTAAGATTAATTTTTGTTGCCCCACTTTTGTTCTTCTTGTTACTCATCTGCTAGATTTCATAGTTTTTTTTCTTCTGTTGTCCATGTTTCACAGATATTATGGTGGCAATGAGTACATTGATCAATTGGAGACACTTTGCCAGAATCGGGCTTTGTCAACTTTCCGCTTAGATTCTTCGAAATGGGGGGTTAATGTTCAGCCTTTATCTGGTTCACCTGCAAATTTTGCTGTCTACACTGCAATACTTAGCCCTCATGATAGGATCATGGTAAAGATTTTTTCCACTTTTCACCTCATTTTTTTTTTGTGTGCTTGAGATATTGAATATAAGGGATTGTTTGATACGTTCAGGGTTTGGATTTACCTCACGGTGGTCATCTGTCTCATGGGTTCATGACTGCTAAAAGGCGTGTATCTGGAACTTCAATATACTTTGAGTCCATGCCTTATCGACTTGATGAATCCACAGGTACTGGATTTTTTATGACATAGTCTTGCAACTACTTTTGTGTGAGGCTATTTCCTGATGTCTGATTATTTATTGAACAGGCATTGTTGACTACGATATGCTCGAGAAAACTGCTGCACTCTTCAGACCAAAGCTTATTATCGCTGGTGCTAGTGCGTACAGCCGAGATTTTGACTATCCTCGCATGAGGAAGGTAGAAACACAACCTGGTCGTTGAAACTATCTTTCATGTGTCTGTCTAGTTTTTGGCTTTCAATCTGATATGTAATTGTCCTCGCAATTTGTATGAATTTCTGAAGATCGCAGACTCAGTTGGTGCTTTCCTGATGATGGATATGGCTCACATCAGCGGGCTTGTGGCTGCTTCTGTGGTAGCTGACCCATTCGAGTATTGTGATATTGTTACAACAACTACTCACAAGGTATTTATTTGTGTTCCGAAATCTGAAACATAATTATGATTTGTATCTAGCAGAAAAAAAAGCTCCAAAATTAACCCATGATTTGATGGTTTTATAATTTTCCTTACTAGTCTTTGAGAGGTCCAAGAGGTGGCATGATCTTCTTCAGGAAGGATCCAGTTAACGGTGTTGAGCTTGAATCTGCCATTAACAATGCTGTCTTCCCTGGTTTGCAGGTTAAGATATTTTCACTATTAGCTCTCTTAGATAATTCTTCTTTCAAGGTGACTAAAATTTGTCTTTGTTGTATATTTGTAGGGTGGCCCTCATAACCACACAATTGGAGGATTAGCAGTCTGCTTGAAACACGCACAATCACCGGAATTCAAGGCTTACCAGAAAAGAGTAATCACCCTGTTACTTGATCTTAAGTTCTTCTGCGGTGGGAGAAAGTTTGTAATTAACTTCTAACAATCTTCTTTTGCTTGTTTAGGTTGTGTCTAACTGTAGGGCGCTAGCTAATCGATTGGTGGAACTTGGGTTTAAGCTGGTTTCTGGTGGCAGCGACAATCACCTTGTTCTTGTCGATCTTAGACCATTGGTAAGTTCTTACAAACCCCATTAATCTCCCAAAGCAAATGGACTAAAATCAGAGGATCACTAATTATCAATCGGTATTTTTTTTGCTGTGGTTAGGGCATGGATGGTGCTCGGGTTGAGAAAATCTTAGACATGGCATCTATTACTCTCAACAAGAACTCTGTCCCTGGTGAGTTTCTTTCTGCGCTTATTCTGGTTTTAAATTTCGTATTGAAAAGCTAATACCGAGAGAATCCTGTGTTTATTGCCCCTAGAGTCGTGAAACTAAGACTGTGTGGTTTGTGAAATGGTGAAACAGGGGATAAAAGTGCCTTGGTTCCAGGGGGAATAAGGATAGGATCACCAGCAATGACAACAAGAGGACTGTCAGAGAAAGACTTCGTAGCAGTGGCCGACTTCATAAAGGAAGGAGTAGAGATAGCGATAGAAGCCAAGAAGTTCGTGCCGGGATCAAAGCTGCAAGAATTCACCAAGTTGGTGACTTCACCTGAGTTTCCATTGAAAGCGAAGGTAAAGAGTCTAAAGGAAAGAGTAGAATCCTTCACCTCTCGTTTTCCCATCCCTGGCGTTTAAAGCTATAACCAGATCTCTTACTCTTGTGTTGTAACCTTATATTATTATTATTCAAACCTTTTTGTCCTGTCTTTTAGGGGTTTTTCTTTGCTTGTTTCACAAGTTTGAAAGCCACATTTTGAATCTAGAGAAATTCAAAAATAGTGATGCATAATGCTGTTTTCAAAATAAATTTTATATTTATCATTTGTTGGTGGAATGACTTTTACGTTGTAATTTAACGATTTCTTCTATATTCTCGTTGAAGGCAAAATCTAGGAGATATACATTTTTTACTAATGAGATAGAGATGATCAATTTGATTGCTGTAAAATAGATATAAATAATGAATGATTTTGAAATGTGTTTCTTTTTTTTTTCCTAACGTCGAGAGCAAATATTTCGCGGGATGTGACGAATTTATCTCACTTTTATTTCTCTCTCCAGCACTAGTAGCCCAACACTAGGTTGTATATGGAAAAGGCCCAAAGCTGTGGTCTTTTTGACATTAGGTGTATACAAAAGAAGCTGTGGTCTATGGGGGGGGGGTTGCGGTTCTAGGGTTTGTTCGTTGTTTCATCTACGTTTTTGGGGATTTCTAGATCCGAAGTCTTTAGCGATGGCGGATATGGTGATTCCATTCTACACCTGCTTGTATGAGGTTGTGAACGATCATTCATTGGATTCAATAATCTCGTGGGGCAAAAGCAACCACAGTTTCATCATTTGGAATCCGAGAGAGTTAGACAGCAAGCTTATTTCGATTTCGAGGCCCTCACGACGTCTTCCTTGCTCCAGTCTCAAAAAGTTCTTCCACGACGTCAAGTTTTATGTAAGTTTTTAACAAATGAATCATCTCTCTCTCTCTCTTCTATCGCACATACAGTTTTGAATCTTGCTATATATATGAGCATGTATGTATGTATGTTGGTTGTTTGTTTGTAGGGATTTAAAAGAGTTAAGGGGTCTCCGCGCCTGGAATTCGGAAATGCCTATTTTGTGAGAGGTAAACCTGAGCTCTTGCAGAAGATGCAGCAGAAGTCTTTTGACAAGAATCTCCGTAAATATCAAGCAGCTATTACAGCAGAGAATCAAGCAATTAAGGATGCAAAGGATGCAGAGGCTCGCTTGCAACATTTGCGTATTTGATCTTTTTTTTCTTCTCTTCACAAGTTTGTTATTGTTGTTCTTCTTGTTGCTTTCTTTCTATGTATCAACGCTTTCTTCTTTTAGTTGCTTTCTTTGGTGGCTTTTGTTTAAGTTTCGGGTTTCTGATACGATGTATGTTTTCGTTGATTAGTACTTTGCTCTATTGCTATGTACATCTCCTTGCCCAAGATCTTGCTACTTACTTTAAGATAGCTTCTTACAACCAAATAAAAACTTTAGTAGTGGCTCCGATGAAACAGATATAGTTTCCAAGTAACCCCTTCCTTGTTCAAATCCTGTGGTTGGTTGGGTGATACTCTAGTCTTTTTGAGTCGTCTTGTGCATATGAGTTACCACCAATGCCAGATATCACCGACTTTGTTTAACACCGAAGAGGTTTGGATTCATCAACTTCCTCGATTGACTGTTCATACTTAATTAAATTTTTGCTTTTATATTTCATTTCAGAGCCTATTATGATATCGACAGGTGTGTGTTTATCGCCCCCTAGAGTCTTGAAACTGAGACTGTGTGGTTTGTGAAATGGTGAAACAGGGGAAAAAAGTGCGTATGTTCCAGGAGGAACAAGGATAGGAGGGTCGCCAGCGATGACGACAAGAGGACTGTCAGAGAAAGACTTTGTAGCAGTGGTCGACTTGATCAAAGAAGGAGTAGAGATAGCGATAGAAGCCATGATGAAGTTAGTGCCGGGATCAAAGCTGCAAGAATTCACCAAGTTGGTGACTTCACCTGAGTTTCCATTGAAAGAGTGGGTGAAGAGTCTAAAACAAAGAGTCGAATCCTTCACCTCTCGTTTTTCCATTCCTGGCGTTTAAGCTATAAATATACAGATAAACTCATCTCTACTACTCTTGTTGTACCCTATATTCATTCACCCTTTTTATCTGTCTTTTAAATAGCCTTTTAGGGGCTTTTGCTTTGCTTGTGTCACAAGTTTGAAAGCCACATTTGAATCTAGAGAAAATCCAAAAATAGTGATACATACTATTTTTCATAATAAAATTTTATTTTTATCATCGGTTAATGCTTCTTCTATATTCTCGTTAAAAATAAAAGACAAAATTATAGGAGATATATATACTTATGAGCTTTGTGATAAAAGCAGAGAAAAAAAATAAAGAGTTATGAAAAAATTAAAATAGAAATGAAATAGTGAATGATTTTGAAATAATTTTTTTAAAAAAAAAAATATTTTTAACGTCGAGAGCAACTATTTCGCGGGATTTGGCGAATTTATCTCATTACCCAATCTCCCTTTCTTTATTTTTTTTTCTCCAAAACGTATTATTTTGTTGTTGTAGCCCTTTTTTTTCCAAAAATATTATTCATATCTCTCCTCTGCCTTAATTCCTCTGAGGCGTGGCGTGAAGACTCTCTCTCTTCTCTCTATCTCTCTCTCTCTCTCTCTAAAACAGAAAGAAAGAGAGAGATCCAAATCCAACGATAACAGATATTATCTGCTTTCCTTTTCTCCTCTCCCTTACACCGGAATCGAATCTCTCACATTGGTCGATCTTTTCTAGTAACGGCGGCGGCCACCGCTTTCTTCTTCTTTCTCCCCCTCCAGGTTCGGTTTTGTTTTCCATCATCGTTCCGTTCCATGCACGCATTAACTCAGATTTGAAGAAAACAAACTAACAATGTTTTTAGGAAATAAGAACGTACGAGTTGCATGTTGTTGATGATTCAAGGCATCATCCCTCCCTGCAGTTTTCTTTTCTTATCAAACATTGCCGTGAGATATGATAAATTGTTTGGTTGATTTGTATGTGTATCGATCCACAGGCCTTCATTGGTAATTGCTGATTCTTGAAAAGGTTAGCAATATATGGAGGGAGTTAAATTCCCCTGTGGTGGGATTATTAACGATTTCAAAGGAAGAAGAAAGTGTTACAAACAAGAATGGCTTGCTGCCTTCAATTCTGGTGTCAGGTCTCTTCATCTTCTTCTTTATATATATTTTCATCTACTTCACGTCCAAATTCAATATTTTGGTCCAGAATTATGAATTTTGGTTTTTTTTTTTACTATCAATGTTAGGATTTTGGCTCCAACTCTGTATATTTTCATTGCCTCTGCACTACCTGTGATTGCATTCGGCGAGCAGCTTAGCAGAGAGACAGGTTACCTCTACACCGGATCGATCGTGTTTACCAATATTAGAGTTGACATTTGTGTTGCTTCCAGAGAAGCTTTGTCTGATGGTTTTATCCCACTCTCCTTGCTTTATAGATCGAAGCCTTGGCATAGCGGAATCATTAGCTTCAACAGCTATTTGTGGAATTATTCATTCAGTTTTTGGTGGACAACCTCTCTTGATCGTAGGGGTTGCTGAACCCACTATTATAATGTACACATATCTTCACAGTTTCAGCAAAAGCAGGCCTGAGCTGGGTCAGAAACTCTACTTAGCTTGGTCTGGATGGTATGTACATTTCTAATTTTCCGTTCAGTTTGTTTTTTTTTGGTAATTCCTTCTGTCTTATTATTAACACTGGAACTCTTTGTTTTTCTTTCAACAGGATCTGTGTCTGGACAGCAGTTTTGCTTATCCTTCTTGCAATGTTAAACGCATGCAACATCATTTCTAGGTTTACAAGAATCGCAGGAGAGCTCTTTGGAATGCTCATAACCGTTCTTTTTATCCAGGAGGCTGTTAAGGTTCTCTGATGGGTAATTTAAACATGGTAAAAGTCATACAAAAGGCATTTAAACATATTAAAACTTAGAAGTGTTTTATTTCATAATTCAGGGACTTATAGGCGAGTTTCTTGTCCCAAAATCTGACGATCCAAGTTTGGAAGCGTATCAGTTCCAATGGCTGTATACCAATGGTCTTCTTGCCGTCATATTCTCATTCGGTCTTCTTTACACTGCTCTGAAAAGCAGGAGGGCAAGATCATGGAAATATGGCTTCAGTATGTCAAAAGCTTTGATTTGGCTAAATAGGTGAAAACTTGACAGAATCATTGAACAATAACTAGCTTCATATTTGCAGGGTGGATGCGAGGTTTTATAGGCGATTATGGAACTCTCCTCATGCTTGTGTTGTGGAGCGCATTTTCATACACAGTCCCTAGAAACCTTCCTGAAGGAGTTCCAAGGAGGCTGGAATTGCCACTTCCTTGGGAATCCGAGTCTTTGTATCACTGGACAGTCGTCAAGGTACTAACTACTACTGCATACCTTGCTGCATTTGTGAATGTGACACTTTACAACAGAGAAGGACCAAATCATTGCTTTTGNGCAAGAATTCACCAAGTTGGTGACTTCACCTGAGTTTCCATTGAAAGAGTGGGTGAAGAGTCTAAAACAAAGAGTCGAATCCTTCACCTCTCGTTTTTCCATTCCTGGCGTTTAAGCTATAAATATACAGATAAACTCATCTCTACTACTCTTGTTGTACCCTATATTCATTCACCCTTTTTATCTGTCTTTTAAATAGCCTTTTAGGGGCTTTTGCTTTGCTTGTGTCACAAGTTTGAAAGCCACATTTGAATCTAGAGAAAATCCAAAAATAGTGATACATACTATTTTTCATAATAAAATTTTATTTTTATCATCGGTTAATGCTTCTTCTATATTCTCGTTAAAAATAAAAGACAAAATTATAGGAGATATATATACTTATGAGCTTTGTGATAAAAGCAGAGAAAAAAAATAAAGAGTTATGAAAAAATTAAAATAGAAATGAAATAGTGAATGATTTTGAAATAATTTTTTTAAAAAAAAAAATATTTTTAACGTCGAGAGCAACTATTTCGCGGGATTTGGCGAATTTATCTCATTACCCAATCTCCCTTTCTTTATTTTTTTTTCTCCAAAACGTATTATTTTGTTGTTGTAGCCCTTTTTTTTCCAAAAATATTATTCATATCTCTCCTCTGCCTTAATTCCTCTGAGGCGTGGCGTGAAGACTCTCTCTCTTCTCTCTATCTCTCTCTCTCTCTCTCTAAAACAGAAAGAAAGAGAGAGATCCAAATCCAACGATAACAGATATTATCTGCTTTCCTTTTCTCCTCTCCCTTACACCGGAATCGAATCTCTCACATTGGTCGATCTTTTCTAGTAACGGCGGCGGCCACCGCTTTCTTCTTCTTTCTCCCCCTCCAGGTTCGGTTTTGTTTTCCATCATCGTTCCGTTCCATGCACGCATTAACTCAGATTTGAAGAAAACAAACTAACAATGTTTTTAGGAAATAAGAACGTACGAGTTGCATGTTGTTGATGATTCAAGGCATCATCCCTCCCTGCAGTTTTCTTTTCTTATCAAACATTGCCGTGAGATATGATAAATTGTTTGGTTGATTTGTATGTGTATCGATCCACAGGCCTTCATTGGTAATTGCTGATTCTTGAAAAGGTTAGCAATANCCGGCTTATCACTATGATATCTTTATCCTAGGAATCATGGTATGGTTATTATGGTGATGGCTTTCATTTTTTTAGTTATAAATGAATGAATCATTACTTATTCGTTTCTATGTTGTTGTAGACATTGATCTGTGGTNGTGGGATTATTAACGATTTCAAAGGAAGAAGAAAGTGTTACAAACAAGAATGGCTTGCTGCCTTCAATTCTGGTGTCAGGTCTCTTCATCTTCTTCTTTATATATATTTTCATCTACTTCACGTCCAAATTCAATATTTTGGTCCAGAATTATGAATTTTGGTTTTTTTTTANAATCCCCTATGCACACAAAGAGTCTTGCAGTTCTTAAGAAGCAGGTTAGTACAAATATAAAAACAGAACACTCCGACTGAATCCAACTTTCACTTGGTTGAAGTCTGAAACGTTTTGAGTATCAATTGCAGCAAATGCGTNTGTATATTTTCATTGCCTCTGCACTACCTGTGATTGCATTCGGCGAGCAGCTTAGCAGAGAGACAGGTTACCTCTACACCGGATCGATCGTGTTTACCAATATTAGAGTTGACATTTGTGTTGCTTCCAGAGAAGCTTTGTCTGATGGTTTTATCCCNATCAGTCTTATCATATTGAAACTTGTCAGGCTACAGTGGTGAAAGAGTTAGAAAACCTGAAAGAAGTAGTGATGAAAGCAGATGATGGAGGAGGAGACACAAAGGGGAAGAAATTTGATCCAGAGGTACATATTGAAGACCATTTGCCCGCNCTATTTGTGGAATTATTCATTCAGTTTTTGGTGGACAACCTCTCTTGATCGTAGGGGTTGCTGAACCCACTATTATAATGTACACATATCTTCACAGTTTCAGCAAAAGCAGGCCTGAGCTGGGTCAGAAACTCTACTTAGCTTGGTCTGGATGGTATGTACATTTCTAATTTTCCGTTCAGTTTGTTTTTTTTTGGTAATTCCTTCTGTCTTATTATTAACACTGGAACTCTTTGTTTTTCTTTCAACAGGATCTGTGCNGCTATTCATAACTCCTGGTCGTCGATTCAAGTACTACAGAAACTCTACTTTTAAACATCACAACCTCTTTCAGTTTTTTGAAGAAAATTTCTGATTTGTTTATGTTTTTGTGTGTGTGAACAGANTGGACAGCAGTTTTGCTTATCCTTCTTGCAATGTTAAACGCATGCAACATCATTTCTAGGTTTACAAGAATCGCAGGAGAGCTCTTTGGAATGCTCATAACCGTTCTTTTTATCCAGGAGGCTGTTAAGGTTCTCTGATGGGTAATTTAAACATGGTAAAAGTCATACAAAAGGCATTTAAACATATTAAAACTTAGAAGTGTTTTATTTCATAATTCAGGGACTTATAGGCGAGTTTCTTGTCCCAAAATCTGACGATCCAAGTTTGGAAGCGTATCAGTTCCAATGGCTGTATACCAATGGTCTTCTTGCCGTCATATTCTCATTCGGTCTTCTTTACACTGCTCTGAAAAGCAGGAGGGCAAGATCATGGAAATATGGCTTCAGTATGTCAAAAGCTTTGATTTGGCTAAATAGGTGAAAACTTGACAGAATCATTGAACAATAACTAGCTTCATATTTGCAGGGTGGATGCGAGGTTTTATAGGCGATTATGGAACTCTCCTCATGCTTGTGTTGTGGAGCGCATTTTCATACACAGTCCCTAGAAACCTTCCTGAAGGAGTTCCAAGGAGGCTGGAATTGCCACTTCCTTGGGAATCCGAGTCTTTGTATCACTGGACAGTCGTCAAGGTACTAACTACTACTGCATACCTTGCTGCATTTGTGAATGTGACACTTTACAACAGAGAAGGACCAAATCATTGCTTTTGTTTGGACTAAAATTGTAGGATATGGGGAAGGTCCCGCCTCTTTACATCCTTGCTGCATTTATACCAGCAATCATGATCGCAGGTCTATACTTCTTTGATCACTGTGTATCTGCACAAATGGCTCAGCAGAAGGAGTTTAATCTCAAAAATCCCCCGGCTTATCACTATGATATCTTTATCCTAGGAATCATGGTATGGTTATTATGGTGATGGCTTTCATTTTTTTAGTTATAAATGAATGAATCATTACTTATTCGTTTCTATGTTGTTGTAGACATTGATCTGTGGTCTACTTGGACTTCCTCCTTCAAATGGGGTCATTCCACAATCCCCTATGCACACAAAGAGTCTTGCAGTTCTTAAGAAGCAGGTTAGTACAAATATAAAAACAGAACACTCCGACTGAATCCAACTTTCACTTGGTTGAAGTCTGAAACGTTTTGAGTATCAATTGCAGCAAATGCGTAAGAAAATGGTACAGAAAGCAAAAGAATGCATGAGGGCAAAAGCTAGCAACTCGGAGATCTACGGGAGGATGCAAGATGTGTTTATAGAGATGGAAACATCCCCTAAGGCACCTAACCATATCTGTCTCATTAATTTACTGCCTCTCTTGATACCAAGAAGATAATTTCTCATCAGTCTTATCATATTGAAACTTGTCAGGCTACAGTGGTGAAAGAGTTAGAAAACCTGAAAGAAGTAGTGATGAAAGCAGATGATGGAGGAGGAGACACAAAGGGGAAGAAATTTGATCCAGAGGTACATATTGAAGACCATTTGCCCGCTAGAGTAAACGAGCAGAGAGTGAGCAATCTCTTGCAATCGATCCTTGTTGGGTTGTTGATATTTGCAGTACCAGTTCTCAGAATGATACCAACTTCAGTCCTATGGGGTTACTTCACTTACATGGCTGTTGATAGTCTCCCTGGTAACCAGTTCTGGGAAAGACTTCAGTTGCTATTCATAACTCCTGGTCGTCGATTCAAGTACTACAGAAACTCTACTTTTAAACATCACAACCTCTTTCAGTTTTTTGAAGAAAATTTCTGATTTGTTTATGTTTTTGTGTGTGTGAACAGAGTTCTTGAAGGCTTACATGCATCATTTGTGGAGATAGTACCATACAAGTCGATTGTTATGTTTACACTCTTCCAGCTTCTGTATTTTCTGATATGTTATGGAGTGACATGGATACCTGTAGGAGGAATATTGTTCCCATTGCCGTTCTTCATCCTCATTGCTCTAAGACAACACATCCTCCCGAAGCTTTTTGATCCATCTCATCTCCAAGTTTTGGATTCTTCAGAGTATGAAGAGATGGTTGGTGCACCACAAAGAAACTCCAGCTTCGGTTTCAATGGGGAGTTAAGAGAGGCGGCGCTTCCGATCAGTGTTGTTGAGAATAGTGAAGACGAGTTTTATGATGCAGAGATCCTAGATGAGATTACTACTAGCAGAGGTGAACTCAAGCATAGAACCTTAAGTGTCAAAGAAGACAGATCCCAGATGGTAAAAATTTATAATCATTCTTGAAATCGATTTGTTAACATAAATCTTATTTGATCTGCACATTATACAAGTTATTTTTGTCCTCAGGTGTATCCAGAAAACAGTGGACACTCATAATTAAGTCTTGCTTGAGAAAAGGAACAAATCCGTTTGCTTGAAAGAAACCGCAGATTAAAATGGTACGAAGAAGATGTTTAGAGGCGATAGAAAAAGCAAGTGAGCATATAAAGATGGGGCAAAGAGAGGGAGGATACAAGTACAACAAGCTTGCTGATTGTTTCTGCTATGAAACATGTTTTTGGTTTCCTCACTTTTTTGTTTCCTCACTTTTTTGTTATATTTTGTTTACTTTATCTACCACACAACAACAACAACAACAACAACAAAAAGAAAAAAGGATAGATCACACACTACTAGACAATTCTCTCATTTCTGCCTTTAGGGCTGAAAGATGAAGTTTTTGTTACTTCTTTTTGTTTTGTTAGAAATAAAAAGCTGGATGACAAGAGAGAATTCCTTCTACTGATCCTTTTACTTTTAGTTCTGTTGTGCGTTTATGTTTAATGCAGCTGATTACGTCTGCAGTTACATTGTCATGACCAAAAACTGTTGACAAAGATGATGTTATGAATCCGATTATGTTAAATGGCTAAAAAGTATAAAATCAAATATCCCTTTACATCTTTAACTGGCGTGTTTTTCAAGAAACCTTCAGAAGAAGGAGATAATCACCGTCTCTTATAATACTGATGTCGTCGATTTCGGCTCCTTCTTTGCTCAGAATCTTTGTGGCTACGAATCCCAGCTTCTTCTCACCAATTTCAAATAACTCTTCAAGAGAATCCGGTAGCTTTACTACTTTACCCGAGGAGGAAACCTCACCACTGATCGTCACTCTCGCCGGATAAACCACACCTGCTCCTTCACTTATTGCCGCAGTTCTGGTAGATGCCCCACGTTCTACACCTGAATCAATAGAAAATAAATAAATTTAGTACTGTTTTTATTTCCAAAAAAAAAAAAAAAAA
>NC_025694.1:3880366-3884034 GCF_000633955.1 Camelina sativa
TTACCAGTGTTGGCAGCCGACATGATACCAAACAGCGAGTTCTTGAAATTACTTGGCTTCCATCTCTGAGAAACAGCTCGGTCCAGAGGCGGCATTGCTTCCCTTGAACGGTGGTAAATCATTACAGGCTCGCTGCAATGTTTCATCAATGATTTAAACTCTGGTGTGCCAGAAACAAAGTTCTGTTTCTTCTCCACTGGTCTTTGATTATGAAACAAAGCTTTGATATCTTCATGTCCTTGATGCTCAGCAAGACCACGAGCCGTCCAACCATAAACATCTGGCTTGTCCATGTCAGCTCTTTGCTCTAACAAGAACTTCACAATCTCCACGTTTCCTTCTGAGACTGCTCTGTGCAAAGCTGTGGTTCCGTTGACATCTGGGAGTGAGATATCTCCACCGTATTTTAGAATGTCTTTGAGTGTATCTAAGCTGTTTTGTCCAACAGCTAAGCAAGAGAAATGCCCTACTGTGTCAAAGCTTAGGGTTGCGCCATTTTCTGATAAGAGTTTAGCAATTTCTTCATGTCTCCCACTGATTGCTTCCCATAATGGTACATTACCTTCTGAATCTGCAAAAGTTTTTAAACAATTACTAGACGATTACCAGATTATATATAATACGCAATGGACTCATAAAACCTTCGTTATAACATACCTCTAATGTTAGGATCTGCTCCTTTCTCGAGAAGTAATACAACACAATATTGGTTTCCTTTTGATGCTGCTATGTGCTGAGATAAAAATACACACACAAAACATAAAGAGTGAGGACTTTGATTGTTCTTAGAGTGAAAATTGATGCGATAGTTTCTTTAAACAGAGGAATTTGGAACTGACCAGCGCGGTTCGGCCGTTCGTATCTGTTTCATTTGGGTTTGAGCCTCGTTTCAGTAAATGATGCAGCAGTAAATCGTCTCCTCTGTCTGCTGCGAAACATAAACTAAGAGGTAGATCCATTTTCCCTTGAGCCAACATGAGTTCTATATCAGCCAAAATGTCTTTCATCACTGGATCTTCTGAGTCTTTCAGATGCTGTATTAGACCATAACATATTCATATGAGACAAAATAGTAGAATTTTGTAGTCACTATAGATTATAAAAAAATAGCTTTGGGACCAACCTGAAGAAGATTATTCATGATTATTGCTCCATCACCAACGTTTGCTTGAACAAGGTTTAAGAATGCTGTACGGTTCAGGCGAAGCAATTGACTCAATCGCTTGGTACGAACTGTGAACAACTGTGGCCTGTAACATAGGACCCCTACTTCACCAAAAACCTGACCTGTGCGTGCTTCACCAACTACCTGAAATGAATACACAAATCACAACTTTAAAAAGCTGTCTTACAAGGGAAATCACAACTTAAAAGCTATCTTGAAAGCGAAATCACAATGCGGATTTTACCTGATCCACTCCATTCACACGTGCAATGATGTCCTGTCATATAGGAGAATTGTCAACTATTTGGAGGGAAAAAAAATGAAAGGACAAGTAGAATTGTTTCGCAGATACAACCAAAAAAAACTTACAACAGCCCCTGTGACCATTATGTAAAAATCAGTTGGTGCTTCATTCCGCAAAATCACATCTTCTTTAGGAGGAAAATACTCGGCCTTCATCTCAGTGACCTACATTATATCAGAAGGTTGAACGGGTGATCCATCAAAAGAAAGTAGACAAGTCTAAAATCTTTGTCAATGAAAAAACATACCAATTGGAATAGAAGATCATTGGATATTCCACGGAACAAGTAGATCTTGTCAACATTTTCGTAGAACAGATAATGTGATATGCTGGAACGGATAGCCTTGGGGAGGGAATCAATAATATCTTTCTGCTGTAGGCCTTCTGAATCAGTTCTGTACCTCAAAGATAAATGAGCTACCATCTGTTCTTGCAAGCGCACTGGAAGATTGTTCCTCTGAGCAAATGCTGAGGCTGCTTGGATAGTATCTCTCTGAAATAATTTAAAATCAACAAGAAATATTAAAACAGTATAAAACAACTCTTGCAGGAGGATAAGTGGCTTAGTTCAAAACAAAGATTTCGTGTGTTCTTGGATAATATTTCTGAATTGTACAGAGGAAAGGAGAAATGAGCAATTAATCAAACCATAAACAGAACTTACAAAGTTTATGGTGCGACTGGTCACATGAACCACCAAGCTGGTCATATTACCAATTATATAAGCTAGCAATCCAAGATTAAATATCATGTAGAAGAGGATGAAGGCCCTCTCGCTTGCATTGTTACCATGTATATCACCATAACCCGTTGTTGAGAAAGTTGTTATGGACCAATACATTGCTGTAACATACCGGATAAGCAAATTTTTCTTTGTCCAATTTTCCTCAGCAAGTGCCATAAATGTCATTGAGGGATCTGGGTAATGTGCAGCAATAGAATAGCAGAAGCAGGCGCCACAGTGAACCACAAAGAGAGCAGCCTGCAATACGACCATCAATGTCTTATAGTGACAGCAATAAAATATAGTTGCTTAATGTAAGATGATGTACAGATACTAACAAGGTAAAGTTTCGTGGATCGAATCCAGAAGTAGCTGAATTTCCGATCTTTCTCCAATCTGAAAAGCTCAATACAGGGCACTTAGAAGTACTATTAAAAAGAATAGAATAGCTTGATGAATAACAACAGATGATGAAACAGATTCAAAGCCTCACCTGGCAAAACATTTACTGACCCTGCGGAGACGCCATAGACGCAGCATACTGAAAATCCCATATCCTTGGATAGTCTTATGCAATAAGCTGGCAAAAAGTTCATAAGGAACTGTAGATACGATGTCAAAAATAAGCCAAGTGGAGGTATATCTCCAAGCTATTCTCTTGGGATCATCGACAAGGAGATAAGTTGACTTGTCTAAGAAGGCAACAAAGAATGACAGAACAATATCAACAGCGAAAAACCCGTTGACAATGTTATCAAGAATACTGAGAGGTGCTCTAGGTGTTTGCAGGAACCCAAACTCAAAAGGTGAAGCCCATGCTGTGTAGAGCACCAAAACCACTAGAAACCAATCCCACGCTCTGCAACATTGTGCAACTCATCATCAGTCACAGTGATATATACTATCATAGCTAAACAAAACTATGAAAAATCATGGAATTATAATGTCTCTTCACCAACACGAGCAATTCATCGAACAGTTTAGATTCATCAAAAAATTTGGGAATTGAGATTTTGCAATTTTCTAACTTCTCCAGAAATCTCAGAAGAAGAGAAGCTTAAAAAAATCAGTTCCACGCGAGACATGCATCAAACGATTCATCCAGTCCACAAAATCTCAAATTACACAAAAGTAAAGGAAGATACACAGAATCAGCGTACGTAGTACCTGTAGCGAGGATCGAAGGGAGAGACGATAAAGCAGCGAAGCTTAATACGACGGCCAGAACGACCGGCGGCTCCGACTCCGAGCGGCGGAAGAAGACCTTTGCTGAAACTGTAATGGCTCATTGTCCCGTCTTTAGATAAATGTTCGGCCGCCACATTCTCCGCCTCCAAAATAACTCCGCCGTCGTTCTTCTCCGGCCAAAACCACTCCATCGTCTTCTTCTTCTTATCCTTCTCCATACCGATCGATGCAGGAGGATTCAACTCTCTCTCTCTCTCTCTCTCTCTCTCTCTCTCTCTCTCTCTCTG
>NC_025694.1:3885626-3916927 GCF_000633955.1 Camelina sativa
CATGAACCACCAAGTTGGTCATATTACCAATTATATAAGCTAGCAATCCAAGATTAAATATCATGTAGAAGAGGATGAAGGCCCTCTCGCTTGCATTGTTACCATGTATATCACCATAACCCGTTGTTGAGAAAGTTGTTATGGACCAATACATTGCTGTAACATACCGGATAAGCAAATTTTTCTTTGTCCAATTTTCCTCAGCAAGTGCCATAAATGTCATTGAGGGATCTGGGTAATGTGCAGCAATAGAATAGCAGAAGCAGGCGCCACAGTGAACCACAAAGAGAGCAGCCTGCAATACGACCATCAATGTCTTATAGTGACAGCAATAAAATATAGTTGCTTAATGTAAGATGATGTACAGATACTAACAAGGTAAAGTTTCGTGGATCGAATCCAGAAGTAGCTGAATTTCCGATCTTTCTCCAATCTGAAAAGCTCAATACAGGGCACTTAGAAGTACTATTAAAAAGAATAGAATAGCTTGATGAATAACAACAGATGATGAAACAGATTCAAAGCCTCACCTGGCAAAACATTTACTGACCCTGCGGAGACGCCATAGACGCAGCATACTGAAAATCCCATATCCTTGGATAGTCTTATGCAATAAGCTGGCAAAAAGTTCATAAGGAACTGTAGATACGATGTCAAAAATAAGCCAAGTGGAGGTATATCTCCAAGCTATTCTCTTGGGATCATCGACAAGGAGATAAGTTGACTTGTCTAAGAAGGCAACAAAGAATGACAGAACAATATCAACAGCGAAAAACCCGTTGACAATGTTATCAAGAATACTGAGAGGTGCTCTAGGTGTTTGCAGGAACCCAAACTCAAAAGGTGAAGCCCATGCTGTGTAGAGCACCAAAACCACTAGAAACCAATCCCACGCTCTGCAACATTGTGCAACTCATCATCAGTCACAGTGATATATACTATCATAGCTAAACAAAACTATGAAAAATCATGGAATTATAATGTCTCTTCACCAACACGAGCAATTCATCGAACAGTTTAGATTCATCAAAAAATTTGGGAATTGAGATTTTGCAATTTTCTAACTTCTCCAGAAATCTCAGAAGAAGAGAAGCTTAAAAAAATCAGTTCCACGCGAGACATGCATCAAACGATTCATCCAGTCCACAAAATCTCAAATTACACAAAAGTAAAGGAAGATACACAGAATCAGCGTACGTAGTACCTGTAGCGAGGATCGAAGGGAGAGACGATAAAGCAGCGAAGCTTAATACGACGGCCAGAACGACCGGCGGCTCCGACTCCGAGCGGCGGAAGAAGACCTTTGCTGAAACTGTAATGGCTCATTGTCCCGTCTTTAGATAAATGTTCGGCCGCCACATTCTCCGCCTCCAAAATAACTCCGCCGTCGTTCTTCTCCGGCCAAAACCACTCCATCGTCTTCTTCTTCTTATCCTTCTCCATACCGATCGATGCAGGAGGATTCAACTCTCTCTCTCTCTCTCTCTCTCTCTCTCTCTCTCTCTCTCTCTGTGACCTAAGTGGATAAAAAGGCCGTTCACGTTCCGTTGTCAAAGCAAAATTTATTGTTGAGAGGAGAAGCGTGTACACATGGGCTGGTCTCTAGTCTCTCCTCCTCCTTACCAATTCGGTTTTCTCCTTAACTTGGTGTGTGTGAGTCCTTTCTCTTTCTCTGGTTTTTTATTACCTTTTTTACTTTTTACCCCTGCTTCAACTATTTTCCCACCTTTATATACACATAATTCTTCTTACCATAAAAAAAATTAGATATCGTATCGACGAATACATCCCAATGAAAAAGAGTATTAATAAGTAAAGTTTCGGTTTTTTCAACATTAATAATTTTCCCCTTATTTGGTGTTTTTCCAAAATCACAATTTATTGTTCAGTTTCGTATAATATGATGATTTCCATATTTTTTTGGTTTTACGGATAGGTTTACTAGTTTTTGTGGAAGACTTTCAAAAATCTTTTAGGATTTTTTCCTTAAAAAAAAGAATCTTTTAGTAAAGATTCCTTACTTATTAATATAAACGTTATTATTACAATTCAACATTTTGGTAGTAGATCTATTCGTTTTAATAGAAGTAAATATCATAGCTAAATATATATATATATATATATATAATAAGACCCATGAATATGTGTCGCAATTTTCTTCTATAAATGTACATATTCGAAATTCAGAATTTTTCTAAAGTATACTACAATCGTCGATTTTGACAGTCAAATAAGAGAGATGAATTTCTTCTTCCAGCCAAAAGAGTTACTAGAATAGCTCAGTCAAAGTGTCAAACAATTTTCTTCCTTTGAAATTAAACATTTTTGAATATCCGAATTTTATCCGAATCTACCTAAATCTTTACAATAATTAATATTTGAAATGTAATTTTTTTTTTTATATAACTCAAATTTTCAAAAACAGTTATTACTGTTTTCTAGTTACTGACCCAATAGTATAAAACAAGACCATACGTTATATAAGTTTGAATTAAGAAAATGGAATTTAATTGTGGCGTGGTTACCTGACGAAATATATATGGTTGTCTGTATATGTATCGGAGGAAGAGAAGTTGAACGAAAGATGGCCGTTACTTTTATTGCATGTCGAAACGTGTAATGAAAGAAAATAAACGAGCACGAAAGTAACGCTTCTACTTAATTGGCATTTTCTCTACATATCGAATGCACAGCCAACGGCTATCTCTTGCCCACTACTTTCACCATAAATACACATCCATACAAGGGACCCAGAACACACACCAAATTAACAAGTTAGCTGTAAGTGAGTGTTGCTAATTAAAGTTTGTGGGTCGGAGAGATAGATGGTGTTGGTTAAAATGTTTGATGTTTACTTGATGATTGTGATGTTGATGGGTTTGGGGTTTACAATAGGGTTATCAAGTGGGCACAAGTTCTATGTTGGTGAGACAGATGGTTGGGTCCTTGCTCCTTCCGAGGATTATACTGACTGGTCTCACAGACACCGGTTTCAAGTCAATGACACTCTTTGTAAGTCTCTCTCCTCTATTCGATCTATGTGTACACAATGTGTCAAAAATGTCACTGATGCAACATTGTTGCTTTCGCAAGTTTTTAAGTATGTGAAGGGAGAAGATTCAGTGCTGCAAGTGAGTGAACAAGAGTACAACACATGCAACACGACTGACCCCTTGGCTTCCCTCTCAGACGGTGACTCTCTCTTCCAACTTAGACGCTCAGGCCCATTCTTTTTCATCAGCGGCGACATCGGAAACTGTCTCAAAGGTCAGAAGCTAGCCTTAACGGTCATGTCCACGGACCACCACAGACACACTCCTCGTCATCCCTCTCCTTCCCCGTCACCCTCAACGTCTCTGGTCCATCAGTCTTTGTCGTCGCCGGCACCTTCTCCGGGAGTGGATTCGTCTTCAGGAGCTCCTGCTCCGGCTTCAGGTCCCGCTGCGGCAGCTCACAATTCGGCCGGTTCCGTTGGTCCGGGGGTGGTTTCTCTAGGCTTGTTTCTCGTGATTATGATAAGCTCCATGGTTTAGAATTTGTGAGGGTATTACTTTCTCCAGAGATGAGTTTTAATCTAAATTAATGTGCCTTTTATTATGTTTATTGTAAGCTTTTCTATTTCTCCCGTCTCGTATTTGTCCTTGTTTTTGTGTTTAATCATCATGATCATGCAATAATGCCATTCATCATGCAAAAGTTCTTCATATTTTATCAAATCTTAAATTTTTATATGTAAAAAACGAATTAATTCTTAGTGAACGATTAAGATATTTTATACACAAGAACATAACTAAAATCAATCAACTATACTATAATAACTAACTGAGGCATTCAACAAAATATAGAGTTATAGAGGTAATTAGAACCGGGTAAACTAAGGATCACTTAGCTCCGGGTTGGATTTGCATCGACGCTGGAAACGAAATGATATGATTTGATTTGAATCGCGGGAATTTAAAAGCCGCAAGATATTAATTCAGTATTACGTTGAAGAAAAATTATCTACCGTGCAATTGTGTAAACGACGTAGTCGTACCTAGCTACATATAGTACATGTGGACAGGGGCAACATCCCATGCATATGCCATATATAGTTTCGTTTTGGAAGGAATTCTTAATTTCAGATTCCTAATGCTCTGCGGAACGAAAAAAGGTGATACTTGCACGTCTACTCAATTATATATATTACGCTACATAGAATTAACAGATTAATTTCTTTCATAAACTTTTGTGTAGAGAACTCCATAAGAGTCACGGATAACATGATTAAATTTAGAAAACGTTTATAGTGAAGTGAACCAAGAAAAGCGCGTACTAAAGAATAAGATGATGACTATTGAACTTCAGTACATAAACTCTCTGGCCTACTAGTCAATACTGGTTTTCATGTGATTTTTATTCACGTTTTGTTCATTTGCCAAATAAAAAAGAGTTAAGGGGGAGGTATTGGTTTAGGATTTAGAAAGAATTTTAATGACTTTATGTTCTTGCTGATTGTTAGAATCATAGATAATTGAAAGTTAAAAATGAAAGATTCTAAGAGATTGTTTAGGAAGTTTTTTAAAATCTTGATGATTTGTTTTTTCTAATCTTGTAAAATCTTTCTATTTGATGAAAGAGTTTTCATGACTTTTGTTATGAAGAAAATGATATAAAATCCTAAACCAATAACATAAAATTTGAATTCATTAACAATCCAAGATTCTTTTGTTTTACTTGAATAACATAAAACTTTTAATGACTTTATAAAACTCTTAATCCAATAACACTAGATTTATCAAGATTTTAGATAACTTTTTACAAATCCACAACCAATAACACCAAATTTTTAAAGAATTTTTAAAAGTCTTGATTGAATAACAACATATTTTACATAACTTTTAAAGTCATTAAAATTCATTCTAAATCCTAAACCAATATCTCCCCCTAAGTGTTTTATTGCAAAACCGTGTTGACTTCAAACAAAAATCACATGAGGAAATCGTCTCCTACTTCCCTTTTTTAACCCCTTTGAATATACATACATTAAAATATTTAATTTATCACAAAAAAAAAAAAAAGTTGCCCTGTTTTGGGCACACACGACAAAATCATCGATGAGACCGTTTCACTTAAAATCTCTCAAGTGAAACTCGCTCATTTCACTTTACTTCCCCCCTAACTTGATTTGTCTATATATATAATCAGACGACCGCTACGGCGGCCGGACGGCCCATTTCAGCACCAAGAAGACCATAACACAACATAGACACCCTCTGCTTTGCCTCAGGAAACCTATCCTCCTCCATCTCCGAAACCGGCGACACAGATTTTCTCTCGCACGTTCCGAGCCATTTGGCTTGCATGTACTTGTGTTTTCTCCAAGGACCCAAGTGCATCTTCTTGTCTTTCATACATTTCTTCGCCGCCATGCACAATATCTTTATCAATGACTTTAGCCTCTCCGTTTTCCCGACGTACACTTCCGGTAACATTCCGATGAGTCGCTTGTACTCTTCGCTACCTCTCGCCATCTCAAACTCCGCCCTAAAACATAGCTCGATCACCACCCGGATCTCGCCTTTCTTAGATTTGTCCACGATCTCCAAAAATTCATGCTCACCTAATTAATGTTTTAGAAAAAATAAACGTCATGGTTAGTCCAAAGTATTATAATTAATGACAACTTACTTCAAGGCGGAAGATGTTCAACAGTATTTATTTTTGTAGAATATCTAGATAATCCCGTTGACGTGGTTTATATATTAATGGCGTGATAAAGATGGGCGAAGGTTTCAAAAAACAAATACAAATTCCAACAAAATCTTTTAAAACAGTTTTTAATCTAAAAATCACATAGTAGTATATCTTCTTCTTTAATTAGGAAAACAGAATACTAGGAATTTAAAGATTCGAGTAAAAAAATAGGTTTTGATTGCTTACCAGCAGGGATCTCATGAGAGCTTCTCCACTTGGATTTGGAAATGACGCAATCATAGCCGGCGTCTCGTAGACGGCGAGATACTTCGCCGCGCAAACAGCTACGGCAACCGTCGGTCACCGGTCTTCCACAGACACATACCAAACCATTTGATCTAATTAGTTTCAACGCTTCCTTGGTTGCTTGTCTGATCTTTGTCTCAATTGAACTTGTCCTATACAGAGTCGCCTACACATTTCAGATTTGGTCCCAAAAAAAAACATAATTAATTAATGAGACCCCACAAAAAAGAACCTTTAATCAAAGAAAGAGTTTATATATACAAATAAGATTAAAAAAAAAAGTTACCTGGAGAAGTTGTTCTTGTTCTTGCCAAAACTTTATGTTCTCTTCAGAATTACAATCGGTGACGTCGTTATCAGCTTCTAATTCGTCGCCGGCGGCGAAGTTATAATCCTCCGGTGACTGGTTACCTTCGTCGAGGAAACCAAACAAAACATCGTCGGAGCTAGCCATGCCGTCGAGAAATTTCATGATGTCATCGGAATTTTGCCGATCCATTTCTTCTTTTTTTGAAAGGAGAGAGAGAGAGATGAGAAATGTTTCTTGTTTTCTTTTCTTTTCTTTCTTTCTTTTAATTCTTGTTGTGGGATGAAGAAAAATAGGAATAAAGAAGAAGGGTATATATATAGTCAGAGTCAGAGAGAGAGGGCTAAAGTCTGACTCGGATAAGTTGGGATAGGGGGACCCGCCTTGGAGGTGGGAGAGAAAACAGAGACAAGGCGCCGCGAACAAGTGATTGCTTTGATGCTCTGTTTTTTGAGTTTGGAAGATGATGACGCGTGAGTATATGATTGGGAACTGAGTCGGATCTGATGGCTAAAAAGACAGCTATTTCTTATGTCAGCATAGCCAATCACGACAACTTCGGACCACAGATTCGGATATACTCTATTCGAATATAATTAGTATACTAAATTTTTTGTTTTCTGCTAAATTAGATTAGATTAGTATACGCACTATTATCCATTTTTAACTATTAGATTTGTTTATATCTACCTAAAAAAAACAATTAGATTTGTTTATATCTACTTAAAAACAATTAGATTAATTTGTATGCTATTTTATTAATTTCTTAATTTGAAATAAGATTATCTGAAAAACTAGATAAAACGCGTGTGGAGTTAGATTAACGAAATAATTAGAGACGACGGCTTTGCATAAGGGAAATTGTGTTTTAGGCCCCTAAATAATTACGTTTTAATTCACATCTGGTCTAGTGACTAGTGGTATGGTTTGCTTTAAAAATATTGAGGAAAAGAATTAGGTTAGTCAATTATCTTCATTTTTTTTTCCTAAACGGTTACACGGTGTTTTTGATTTTTGTCAAAGCAAAATAAGTTTATGTTCCTTGACATAAACGTTATTTTGGTGTGGATAATATTGTAACTAATAACGTCCACGGTATTTGAAACTTTCTCCCTTAAAACTAGTGTGGAATTACATCCCAATTTATCTGAATTATTTCACGCGACTCAAAAAAGAAGAAGAAAAGTGCAATAATTAAGTTATATCTAAAGGAAAAAGTGTAATAGTTAATAATCATGAAAAGCAAATTTGCGCAAGTCGCTAGAATCGTCATGATCTGTGAAAATAGGACCCACGTGCCAATAATCAGACAGGGACAAAGACATCTTACGTGGAGGATAGCCATACACGTGTTTTCTTGTTCTAAACGCACTTATCCCCAACTAGTACTACTGATATGGGTTTATCTCCTTTGTCCTTCATGCCACCAAACTTAATATTAGTGGTGATTTAGCTCCAAGTTAGAACTTACATTACGAAAAATCCTGCTATCATCCTTCTTTTGTCGCTCTTGACTAAAAATTTACTCTAATCTAATATTTTAGCGTGAAATATACATTTTCTGAACTTATGCAAATCACGTTTATCTATGCAGTTGTATCAATTTAATGGTGTCGGGTTTAGAGTTTTTTCGGTTACTTTATGTATGGTATAATAAAAACTTTAGTTTGGTATGAACAGTAATGAAGGATTGGCAAATGCGGCAACAGGAATAGATCATATTTCGATATATATATTTCAAGATGTTTATCAAACCATATGTATATTGGCACATGCATGGTTTAATTTTTATATATCACTTTCCAGTTTTAAACAGATGTTTTTTCTTGATCGCTCACATGAAGTGTTGAACGGAAAAAGAGTTGAGATGCAAATAAATAAAAGTAATAAAATGAGTTGGTTTTGTAGAATATTCCGCATTTTTTTCCAAGAGGGGTTTTGATGAGGCCGGGAATATTCTGGAGCAAGGATCACATGGTGGCAGCATGTGGACCAGATCCTTGAGGTGAGGTGAACACTAAACAGTTTATTCTTTGTTGTTATTAGTACGTACCCTGACGGAAAGAAATTGTAAAATGTGCAAATTACGCAATCATCAATCATATGCATGCATGATGCATTAATGCATACATTGACATTGTTGTTGTTTAGTAGATAGGTTCGTACAACTTTCTGAATATTCCCGAATAGTGATTAGGTCATTCTAAGGAAACATGAAACTTTTTATACCGGTGGTTATACTTTTTGGTTTACGAAAAAATAAAATAACTATAGGCTTTGAAATTCTGATCATGGTTACCTAGGTTATATTTTAAGAAATAGGCATTTGACAATTTTAAAGACGATGCCCATAATATTACCCCAAAATTGTCCACAATGGTACATAATACTTTGTAGTTTGTTAGTATGTATATATCAAAAATTATTCTTGTATATATGAAATTAATTATGAATATAGTTTGTTCTCACACTTGTAATTAAATGGTAACTGAAAATATCCATCATATTTTGAGATAGAAATAAGGTAAAATTCATTATTAAAAAAAAGGTAGTATTAAATACCTTAGGCAGCTGTATAAATAGAATGGGATCACAAATTGATACACAAAAAAACAAACTTTTTCTTTTTTTCTTTTGAACAAATCACAAAAAAACAAACAAGAGTAAACTCTCTTAGCAATTCCCTTATAGTAACGGAAGAATGTCGTCATTTGTTATCAAGTGGTTATTTCGCCCATTGGTGGATTTTCCTTTGTAGCTAATTTAATTATCATAAATTATTAATGTTTTACTATAACCAATTCATAAAAAATCCATGGATAGCGTACTCTTTTTTTTCTTCAAGATTGTATGTGCGTGTATCTGAATCGTAGCTGGCTACACATATTTTTAATATACAACATGCATGAACAAGATTATACGAAGTTCTTATACTATTTGAGTCGTTTTCCATACGTTAATTAAAAAAATAGTAGAACCGACGCAGACTGCATGTTTTTGTAGTGATATACTGATATAATTAAAATGAGAGTCAAATAAATTTGTGTGGTTATTTCAATTGACTCAACGCTGTGAAAAGCTGTCACGTATAAGTTTGTGGGAAAAGCTATGTTATGATTATGTTCTTGTATATATATATCAGTTACATCTTAAATTAGTTCATTTTGGACTCGTTGAATAAAGATTCTGAGATCTTATGCTAATCTTTCACGTTAGTAAGACATATATAATGCACAATACACGATTCTGATGTCAAAGGATATATACATATCTATATATACTACAGAATTCTGCTAATTAAAATACAAAAACCTGTTTTTAAAAACTTTTTTACAGATTTTTTTCTTTCTTTCTTTGCGACTGCGTTGGCTTTGCTCTGCTTCTTTCGTCCTCAACCACAGGTGTTTACATATATATATATATAAGTAGTTATTTTGCACAGGAAAAAATATATTACTGAAACTTATATGAAAAATGTTTTATTAGAAATTTAATTTAAACTGGAGTCATACATATAATAGATGATTGTATAACTTATACAGAACATAAACTCAATTAAAAAAATTATCTGCAAGGGTTAAGACTTAAAACATAGATAATAATACCCACTAGATTTTTAAAATTTTTTTTAATGAGAAATGAGAATTCATATTGGTCTATTGGAAATGTGTCTTCTAGAAGACGGGACTCATTCGACAAGTTCCATTTGTGTGTATAATATTCCAGTATGATAATATATTTTAAACACTTTTAATTTCACTTATGTTTTATAACCTTTTTAGCCTATAATTACAGTATATGATTTTAAAACTGTTACTAGGTGCTAATAAGTGCTAACTGTCATATTCAACTTACTCCAATGGTAAGAGTTGAATATGGATAGTACGTTATGGGTGTATGGTAACTTTGTAATAATCTTAATACAAACAAACACACGAAAAATGTCAACAATTTAAACTCCCCATCTAATTTTCTTTTGTCTATAAAGATGCAATGTATGAATCTGAATTCGATTGATCATATATATATATAGTAACAACATTGGTATACAAACTACTAAGCTATAGTATAAGTTATGGTCATTTGGTTTGGTTTGCCACAAGATCATATTACACCCATAGGACAATATGTTTAGCAATGTGTTAAGAAAACAGTATTAAGAAACAGCTTTGGTCTTGCATTGTAAAATGTTTATTTTTCTTTTGAATATAATTTAACATTAAATTCAAAAAAATAAGTTTGGTCATTTGAAACATCTCTCTTGCAACAGTTTTGTGTGGATACATACACTAGTTTTTTTACAATTTTTGAAATAGTTTATTCTTAATTGAGGAGTAATTCCTCAAAATTCTAGAGAAACAAAAAAAATTGAGCCAAGACAAACCGTTTGAAGAGGTGCTGGAGCATACGAAAGATCTATATAGACTATAAAGGCTAATCGATATTTTCTGTTTAATTCATGTATAATTAATTTATAACTTCACAAGATATACTACTGTCGTACTATATATTATTATTTTGTCACAAATCACAATAATTTTTATTATTTAGAGGAGTTCTTTTGGCTAGGAGTGAAACCGAAGAGCCAAAAGAAAGTAAGGTTAACTTATGTGTTCGAAATTGAATAATTTATAAACGTTGTTATATCAAAGCTTATTTGAGAAGGATATTTTCTGATCTCGAATCACTTGAAAGTTACGGTCCCCTGTAACTTACATTATGTGTTAAGAACACTTGGCAAAAGATACTACAATTTCTTATATCCATTGTGATTTTGACAAGAAAATTGAAATGGTAACTGCTAAAAGAACATACTATATATATATATAATATATATGTGTGTGTATATGAACCATGGTTAGGTCTTATCACCAATGTTCTAGAATAATTTCAATGTTATATACGATAACTTTTCTTACACGGCTATTACTATGTTTTCCTTTTAACGGATTGGCTATGAGATTATGTATATTATCTTTATCAAAAAAAAAAAAGAAAGATTATGTGTACGTATTAAATAAATATGAATATATATATATATATATGCGACTAAGCCATTGGTTATCTATATTGTATGCCTTGGAAGCTTTGAGGATAGCAAAGGAAAATTGTAATCAAACACCAAATTTCGCCTTAGCAATAACAAAGTAGTAGTCACAAACTTAGAGCTCCTTGTTCTTCAATGCGTAGATTAGTATTCATTGTCCATAAATCTACACATTCTATATCACAAGTTCAGAGAACTTTGCCACACTGTATCAACATGTTATAGACACTATCAACTTAAGTATTGTTTTCTTCTTACTTTAACAAACTAGAGACCTCTTGAGTCTTGAGATGTCGAAACTTTATATGTGTGGGGATTTGAAAAAGTACCATAAACTTTGGCATTGTTTGTAAAATACAATCACCATCTGTTTATTTTAAGTTATAAAGGATACAAATTGCTAACTTTCATTAACTTTATTTGAAGGGAAACACGTTTATCTTCATTGGTCTTTATAATAAAGGAACCCCATATTCTTAGTGATATTTTTAACTTTATTTTGATGGTTTTTAAACATTAGTCCACAAAAATGATACAGTATAAATATTTTGTAGCTTTAAGAGATTTAATCAAGGAAGAGTGGGATAAGAAGGAATCAAAGTTGGAACATATATTTTCTTTTTTCACAAATTAGTTTGTCTCCCAACATTTAGACTGATGGGATATTCCCATCTTAAATTTCAGAATCTAAAACATTATACAATGTTTTAAAACATTATATAATGTTTTAAAACATTATATAATGTCATTATATCTGATTTTTTTTTGTGGGTGTGTGTGTGTAAAGAACTAATAATCATATCAAAGTCCACAATCAATCTAATATCCAACCAAAAACAACTGAAGTGTTGATAAAGTTCCATGTCTTAATGATCTATAAAGTGCTGTTTATATCAATAAATTATGCCAATTTGCATCAGCATACATTTTAATATAGTTTTAATGTAATATTTATATGAAACTCACTATCAAACACTTAGGAATTGGAATATTGTGTAAAAGTATACGAATCAAATCTTAAAATAAATATAGTTTCTATCTATATCAATATAATAAAACATTAATTTGTCTGAGGTAGTACAAAGTTTAAACTAAAATGTTAGCATAGTTGGCATTATTAATTGTGAACTCATCAAGAAGCTAGTAAACTTTATACCTACTTCATATTTTACGATATTGGATGATGTAAGCAGGAAATAAATAAAAATTATCTTTGCGTTATCTGCTTCGTATTTTCCCTGCGACGACGATCGACTTCATTGTTAAAAAAAAATAGCAATTAGGATATGGGTCGTGATCTAAAATCCCACCAAACAAAATATAAATATCGAACTAAATCAAGTACCTACAACGCATGATAAATCACTTCAACCTAACCTTAGTTAAAAAGGTGTTTAGAGAAAGACAAGAGACTATTTAAACTTTTGGAATGCTTTGTCAAGAAAGTGGGAACATAAGAGATTTGAGATATCTTTTGTGAATCACCCCATTTTAACGTTATATTATAGTACATGCAACTTGAAATGATACTATGAGATAGTTAAGTTAAGTTAAATCTTGAGAAACACTATCATTCGTTTAGAGTAAAGATGTTAGCCGCAATCCAATTCGTTTAGAAGAAAGTTACATATATACTTGACTAACTTAACATATCTATATAACTAGGTTATCCTCTCACAGTACACTTGATTCCATGTATTAAATTTAAACTCCCTTTTTCACACAACTACTATCATTTTTTAGGGTTTATTTAATTACGATTTATACATACAACTAGCTTTATGTATCACTCTATACATACACATTCAAATGAGTTACAATGATTTTGATTAAATTTACCCCAAGTCTTAAGTTCATCGGATGGAGTCATGGAGATTAGTAATCTCAGATTACACTATTAACCCCAAACTAAACTTGGCTTGCAAACAACCTCGGGTAACATGTTACCACTACCAAACCTGAATCAACTTTATTATACAAAAAAANTCAAAAAAAAAAAAAAAAAAAAAAAAAAAACCACAATCAACTGTCTAGAGATTAGTCCAAAGAGCGCCGCGAGAGCCAAAGGCCCAAAGGAAAAGAGAAAAAAGAAGTTAAAAAGACAAAAATGTGCACCAGCCGGGAATCGAACCCGGGTCTGTACCGTGGCAGGGTACTATTCTACCACTAGACCACTGGTGCTTCGTTGGGCAACAAGAAGTAAGAAATCGGAATACTTAACAACAAAATATAAAATACGCATCCCCAGAAAAATAAGCAATTTAAATAAGCGTAACTGGGCCAATTAAGGCCCAATAAAAGCGCAATTCACACGACGTCGTTTCTCTCCCAGCAGCTTCGTATCTTTTGATTAGCCACCAGCCTCACAACAACAAGAGAAACCTGAAATTGCGCAATCGGAGAGATTGAGAAAAAATGTCGTCGTTTTTGAAATCGTTCATCGATCCGAAGAAGAACTTCCTCGCTCGTATGCATATGAAAGCCATATCTACTCGTCTCCGCAGATACGGTCAGATCTCTCTTTCTCTCGATCGATAACCCTAATTTCTGAATCTGAATTTGTTGTTTTTTCAAATGAGGAGGCTAGTTCAGGATTGAATCTGAATCTGAATCTGCTGTTGTTTGTCTTTTGTGATTATGGTATGGAATGATTTTAGGTCTTAGGTACGATGATCTATACGATCAGTATTACAGCATGGACATCAAAGAGGCTATGAACAGATTGCCCAGGGAGGTCGTCGATGCTCGTAACCAGCGTCTCAAGCGTGCCATGGACCTCTCCATGAAGCACGAGTACCTCCCCAAGGATCTTCAGGTATTGTTATTCTTCATTGGTTCTCCGAAGTTGTTAGAGGATTGGATTGAATGTTAGGTAACTCAAGAAATTGAGCTTAAATATTGATTCAGTGTTAGATTATTTTTCTAGGCTACAAGTCTCGCATTGGGTTTTAGATTCAGTTTTGTCTTCTGATAGGCAAAAAAAAATGAAGTGTTTGGAGATTTCATGTTGAAAGTTTTTTGAACCTAGATCATCTTGAATATATTACTTTACAAAATTGTTCTTGTGATAGTGGAGCTGAGATGTTTATAAACTAGTTTATGCATATTTTAGGCTTCTCTGTCTCGTTACTGTGTTTGTGTACTCTGCTTTTGCTACTTGCTAGAGCTTATTTGAGATTTTGCTACTTACTGCTTTCGTTTCCTTGTTACATCTCTTTTAATTTCTTAAAGAGGTGTTTGCATTTATACTATTTATATGATTTAGACAGTGGCTTTGGTTTACTTACAATATTAAGCTACAACAAATGGCATCTGTAAGGCGTTCTTTTAGAGTTTTTTTAAAACTTTTGTATTTGATGTTTACAGGCGATGCAGACCCCATTCCGTGGCTATCTTCAGGACATGCTGGCTCTTGTAAGTCTCTTTTTGATGAAATTATCTCTAAATTATTATCTGTCTCTGGGGTAGGAATAATCAAACAGCCATTTAGTGTCATTTGAGCATCTTCTATTCCTCCTTGCACTTGACTTAACATGCATGCTCGTTTGATATCCATATGCTGCAGACCACCGGAAACAGTGATTAAAACTTTAAGATGCATAACTTTTCATGCTTTACAGGTTGAGAGGGAAAGTAAGGAACGAGAGGCCTTGGGAGCTCTACCACTATACCAGCGCACACTCCCATAAGCATTCTTTTTTCCTCCTTTTCTTGTGGTCAACGCTGCTTCTCTGCATAAATCTCGAAATGGATAGCATTTATCATTTGGTACTCAGTTTTCGAACAAAGCTGTTTCTTACTTGAAAAAGCATAAATCTGTGATAGTTCTCCTAAATGGATATGTTGCTAAGTTACATTTTCCGCTTTTGCTGGCTTGAATAAAATCGAGGACGCAACTCAAGTCTGTCTCAATGATTATTATATTTGTGGTTTGCTTTAATGTTCTATTCTTCCGATTTGTTAAGTGTCACGATTCCATACTCTTAATGATCTGGTTGAACTATGTTGCCCTATACACTTTTTGCATTGACAATTACATGTGAGAAATTAATGAATGAGTTATGGTTTTATTAGGCACCGTTTAAAGCAAGTCGTTGAACGGTCCAAGTCTATGGTATGGGTGTGTTGTCTACTTGTCTAATGTAGCAGTAGTACTGTCATGCACTAGAAAGTGAGATATAGACAAGTTCCTTAGAACACCGTTGGTTTTAGATGATCACCATTCACAAAAATCATCAGTTTTGATTGGCCCATTTTCTAATTCAAACATCTGTAGGTTTGGTACACGTATTATATTATAAGATCGGTCTGTGGCCTACGAACATATTGGAACTAAATTTTCTTACGTGTTGAATTCACACATTATCGATGAGTACACTGTACACCCAAAATCTACTTGCGAGGACCGGCGAGTGTAAGAAGACAGAGAGAGAGAGAGAGAGAGAGAGAGAGAGAGAGAGAGAGAGAGAGAGAGAGATCCAGCTGAGCTTGGACATATCGGAAACTGGGAAATGAAACTTACGATTTCAAAAACAATCCTATTATATATCATCGACAGGATGTGAATCATTCATTTCATATAATAGAGAGATCCATGTTATGTATATATTTTAGTAAAAATGTACAGAAAAGAACATAAGCATGTGAGTGCGTAGAGTGGGACACAAGTCCTTAATAGATTCAGGCGTAGATCTCTTCTTTAGTTACCCATCGCCCTTTCTCCTCCTTTTCTTTTAGCTCACTTTCGTTTACCCACAAATGTTAGAATTATGTCGAGAATAACAAGAGTAGATAAGTCGACACTCGATTTTATCCCCCTAAATATGAGGCTTATTATGAATATTATGGCACCCAAATGTATGATTGATTGAGAATCAATCTATATAACCTAAAACCAATCATGATAGTTGCATCGACGGCGTTGTGTTTATCACATTGGGTGAAGATCGAATTATGTGGATCTTGAAGTAAGTTTGAGATTCAACTTATCCAATACTTTGAAAGCAGGAAGATGTGTTGTAGACAGAACATTCGAGTGGATCATGGATGGTCCATGGAAGTGATCAAAATTAAGGTAACACAACACAAGGTGGATACGTATTACTGACAGTGACAGATGTGATGTATGAAAATGGGTCAGTTACACTTACATATTATTGGTTTTAGAGATTGGTTTATGTGGTTCCTTAATAATTTTTTTTTGTTTTTTGGCTTTTCTAATTATGAATTCATTTGTTTAAACTTGGATGTTTCTTTTTAGACACAAACAAATAATTTACTTCACTGTGTACTTACCTGAGCGTCGACCATTGAAAGTCGGTTGCATGTGATTCATTGACACGGACTGACTTGTCTTTTGTTAATTTGATTTGAGATCAATATTCGTAAATCAAATTTATCTTGGAAAGTTTAGATGTTGTTTGGTTTTACCATCATTAATATTAAATTAACTATCAAAGTTGATGAAATGATCAGCACTTCGTAATTTTTTTCCACTTTGATGATTATTAATTATTAGTGACACGAAGGTGGTGAATTCACACTTATTTAGTTATTTTTAGATAGGAAATATGATATACAAATATTCCGACTTTCCGAGTATCTTAATTAGAGATATAAACAAAAATGTCTTAATTTTTATCAAACAATTAACGTATTTTTGCGTTTTGAACGACGATTCCATAAAAATATAACTAAAATATGATACAACCACAGTCATCACGTAAGCCGTAAGTAACCTATCTAGGACTATTAGACAAACACTCTCGTCGATGAAACATAGATATTTTTTCTTACGCCATAAGAAACGTAGATGCACTTCATTTTGGTAAATACGCATATTTCTTCTAGACATAGATAACGATTCAGCGTGAGAGAGCCAGGCACATTAAGTGTCTGCCACGAGAGTAGTCCAATTTTCAGTAATTCTTGATAATATGAATCCTTTTGACGGCTGGCTTGTCCTTTTCTTTTATGTCTTCTCCGTTACTTTGCTACATTTGTTTTTCATTCTTAATTTTCTATCAACATCTTCTCTACTCTCTCCTGAGTTAACTATATCTACAATTTTTTAAAAATCAAATAAAATGATTTTCATATATGTACAGGTGAACTGATTCTGAAGTAAAAGATGTTACTTAAACAAATCATATAAAGTAACTATAAAAAAAAAGTTGATGTTTTAACTATTAAACACATGCAAAAATTATCTAAAACGGACTATATGACATTGTCGCTGCCCGTTAGCTAGCACCACAAATCAAAACTGTGATTTCATGTGTCGCATTAAATAGTGTGGCTACTAAGCTAAATAAGTATTAGTTTTGCAAATCAAGAAACGATAGTTAAATGTCGTGTAGTAAAAGTTGGTCCACTTTCCCATGTATGCATGTATGTCTAACATCTTTTTATAGTAATTTCTTATTATATCTCTAGCTATTTCCTATTTGCTTTGGATCCACGAGTAACATCAAGCCAAAGTTACATGGCTATGTGGCCCCGGTTTATGGCTGAAAATCATAAAATTTGTGTGATCAACTCGTAGAGAATACATCCATCTTATATTTTAGACTACTTAACTCATACACACACAAGCTAAGTTTGTGTATACAATTCTTCTTTCCTCTTATATTTTTTCGGTTTAGATATACTATAGTGGTGACATGGCAGTATTGACCACTAGAGACCATCAACTCCAGTCATAAATTTTAAACATGGTTGTTGCTTAATGGAACATGCCAGTGCCAGCAACAATTTATCCCAGAAAACATATTAGTATAAACAAATGCATGTTAAAAAAAGAAAGAAGATATAAGATATATCTATAATATGATACACAGTGCATGTGAATGTATTTATAAAAACGCACGCAATATGTTTTTAGTACAATAATTTGTGCAATAAAAGCACCGCTAAGAGAGTCGGTGGCCTTTCTTGCAGCGATCCATTAATTCTGACGCTGCAGACATAATTCGATTATTCTTCAATTTTCTTTTAATATCATTCCGCTCTACGTATTTATATATGTTTGTGGATCAAATTTTGCAATTGACGACGAGCGAAGGATAAATCCTTTTCAGAATATCGTTGACTACGACTTAGTTACTCATTTTTTGGGTACAATTTTCTCATAATCTTGTAATTTAATAAAGATAACATATACCTTCTCTTCTCACTTTGAATTGTATATACATGCATTTAGTCCTCATGCTATACAAGCCTACAAGTCCGGCCAAAGTTTTTGATAAATATCCTGTACATTACAACGAAGAAGTCGATTTTCATTATCTTCTAATAATATAGTGATGGTTGCATATAGTGGTATATATTTTCCAAAATCCAATATGCTTAGATATTTGTGAACTGTGATTATGTTGATCATGTTCATCATATGGTTTTGTTTAGTTTGGTTCAAGAATATCGATGATTATTGACCCGACAAATGTGCAGACTAAATCTAAGAAAGCACATGATAAAAAAATAAAGGTTGGAAAAAGACTACTTAAAATTTGGATCGGAGAGCTAGGGCCATTATTTGTTAAAATTATTTAAGTAAAAAAAAGATTAAGGTAAAAAAAAAGAGTCCGCATGGTTTACACTTTACACTTGAGATTTTTGGCGCTCATGTGATGCGTTTAACGACACTAACAATTAAATTCCAACTGCGGTTGAAAAGTTACCGACCAAACCCATGAAAAAACTTGAGCCATATTCCTTGCTATGGATTTGGCACACAGATCAAGCTATTGAAGCAACTGCTTCGTTGATTCGGACTTATTTTTTAAAAATAATAATCTATTATTCGTTATGTGTATGTGATATGATAACTCAGAACATAAGCAACTTTATCTTGTGTGGCGATGCGAGAACCAATGTGAAAAAGGCATGTGAGAGACCACATTGTCCCACAGCTTTTGTCCTCTTCATTCCCGCAATTATATTACCATTACTCACATAATTATCATTTTCCATATCGCAGTTAGATCTGTAACACCCTCATAGTTGTTCCTCTTTAATCTATTTTTGGGTTATGTAACAAAAAGAAAAATTCAATTACAATTATATGATGAAATCACGATTTTTTAGATTAGCGATCATATTTCCTTTGCAATGCTAGAATTAAGATGAAATCTTGTTCATTGGCGATAATTATTCAATCAAACAAAAAAATCGACAGTGTTATTTAACTAGTCAAACCTTCTAAGAAAAAAGTAACCCATTTCCAAGGAACGATGAATATAAAAACAGGACCAATGTTGTTCCGACACAAGTCTCTAGTGGCAAAGCCGTAGTTTAAATATAGACAAGGGGCTTTTTGTTGCACAACGTTGCATATAAGAGCACTCTCCTCCTCGTTCTCTTCCACTCCCACTAAACATTCCTTCTCTCGCTCACTCTCCTTACAGCTTTTAATTTGGTTAAAAGTTTATATATAACATTATTGGGGTAGAAAATTTTCAAAAGAAATGAAAGAGACGAGAGTGATAGTGCTTCTTCTAATTCACTCATTCTTCTACGTTGCCTTTTGCTTCAAAGATGGTAAGTCCTTCATTAATTCTTCATTTTTATACAAAATCTTGCATTCTTGTATTTTCTATATATACTAGGCTATTCTTCAAATATCTTTTAAGATACATATATACAACTTAAGTTCCAAAAACAAATCTAGTATCACAGAAATCCATTTCTCGAAAATTTGTACAGTTTGATTCATACTAGCGTTTGTCAAAATAATTTAATTGATATTGCACACAAATCATGAAAAATGATGATCTACGTAGCTTGAAGAACATGTTGAATGCTTTGGCGAAACAGATCTGTAAATGCACATGGTGTTTTGTCAATAAATGCATCATTCAATTACTCTCACCTTCCCATCAGTAACATGTTCTTACTTTTTTTATATAATAATATTAGTATTTTCATACCCCAGCTTTCTACTGAATTGTTATACACTCAGTTGTTTAATCATAGATGTAACTTCTAAGATAACAAATCAATTATTCATTAAAACATTCCCATGTTTAACAAAAACCGAAAATGTGTTTAACTAGAATCATTGTTAATCTTCCTACCAAAAATTGAATCATTGTTGTTTATCGTAACGACCCTTACGTAATAAAATACAATCCAAGTTGATCAATATATTAATCAGAATAGAATTACAAAAATAAAAAAATTTCACAAATCATAATTTAAAAACCAAATCTCACAACAGAACCCTAACAGTTTTGTTTTTGTTTTTGTTAATAACAAAACAGGACTACTACCAAACGGTGACTTCGAACTAGGTCCACGACACTCGGACATGAAAGGAACACAAGTGATCAACAAAGCAGCAATCCCAAACTGGGAACTGTCGGGGTTCGTCGAGTACATTCCCTCAGGACAAAAACAAGGAGACATGATCCTTGTCGTGCCTAAAGGCGCATTCGCAGTGCGTCTAGGAAACGAAGCCTCAATCAAACAAAAAATCAGCGTCAAAAAAGGGTCTTACTATTCGATCACGTTCAGTGCTGCTCGAACATGCGCACAAGACGAGCGGTTAAACGTTTCCGTGGCTCCTCACCATGCAGTAATGCCGATCCAAACCGTGTATAGTAGCTCGGGTTGGGATTTATATTCGTGGGCTTTTAAGGCCCAAAGTGACTACGCAGATATAGTGATACATAATCCAGGTGTTGAGGAAGATCCTGCTTGTGGACCTCTCATTGATGGTGTTGCTATGAGGGCCCTTTTCCCTCCTCGTCCCACCAATAGTGAGTTTGTTTTTTTGGGGGTCTGATTTTGATGAAAAATATACTTATGGGTCAAATACGGAAATATCTAAAACTTGTGGGGTTTTATTACAGAGAACATACTAAAGAACGGAGGATTCGAAGAAGGTCCATGGGTTTTACCAAACACAACCTCTGGTGTTCTGATCCCACCAAACTCCATCGACGACCACTCTCCTTTACCTGGTTGGATGGTCGAGTCTCTTAAAGCAGTCAAATACATCGACTCAGATCATTTCTCCGTTCCTCAAGGCCGTCGTGCCGTCGAACTCGTCGCTGGTAAAGAGAGCGCTGTTGCACAAGTTGTCCGCACTATCCCCGGGAAAACGTACGTACTCTCCTTCGCTGTCGGAGACGCAAGCAATGCATGTGCTGGATCTATGATCGTCGAAGCTTTCGCAGGGAAAGACACCATCAAAGTCCCTTACGAATCTAAGGGGAAAGGAGGATTCAGGAGAGCTTCGCTGAGATTCGTAGCTGTCTCGGTTCGGACTAGAGTTATGTTCTACAGTACGTTTTACGCCATGAGAAACGATGATTTCTCGAGCTTGTGTGGTCCGGTGATCGACGACGTTAAGCTTCTCAGTGCTCGGAGGCCGTGAGCTTGTTGCGGCGGCGAGTTATACACAAGAAAATGAGTGACGACACAGTGTCGTCGACACTGTGTTTTTCTTTTATGTTGTTGTTTAATGGATAATGGTGGTCACTCTAGTTGAGCAGGAGGGTTCGGCGGAGCAGTGGCGTTCGTATGCGATTGTTTTGCTCGGAATATAAAGTTTATGATTTTAAGTTTGTTCATTAACTTATATGTTAATGTTAATACTCGAGTTACTCTGGTCAATCTTACTATTGAATTTTTATGAAGATAAAAACGAACCATTGATTTGTGAATAGCGAAACAGAAAACATTCTGCAAAGAATACTAATGAAATTAATCAAGAAAACCATACGAACCCCAAATATGTTTTGGTCCTGTGTGTTTAAACATGTTACCAGTACTCTCCACAAGAGCAAACACCATCTTTCATATGGTGATATCTCTTTGCATCTCGAGAAATCAACACTCTCCCAACTATTGTCGACATCAACTTCAGTGCGTTATGGCAATCAACGCAAGCACGCAAATTTTTCAGGACTCGTATTTCAGATCGCACAGGAGTGTTGAGAAACTTCCAGACGAAAGCGAGCCTCTCGTGATGATTAAAAAGGTTTTCGGCTTTGCTCTCTTGGTCCACGTCGTGCAATGCAATTTTATACTCGGGTACATAACCACTTTCTACCATATGCTCATGTAAACTCTTCAACGCCATATAGTATTCTCTGTTCTCTAGACGAGAAATATCTCCAGCTGCCATAGGTCCAATTCCAAGCTTTGGCTCTTTCGCCATTCTCTGTAACCTTTCTTTTATCAAGTCTGATGATTTGACCGGTACAAGACCCGCCCCTGACTCTCTGTTCAATCTACTTGCATCAAGCTGCTCAACCATATCTTGACACCGGTCGCCAAGCATTACATCCCCGTGAACCCTTGATAGATTCATCAGTGTTTCCCACAAATCGACATGTGGTTCCATCGATTCAACAAAACTCAAGGCTTCATCTAAATAACCAGGTGCCGCCAACATGTTAACAAGACTCACGTAATGTTCCATAGAAGGGATAATTCCATACTCTTTGATCATCGACTCAAAGTGCAACAGTCCCTCGTTAATATCACCAACAAAACCACACGCAAAGAAGATCTCTTTGAATATCTCACCATCGGGTCTGTTCCCTTCTTCTTTAAAACGAGTGAACATATCAACGGCATCTTCCCCTAGCCCATTCTTTGCAAAACACCTAATAATAGCACACCAAGTTTCTAAGCTTCTCACAGGCATACTATTGAAAACGGTTAATGCATCTTCCACAGAGCCACAACCAGAGTACATTTCTATTATCAAGTTGTAGGCCCTGATATCTGAAATCCCAACGGAAGAAGTGATAAACTCATGAACAACTTTGGCTTCTTGTAAAGCTTGTGCATCCCCACAAAGCTCTGCTATCCACAAAAGTCTGGGTAAATCCACAAAATAACCCTCATTTCTCCATGATTGAATGATATCAAGCGCAGTTTTCACATTCCCTTCTCTGCAAATCGCATCCAATTCTTCCAACGAGTTATGACCACTATAATCTTGCTGAAAATGATTACTACCACTACCAGCATTCTCTTGTAGAAGAACACCACTGCCAGTACCATACGAAGAGCAACTACTTTGCCAATGTTGTTGTCTCTGGTTAAAAGTTTCACTACTTTCCCCATAACTCCTATTCTGGTTCTGATTGTATCCGTTGGAACAGTTTTGATAAACCCTACTCGGATTCTGCCCAGAAACAGGGCAAGTTTCTGGGTTTAAGCTCTGCTCATATGAATTCTGGTGAAACCCAACGTTAAACCCATTTACATCGCCGCCAATGTGATGTGAAGAATTGCCCATCGGATATCCGTAATTAGGGTTTCCAAAACCCAATTTTTGAGCAGATGTGCTCAGATTTCTCAACAGAGGATGGAGACATCTCAGAGAATCATATGAAAAACAAGAAGAAGAAGAAGAAGAAGAAGAATAGCGTAGCTTACGGGTAGAGCCGAGAAGCGAAACTCTCGTCAACGTGTATATCATTGGCGTGGAGAGAGGCTGCTGACTGTCGCCGGGGAACGAACCGGATGCAGAATCGATCCGGTTCGAGCAGAAAAGGACTCAACTTTATTCCCTCGAATTCGTAATAAATGCCAAAGCTTGCTCTGTTTTTTTTTTTTTTTCTTCATTGAAAGGGTGAAGTAAACTACCAATAGTACTCGTATTATTACTGTCAAGTTTTGTTAAATTGTATGACCGGAACAGAGAGATTTAGAAAATTAGGTTTATACTTTACATGTAAGTTTCGGAATCATACTTTCAAATCACTTTCGTGGTTTGGGAATCATACTTTGAGATCACCTCCAACCTAGTATTCACAAAGTTTACAGTAACAATTGTTAACAGTAAAAAATAATTTGTACAAAATGTATCTCAATAAAAAATAACCAGGATATTATAAGTTAGATATTCAATTTAGTCATCAAGTGCGAAGATTATATCTATGTGTACATTGAAATGAAATTGCAGGTTCATAATTTGTTTTCTTGTTTACTGCCAGCCGCCAGTTGTTACCAGGGTGGCGTCAACTTTCAGTTTCATATTTGATGCTAAGATAGTAAGATGTCATATTGCAAGCAAGTAACCAAAACAAGAAGAAAAGACAGCTCATGGCTTGTGTAATAACAACATCCTTGTCATTCATCACAAAGATATGGTTCTTACTTTCCAAGTTCTTGTATCGACTAATCACTTTTCATGACCATTGAAACATTAGGCATATTTCTGAGTAACAAATCAAGTATTGCCAGGTTGCTTTTGAAAGATAGTCTGCTTGGTGATTAGAAACTCGTTTTTATTATATGCGGAGGCCACTTACTTAAGAAAACATGCAAAACATATTGCCAAATGATACATACCTTGGTGAAATTAATAAATTCGGTTTTGGAGTTTCATACTGCCATGTCAAAAACTAGCTTTCCTGGAGAGATCTGAAGAGTGACCTTGGAGAATTCCACAATGCACATGCGACTAACTAAGCAAGAAAGCAGGCATGTGTTCCCTTTCTTCTCGATAAATCCCATGAAAACAAGTCATGAGAACAAATCAGAATAAGGAATCATTCAACATCAATTCACGACATATTTTCTGGATGAGCACAGCATATACAATTCTTCCAAACGTTACTCCAAAATTTAAACTTACCTTTTAACCAGGCACAACGCTGATTTCCAGAAAGAATGAGTGTCATGGACTATGCCTTTCGAAAAGAACACCGAAAACAGAACCTATGTAACTGGAACACCAGTTTGTTCTAAATCTATATATCAGAATTACTTACAAAGCTAGTAAAAAATTAAAAATCGTATGATCTACAACATGCAGTTCTGATGAAGTAACAAGAGCAGACACAATACCACAAAGAGAGCACTGCAAAATATAACGAGTGAACTGTAAAGTGTAAAGAGAAATGAGAAACTATTCGATCTCGACATGTTATCAGCAAAATTACCAACCAGAGTGTAAAACATATCTAAGAAACCTGCTTAAAGCATAGCTTTCAAGCCCTGCGGACAAAGCGACTCCAGGACACCTGAAACAAGCCCCAATATCAAGACAGCAAGATAATAACAGCATAAATAGTCAGTTATGTTTTGAGGATGGATTACACCATTCAGATGGGCACGGGTGAAGTTGTAAACCCCAGCATCAGAGTTAACCTCTAGAAGCAAGAGATCTGTCTGCATGCCCCCAACAAGGCAACACTGTTCCTGAAAAATGCAGGGGGGAATCAATAATGTCCAGAGGGATGACAAGGAAACTCACACCTTTATGCAACACATTTCATAGAGCTACATGTAGGAGCACTCAACAGATCAGACATTCTGACTTCATATTGCACTGAAGCAAAATCCACATAATACTGTTTCTGATACTATTGACCCATCTTAACACAAAAGTGTGCCAAGTCAACACGGAACGAGTAACATAAAATCAAAGTAAAAATAAATATTACAGAACTTATATACAGAAGACAATACCATATGGACAGCCCTTCAAAATATGACATCTCAGAGTATGAATACATGAATTTTGCTTTAACTTCCTTCAGGAATTACAATAAAGGAAAATAACGGAAATCTGACAAAGCAATAGAAATGAACCTCGGAAATTTTCATTCTAATGAGAGTTTTCATACATACATGTATTCTGCTGTCTATACACTTAAGAGTATAAAATCCACTGGAAAAGAACAATATATGACAGTTGATTCCACATTGCAGGAAAGTATGTCCAAAACACGTAGATCAGACTTGACCATAAGAATCAAAAAGAAAAAAATGAATTCTGATTGATACTAACAAAATTGACTGCGGGTACCAGTAGATATCAAGTTTCTTACCTCCATCAAATGTTCATCATCTGATATATTAAGAGAAAGACGAAGATCAGTTAATGACGCTTCTTGCTCCCAACTTAGGGGACCAGAAGAAAATAATTCCCCCAAAGTACTGCGGTAGGTATATAGTTCAGACCTACAGGACCTTCTTGCTCCATCACGAGCTGATGAATGTTCCCTCCTTGCTTCTTCCTCGAGGCCACAAGAAGATTCAGCATCGCTGCTACATGAGTCTGATGGGTGACTAGAGTCATCTAGCATACAAGGTGGCATATTACTCTCATCATAACTAGTAGCACTACAACTACCAACTGAGCAAGCATCACTATCAGAACAACCATCAGCGACTAAGCTTCCTGCACGAACACTCTCACTAAACCCTTTTGATCTTACTCTGACGATTTGACAGCAACCAGTTTTGTGGTTGTCAAAGGAAGCTTGCACGTGAGATTTACCACATCTATTTTCAGGCCGGCAAGCAAAAGCATCTACCTTTTGCGCAGAAAATCGGTGCTTCTGTCCCTCTTTTTCCAATGAACGTATCTTCTTAGGGTTTCCTGTGCATGATTCAGCACATTCAGACCAGTTGTAGGGTGACGGCCTCTTTAGTACTCTAGCAGAGACAACACTTGGCTCATGGAGGAGTTTGCTGTTCGTATGGGGCTGTAGCTTCTGATGTACGTCTGATCCAGTCAGTGTGGATGACTTCACAGAACCTGATATCTGAGAAAATAAAAAACAGAGCCCGTTAGTCAACGTGTTCATTAGCATAATAGTTAAAAATTATTCCAAACAAACAATATCGTAAAGGGACTATGCAAATTGCCATCTCCAACCAGACCCAAAAAATTTTAGAAATGGAAGAGGGAACATAGCATCCGCGAATCCGCCTAGAGTCAGATGACTAAGCTGGTGGAAATCTAATGAAGCAAAAAAGACCTTAGCAAGGGTACATTAGCTTTGAAAGTGAAAGCAAAACATAGGAATAAACAAAATTACCTTTCCAATAGCAACCCATGTCTCATCTTGCCACGACTGTCGGACCCTGAGGTTAACTTGATGAAATGTAAATTCGGCTGGAGTCCCAAGTAACCGAACCAAATAGTAGTTTCCACATAACACCTCTCGAACAGTGGCAGCTTTCCAGGAATGGTTATCAAGAACTTCCACCAGTTCACCAGTCTCCCATCTGTGAACATCAACATGTGGAGGACAGGGCCTAATGATCTTCCTGGGAACTCTCACCGTCACAGACTCCTCGTGTTCAAGTTGAAAAGAGCAATATCTAACATTGTAGGTATGTCCATTACCCGAAATAATCTCAGCACAACGCCACGCACCATAAGGTGCTTCTTTGTTTGTAAACACCTCAACTCGACTTCCTTTTCTGAATCTCATGATTGGTTCCACTCAGTCGTCTCAATAATACCTGCAACAAGAACAGAACAACTCCATATATTAGCGCTGCTATCTCAGACTAACAAACAACAAAAACAGAAGATACAATCTTAAAAGACATATTTCAAATAAACTCCGCTAAAAACAGATTGCTTGATGTATTAATTCATAAACTCAGGAACACAGATCGTAAGAAGCTTCAACAAAATCAATAAAAATTAGTCGTAAAGAACAAAAATAAAACGCGATCTTTCAGAAGAGATACAATCTAAGCAAGATTAATCCAAAATTTACTTCAAAACATATAACAAAAAAATCATAAAATCAAAAAAACAACAGCGATCCAGTTTTGTTTTTTTGGGGAGATCAAAGGATGAACAGCAACATTGAAACAATCAACCAGGAAAAAAAAAAATTGAACAAAGAGATTACCTTCTGTAATGTCTGAATGAGAATTTGATCGCTGGAAGCTTTCGAATTTTCTTTCTTGATTGAATTCTCAGAGATCGTGATCGAAACAAATTGGAAGAGAAATTGGGGATTAGGGTTTCGGGTAATGGAGATATGTGGAAACAAATTTGGGCGTTAAGAAATTTATATATTTCGTTTTTTTTTTTTAATAAATAAAAATTGTTTTAATTTAATTTTGTGACGTGGGATTTAAGTTAAAATCTTTTGAACCCGAAATAGTGAGACAACCCATAATCTTAATGACGGTTCGATTTGTAAAGATTAATGTTTTTTTTTCTTCTCTGCTTTTAATTCGCTTGCTTAGAGCGTGGACACGCGCGTTGATTGTAATTTTAAAGCTTTGATAATACAGATACGTCCCTTAATTTTTATAAGCTTCAACGAATTAATTTCTAATTTACAGTTATTTTCATTCTGCACAAATTGATATATGTATAGTAGTGCACTCAAGTCTATCTCCTTTGGTTACGCAATTAATATATTTGTCCACCTTATGGAATTTTTACAATATAACACTATTATCAAAAGCTATTTTGTAGCCTTTAATTCTAATTGATTAAAATTATCTGAAACCAAGGGAAACCCCTGATTCGTCTAATCCCTTGAATACAAAAATGTCAACATGCAGGGGTTTTTTTTGTTTGTTTGCTGGATGTGTGCTTAGACATTAGTTGTTTGGTCAATAATTAGGTAGTAGTATTAATTATCTTCGATATATAAAGAAACTACATAGAAAGACGTTGTTAAGCTGTGGTGGTTTAGTTTGAAAGTTCAACCCACCATCGGAGTCTTCTATTCTAGTTTTTTAGTTTGAAACTTGGTAAAAGCTATGTTTACAAAATATGAGTCTTTATTATTTCATTCTGTTTTGTTCTATTTTTTTGGTTGTATTTGTCGTCAATAATGATCAGCTTGGATTATAAGACTTTCACTTGATAGAGTCATACATTTGTTTGTTTTAACGACGGAAAACAAAAGTATTTATTATATTAGAAAATGTATATTGGAAGGGAAAGTGTAAACAAGCTTTTCAAGTGGGGTAACGTGTTTGGGAATATCCGCATTAGGAGGTTATCGACGACGTAAACATTCTCCTCATCCCTCTCTCTTTTATAAGTTGCTTAAAAATAATTTCAAAGTTACATAATTTTTAAAATATTATTTTAATTTGTTCATAATATAATCTAAACAATGATAAATGTAAAGAGACGTGAGTAAGAGTACAACACCAAACTCGTACCTTAAAGCCATCATATTCTCTTTTTCTTGAGTTCGTTAAAAAGAAAGAATACAAAGTCTGCGAACTTGAAATGGCTCATGAATGAGAAATTTGTAACCAATTGTTTTTCTGTTCTTACTTACTTTTTGGAGTATTTTAAAAATTTATGTTGTATAAAGCCTTTGGTTTGGGAATAATATCAACCAAATTCGAACCTAACAAATATTTCAATAATTTGAAGACTATTATAAAGTACATTGATTTTTGCCCGAGTGTTTTCTATTTTTATTTCACCTAAACATTAGTTGTCCACTTCTTATATCCTAAAGATGTTCATACAAAAATAACAATTTTATGGTTGAGCTAGTTTTAGAAGATCTATCTACTATAGAGATAGATGGCAAAAGTTAGACTCGTCTATATTGAGTGTAGCATTGGATAATAGCAGATGAAAAGTCAATGTATTAATTAACTAAAGTATAATTCCTATGTCAAAGGGCTAATTACTACAAGTACAACTCGTTTGGTATAAAATAAGTAAATAACTACGACAACTCGTTTGGTATGGATTTAGCTAAGTCGGATTCGGGTGTACATACTGCCGGGTAACCCCGTATTGAAATTGTCAAGTCTTTGCAAAGGTAAAAGACAAATGATCTGAAAGATAGTTACATAATATTTCAGACAAATGATCTGAAAGATAGTTACATAATATTTTCTGTTCGGCCATCGAATATCATACAGTGTTCCACTGATAAATCAAACTGGTCAATGAGGTCAAAATCAGAGAACCATGCTAAACCGGTTTACCATGGTCCTTACAAAATCAATGTGCATGTAGGTGCAAAAATAAAACACTCGGTGAGTTCATATATATCTCTATAGCTACCATTTCCACTTTTGATCTATTACTACAACATTTTAGAACTACGAATAAGAGACCTAAACTGCAACCTTTACCTCTAAATTCATCTCCAATCCAATAATTCCAACCATACTATAAATCTCATCAGATTTCGGGTGAGACTTATCCCCTGAAGAGAAACCTTGCATCGTTAAAGACCCTTCAGTGTCACCAACATCGATCCAACTGAATCCAGCTTCTTTGCTTACATTTTTCTTCCTCATCGTTCTCCTAATCTCTGCAGCTTTATCCCACTGTTCTTTCTCTGCATAAATGTTATACATCTGAACGTAAGAACCCGACAATTCCGGTTTCAGCTCCATTGCAAGCTCAGCCACTTTTGCTCCCATTGTAACATTCCCGTGCAGCCTACAAGACCCGAGCATGCTCTGCAACATCGACTCCCCTGGTCCTCCAGGAACCTCACTCATAAGCTCCTCTGCTTCTTTTAATCTCCCAGCTCGGCCAAGCAAATCAACCATACATGAGTAATGCTCATGACACGGCTCAAGATTGTAGTCTTGGATCATCATGTTGAAAATCTCATAGCCTTTGTCTACCATACCTTTTCTATTACAAGCTGTTAACACGGAGAGAAAAGTGACTAGGTCTGGTGCTACATTTTCTTTTCTCATCTGGTGGAACAAGTTCATCACGGAATCAAAATCACCGTGGCTTGAATAGGCTGATATTATCGATGTCCAAACAAATTGGTTCCTCTGAGACATCTCGGTAAAGACTTTCTCAGATTCATTGATGTTCCCACGCTTCGCGTACATATCAAGAAGCGCGCTTGACACAACAGGACAACTATTTAAACCCAGTTTCAGTAAATGAGCATGGCAACGCTGACCGTGCTTTACAGATATATCCTCTGCAAAAGCTATTGCATTCAAGACACTCCCGAAAGTGTATTCATTTGGCATTGTTTCAGCTGCTGCTAATAAGAACATCTTGAGAGCTTCATGTGAGAATCCATTTTGGGCAAATCCAGATATCATAGCATTCCAGGAAATAATCTCCCGAAAAGTTATATCATCAAAAGCCTTCTTGGCATCTTCCAAAGCATCAAACTTGGCATACATGGTGATGAAACTGTTGCCTACAGATGGTTCTGAAACAAAACCAGTCTTGATGCATAGCCCATGAATATTAAGCCCGTCTTTGATTTGCTCATT
>NC_025694.1:3918058-3956440 GCF_000633955.1 Camelina sativa
CCTTGAGAAAGTCCTGACAACAAAGAGTTCCATGAAATCATATCCTTAAGTGGCATTTCATCAAAAACTCTCCGAGCTCCTCTGAAACTCCCAGACCGCGAATACATTGTAATAAACGAATTCCCAACAACAAGATCAGACTCCAATCCAGATCTCACCACAGTAGATTGCAACTGCAACCCTAAACGAAACCCTTCAGAGCCCACACAGTAGCTAAGAGCCGTGGAATAAGTGAATGCATCGAAAACAACTCCATTTGATTTCATCCTAACAACAAAATTCAGAGCAACGTGATTGTCATCAAACCCAGAGAGTATAGTGTTCCAAGAAACAACATCACGGTCAACTAGATTCTCAAATATGCACAACGCATTGTCAAATCTACCAGCTTTACGGTACATACTCATTAAAGCGTTTGGAACACAGACAAAGGAAGTAAACCCAGAAGTTGTGGAGAACCCGTGGATTTGACAACCGCGTTTCAAGTCTCCACGACATGCTTTAAGCGCAAGACATACAGTGACCTCGTCCATAACATTGCGACCACGAAAACCCAGCTGGAAATTTTCCTTGAAGATCGCGAGGGCTTGTGCCGGAGAGTTTCTCCGTAAGGAATCACTGATTGTAAGGTTAATGGAAGTTGTCGCATTTCTTTGGGAACTTCCATCGAACACCTTGTGGGCAATTCTATAAGGAGAGTAAAATTTGTGAAAAAGTAACGATTTGAGCGATTACAGTGTAGATAACTCAGAAGGGTCATGAGACGCAAGCAAAACTAGTTGGATCCTTGTTTTAACTACCACTGAAGTTAATAGTATCGGAGAAGAAGAGAGGTTATAGCAACGGTGATGAACAGAGAGACTTTCAGAGCAAAAAGAATGGTTAGAGGGCAAACATGTAAATAACGACTGAGTTAGAGGGCAATACGGGGAAGCTGGAGTTTGTTCTTTTTAAAGCATCCGCTAGGTTTTTTTTTGGTCTCCCAGCTCAGTCAGTCATTATCATCCTGTGGTTCTCCGTGCGTATTTCTCAGGTAAAAACCCTAGCGATTCACGCCCTGAGTCGTCTTCGTTGCTCTTCGTATTTCTCCGATTTCGCAGTCTCTAGCTGGAATTTTGATGTCAAAAGTATACGTTTCTCTAATGTGTTCTTTAGAATTTGCACCTTTCTTCACTGATATGATCGTTTTTAGTGTATTCGAGATGGCTTACTAGTTTCTTTGTCTTGAAACGTTAAGGTCTGTGTTAGTTCTGAGTAGTTGTGGTCATGGGTTTGTTGTAGAACTTGTAATTTTGGATGGATTGGTTGACGAATTATTATCTATGTGCACATTGTTGAGCTCATGAAAATCTCGTTTCTGCAACGGCATTGTCATTAGTTGATGGGCTTAAAAGTTTTTATAACTTTCCGGTCATTAGGCACGGACTTTAGAGTTGGTTTTGCTGATTTGCGGCCAGTAATGTCTTGTTGTGTGGGTTTTAGTTTTATCAGTGCTATAATTGTGTGGCCAAATGATCTTTCTTCTGCGGGTTTCGTTAAGCAGTATTCTTCATGACTATATGATATTCTGAGTCTCTTTTGTGTGTGTGTGTGTGTGTGTTTCTTCAGGTCATAACTTCATAAAGCTTGAGAAACTCCAAACACATGGCAAAAAAGAAGAATCCACAAGTTTTTATGGATGTATCCATTGATGGCGATCCAGCTGAGACTATGGTTTTTGAGGTACCATAGTTTTTGGCTATATTAATGTTCACTTTCTTGTATTTTCCCTGATTAGACAAAAGTGTTGATGATGTAAACTTTGTTTCTTTAGCTTTTCCCTGAAGTCGCTCCCCAAACATCCGAGAATTTCCGTGCACTATGCACAGGTTTGTTTTCTGTCCGGTTAAGCTTGTTGCTTCTGTGCAGCATATAAATTTGACTGTTGGTTCTCTTTCTCCTTGACACTTATTCCCCTTTTATAATAACTATATAGGGGAGAAAGGCATTGGACCCAGAAGTGGAAAACCTCTGCATTACAAAGGATCCTTTTTCCATAGAATACTGAAAGGTTCCTCAGCACAGGTTTCTATCTGCATTTCTCAATTATTGATATGACGTTTCAGTCTTGTACTTTTGGTTTCTTTCTCAACACTGGTTGGATGCTCGTCTTTTAGTTCGTTGCTGTTCTCTATGCTGTAGGATACAGGTCTGATCGCCACACCTGCTTTTCATGTGATATAGTTTTAAGGTTGTACTACTAGTTGTTTATGCTCAAACGTTAGGCCTCTCATGCAAAGAGTACAGTTTATGTACAAATGAATTCACGGTTGCTACTAGTCTAACAACCTCTTTTGACCTTTTTTCAGGCTGGTGACTTTGTAAATCGAGATGGTATGTACACTGACTGTTCAGTTTAGCTTCTGACATATATCAAATACAGCCATCAGCTACATTTATTGATCTTCTATCTATGGCACACAGTTTGTGGCTTATTAACTATGCTGGCAAAACTAAATTTCATTCATGTAAACATACCATTACTGTGATAACCTATTGGGCGCATGGAACTGCATTCATTAGACTCCTGTGGAGGTTCTCGAGTTCATTAGATAGTACCCAATAGGTTATGCAGTGAACATTAGAAAGTTCATTATCCTCTGACAGACTTGTATATTTTATCCACTTTCCAGGTACTGCTGGGGAAAGCATATATGCCGGAAAATTTCCAGGTTGGTTACCATTGCGCTCTTTATCAGCAATCTCTTTTCAATTCCCCCATCAATATTTAAGAGGTTAGAAAGTGTATTTTCGTGGGTGTGATATCTCATTTCTTAATATTTTAACAAACAGTATTTCATTTTGGAGGCATTGCTTTATTGATTAAGATCACATCTTTTACTTGTTCTTCGAAATATGTTATTGAGTAGCAAAATCAATTTCTGATGTTGTCAGATGAATCACCAAAACTAAGGCATGACGAGGCTGGTCTTTTATCAATGTCTGTTGCTGATCGTGACAAGTTCGGATCACACTTTCATATAACCTTCAGGCCAAATCAGCAGCTTGATAGGTTTCCTTCTCGTTGTTACTTTCTGATTTCCAATATTGTGGACTTTTCTTTTGGGCATTGCGTTATTTCTGACTGTTTTATATTTTGAGCAGAAATAATGTTGTTTTTGGAAAGCTTATTCAAGGGAAAGAGATATTAAGAAAAATTGAACGTGCGGGTGATGAGGAAGGTAAACCTACTGTCAGTGTGAAGATAATCCGTTGTGGAGAAAATTCTGGTGGTACGGATATACTACTATTGGTTACTGCTACATATGTCATGATTTCACAATCATAACCTATACACGTCATTGCATGATATGTCCATACAGATAAGAAGAATGATAGTGATGGTCGGAAAAAGGGAAAGCACAAGAAATCTTCACGAGAGAGAAGGAAGAAGAGGCGAAGACACTCTTTATCTGAGTCAGAGAGCTCTTCAGATTCTGAGACGGATTCCTCAGAATCTGATAGTGAGTCAGATTCAGATTTGTCTACATCTTCCGACCTTAGTTCTTCGAGCCATGAAAGACAGAAGAAGAGAAGAAGTTCTAAGAAAGATAAACACAGGCGGTCTAAAAGAAGAGATAAGCGCCATGAGAAAAAGCGAAGGATTAAGAGATCGAAACGCAAATCAAGAAGGTAGAAGTCTTGTACACTTCACTTGTTTATAGCCATAGTATCTGTGTCAATGCTAGTTGCTGCTTAGTAGAAACCTATGTTATTACTGGTCATGTTAACTTAAGTTTCTGAAATCCAATAGGATGTAAGCGTCTTGTCCCTCTAGGATGTAATAATTTGCTAGGGCATCCTATCAATAGTTTTCTTAACTGGTTGTGCTCCTGAGTTATTGACTTGTGTTCTGCAACTTTGTAGGTCCCTAGACAATCTTAAAGGTGTAGACAGTGATAGTGGAAGTGAAGCAAGTTTTAGTGATATTGAAACCGGAGCAAAAAGGAAGAAGCCCAGAGTCTCTCGTAGAACAGGTACTCTCTAAAACTCAAAGACTTCTGGCTCCTGCATCTTTTTTTTTTTTAATTGGTCTACCCAAAATTAAGGATAATGGATGTGATAGAATACTTTTTGTCATAACATATTTCAGTATCAATTTGCCTTTCGTTTAAGCATTGTGCTGATCATGCGGGTTCATATTTTTGCTAACATTTTATTGTGCCGATTTCTGTAGGAAGTTTAATAATGTTTCCATACACGCTTAACATTCTGTTTTTGGCTGCAATATTCAATCAGGTAATTTTGCTCTTCAACTGGACAAAAGGGAGGGGCCAGATTTCCTTGACAAGGATGGTGGTGAAGCGCCCTCGGGAAACAGAGTTCCGAAAAGTAATGGAATTTCAGAAGCTGCATCAGAACAGATTTTTGATAGGCAACCTGATATTGTCGATGACCATTCTAGCAAATCTAGGTCTAGGTTCTATTCTCTTTATTACCTCAGTTAATTGCTTATCTTTCTCTAAATCAATGTGGAATCTTATTAAAAGTTGATGTGCAGGAGCCGGAGCTTGAGTCCTAAGAGGACAGTGAGTAGGAGCATGAGTATTAGTCCCCGGAGGAGTCAGAGTAAGAGCCCGAGTTTAAGTCCTAAACGAAATGGGGGCAGAAGTCCTGCTAAAGGTAGCCGCCAAGTGAAGAAATTGACAAACTGTAAAAGAGAAAGCCCAGGGAGTGACGAGAAAGGCAGACATGGTAGAAGGAGCCCTACCAAAAGTGTTAGTGTTAGTAGAAGTCCGGTGCGGATGAAAAGGGGAAGAGATATCAGTAGAAGTCCGTCAAGGAGTATAAGCAGAAGTCCACTGAGGGTCCCCAAAAGGGTGATCAGCAGAAGTCCAGTGAGAGGTAGGATTGCCAGAAGCCACAGCAGGAGCCCTGTAAGATATTCATCTCATGGGAGCCTTGGCAGGGGCCCACTAAGAAGATTAGCAAGAAGATCACCTATCAGAACTCCAGCCCGATCTTCTAGAAGAAGCCTAAGCCGGAGTCCCGTACGGTTATCTAGAAGGAGCCCGAGCCGTAGTCCTATTCGGTTATCTAGAAGAAGCTTAAGCCGGAGTCCCGTTCGATCACCTAGGAGATCAGTCAGCAGGAGTCCAGTTCGATCATCTAGGAAGAGTGTGAGCAGGAGTCCGGTTCGTTCATCCAGGAGAAGTATCAGCAGGAGTCCAGTTCGATTATCTAGGAAGAGTTTGAGCAGGAGTCCTGTTCGATTGTCGAGGAGAAGTATTAGCAGGAGTCCTGTCAGAGGAAGAAGAAGAATTAGCAGAAGTCCAGTTCCGGCGAGGAGAAGGAGTGCACGGCCTAGATCTCCTCCTTCTGGTCGCAGAAGAAGTTTGTCAAGAAGTGCTTCTCCTGATGGGCGCATCAGGAGAGGGAGAGGAGTTAGCCAGAGATTCTCATACGCCCGTAGATCCAGAACTAGTCCATCTCCTGATCGATCTCCTTATCGCTTTAGTGATAGAGTTGACCGTGACAGGTGGATAGCCTGCCAATAGAATTACCTTTTCTGTTACACACTCCTGTGCTGAACCTTCTTTTTGTAATGTCTTCTCTGTAGATTTCGAAGTCACAGAGGGTTTTCACCAAGACGGTTTAGAAGCCCACTAAGACGAAGAACACCTCCAAGGTACTTACTTATCTTCTTTGCTACATTTGTTTCGGTTTATCTTTAGCATCTAAAAGTCTCATGATTAGAAGACCAAATTTGGCGATCTAAATAAAAATAAAATTAGTCGTTGATTTCACTACTCGAAAATATGCTCAGGTATAGAAGAAGAAGCCGTTCTGTATCCCCTGGTCCCCGCTATCGCAGCCGGCGGTACAGCCGCAGCCCTATCCGTAGTCGTTCACCACCTTATAGAAAGAGAAGGTCACCATCTGCTAGCCGTAGCCCGAGTCCATCCAGATCAAGATCAAGATCAAAATCATATTCAAAATCTCCCATTGGGACCGGGAAAGCAAGATCAGTGTCAAGATCACCATCCAAGGCAAGGTCACCATCGAAGTCGGATTCGTCATCCTCGGATGGGAGCTCAGGTGGGCAAAAGCGACTAGTAGCCTATGATTAATGAATAAAAGGAACCTCGAGTGTTTGTTTCTTTTAACTCAAGAAGAGACGTGAAAGAACGTAAGTAGTTTACTTGTGTTACATATGCACTGTCTTCTGCGTGTTTGTTTTGTTTGATGATGCTCCAACGTTGTTATATCTATATGTTGCCGACAAATATTTACTTCCATTATTCGTTGCGGGGTTTGTTTTGGTTCAGTAATAATAAACTTTTGACATATTGTTAGCATAATTTTTTTCAAGTACTGTATAACCAAAGTCTGATGTTTGTCAGATTACTAGAACAACCAAATTGCGTTTTTTACTTAGTTGAAAAATAATAACTAAAATATATTCATGATTTTACACATATTCATTACATACATCATTATACCACCGTCATCAGCACTATTACAATACATCATCAAAACCATATTTACAAAATGTTAAATGGTTTTTTTTATTGAAAATTCAATAATTATTCATGAATATTACAAAAAGATAGATGGGGTTTGCAAATTCGCCCGTAACTTGTCAAGTAAAACAATTTTAGAACCTAATCACACTACAAGCTATTTTTTGGTGAGCACCGACAGGTGATTGGGAAAAAAAAAAGAACAGGCTGTTACCAGAGCCGACAACGTGGCTTCTTCTTCTTATTATTTTTTTTTGTTAATCCAACAATCATAATTTGTCTTGTACTACTCTGATTTTTCCACGTCACGTACTAAGCTGGCGCGTCTAGTGGGGGCAGCCAACGGCTCACTTCAAAAAGCAGAGAGAGTCAGAGATAGGATAAATCGAGCCGAGCCGAGCTAAACGGTGGGAGAGGAAGAGGCTACCGTCACCTTCTCTAGTCTCTACTTGTCATTATTAAAATATTAATTAATTAAGTAAAAAAAAAAAAAGAAGAAAAAACACACTCTTGTGCGATTAAATAGGCAAATCAGGATTGTAGAAGAAGGCTTGAGATCAAAGAGAGAGTGACACAGGAGAGTTTGTGAGCATCTCTTTTTTTTTTTTAGTAGATTGGGTTGTTCGAGGATGCCGTATTGAATCGGCGAACAAATTTTTCCAATTGAATTTGCAATTTCTCATTCTGTGTGTCGGTGGCTGCTGCTATGGAGCCCAGTTCCGGCTTGGTTGCTGGATCCTACCGGAGAAACGAGCTCGTTCGGATCCGACATGAATCTGACGGAGGGGTTCGTTCCATCTTTTTTTTTTTTAAAGTTTCTTCATCTGAGATCTCTCATCCAGATTTTTCTATTTCTAAATCTTGTCGCTTTTGGATCCAAAATTGGATCATCAAAGACTCAGATTCCGATCTTTTTTATTTGTTTTCACTTAGATTTCGTTTCAGTTTTAGTGTAGAGCTAGTTAGTGTCAGTTGATCCAGTGTCTGAAATTGGAAACTTTTATGCTCTCTTTCTTCAATTGTAGTAGTAGTGTGATCTATATCAATTAAATGTCGCATCTGCTATTTTAATTTGCTTTATTTTAACCTCTTATGGAAAGTGTCGGTGGGTTCAGTTTAATTCGTCATCTTCGCTTAGCTAAATCTTTACTCACTTATTGAGATTTAGCTCAACACTAGATCTCGTTAGTTTCTGCATGGGATGATATAATGCAATGACTGTGACTAATCTTAATTCAGATCTGCTTTGATTTAGAGATGATTTCTGTTTTAATTGTGTTTTGATTTAGATTCATGATGATCTTGTTTTGGTAGTTTTTTTTTTAATTCCGTAATGACTAACAATGATGCAATGTTTTGTCAAACTGCAGACCAAACCTTTGAAGAATACCAATGGCCAGATTTGTCAGATCTGTGGTGATGATGTTGGACTAGCTGAAACTGGGGATGTTTTTGTCGCTTGTAATGAATGTGCTTTCCCTGTGTGTCGGCCTTGCTATGAGTACGAGAGGAAAGATGGAACTCAGTGTTGCCCGCAATGCAAGACTAGATACAGACGACACAGGGGTCAGTACTCAGTAGTCTTTCTTTTTCTGGCAATTGCTAAATATGGATTTTCTGGTTTTGTTTCATTGCCGATTTCTTGAACAACTTTTTGAAATGTTGCAGGGAGTACTCGTGTTGAAGGAGATGAAGATGAGGATGACGTTGATGATATCGAGAATGAGTTCAATTACGCCCAGGGAGCTAACAAGGCCAGACACCAACGCCATGGCGAAGAGTTTTCTTCCTCCTCTAGACATGAATCTCAACCAATTCCTCTTCTCACCCATGGCCATGCGGTAGGGACCTTCATTTCCGCTTTAGACTCTAGACTGATTTGTTTTTTGAAAAAATTGTTAAATTGGAAATTTTGACTTACTGTTCACAGAAAAGTTTCTAATATTGTTAGTTGTGTCTGTTTTTGATAGATTCGTGACCTTTTTTGTATACACAGGTTTCTGGGGAGATTCGCACGCCTGATACACAATCCGTGCGAACTACATCAGGTCCTTTGGGTCCTTCTGACAGGAATGCTATTTCATCTCCATATATTGACCCACGGCAACCTGGTATTCATCTATTTTTCTTTTCTTTGTGCACATGTGATTTCTATTCATTTTTACAACATTTATATTTTTGTGTACTGTAACTGATGATAGATTCCGGTAAAAATTGTAGTCCCTGTAAGAATTGTGGATCCGTCAAAAGACTTAAACTCTTATGGGCTTGGAAATGTTGACTGGAAAGAAAGAGTTGAAGGCTGGAAGCTGAAGCAGGAGAAGAGTATGTTACAGATGACTGGTAAATACCATGAAGGGAAAGGAGGAGAAATCGAAGGCACTGGTTCCAATGGCGAAGAACTCCAAATGTAAGTTGAAGTAATACTAGACCACAAACTTTGTCCAACTCAAAAAGCTCTGCTAATAATCAGTCTTGATTTATGATTTTGTCTTGATTGAAATAATTAAGCATCGGCTATGTTATATTCTTATAGTCTTATTCATACTTGAGTTTTTTTGGTTTCCTAACACTCAATTATGGTTCTCGTACATACAGGGCTGATGATAAACGGCTTCCTATGAGCCGTGTGGTGCCTATCCCATCTTCTCGCCTAACCCCTTATCGGGTTGTGATCATTCTCCGGCTTATCATCTTGTGTTTCTTCTTGCAATATCGTACAACTCACCCTGTGAAAAATGCATATCCTTTGTGGTTGACCTCGGTTATCTGTGAGATCTGGTTTGCATTTTCTTGGCTTCTTGATCAGTTTCCCAAATGGTACCCCATTAACAGGGAGACATATCTTGACCGTCTCACTATAAGGTTGGTCTTTAAGTTTATGAATTCCCTACTCTTATCTCTCTCTTTTTTGTACTAACTTGATATCTTCACTTTTCCCTGTAAATTTAATTTCATTTTAGTTAATGGTGCATACTTATATTGTGACTGTAAACTTTTGAAATTTAGTAGAAAATGTTCTGTGAATTACTTAAAATGTGAAGTTTCGGACCAAATTATGATAGAGTCATGTCAAATGAAGTTCCTACTGAAAATAAAGCTTAGCTAGCATACTGATTCTATTTGATGGTTTAATTTTGGTGTTCTAATTGTAGATATGATCGAGATGGTGAACCATCACAGCTCGTCCCTGTTGATGTATTTGTTAGTACAGTGGACCCATTGAAAGAGCCTCCCCTTGTTACAGCGAACACAGTTCTCTCGATTCTTGCTGTGGACTATCCGGTAGATAAGGTGGCTTGTTATGTTTCAGATGATGGTGCAGCTATGCTTTCCTTCGAATCCCTATCTGAAACCGCTGAGTTCGCAAAGAAATGGGTACCATTTTGCAAGAAATTCAACATTGAACCTAGGGCCCCTGAATTTTATTTTGCCCAGAAGATAGATTACTTGAAGGACAAGATCCAACCTTCTTTTGTTAAAGAGAGACGAGCTATGAAGGTCAGTTGAAAAGTCCACCTGCTTCTCATCCATTTGACAAGCTAGAGTACTGACATTTTCCTTGGTTTGTATTGACAGAGAGAGTATGAAGAGTTTAAGGTGAGGATAAATGCTCTTGTTGCCAAAGCACAGAAAATCCCTGAAGAAGGCTGGACAATGCAGGATGGTACTCCTTGGCCTGGTAACAACACTAGAGATCATCCTGGAATGATTCAGGTAGATTAGGCAATCCCTAAATTATTTGAGCGAGAGTAAAGAAAAAGCAACAACTTTACATTGTTTTGTATCAAATTCAGGTGTTCTTAGGCCATAGTGGGGGTCTGGATACCGATGGAAATGAGCTGCCTAGACTCATCTATGTTTCTCGTGAAAAGCGGCCTGGATTTCAACACCACAAAAAAGCTGGAGCTATGAATGCTTTGGTTTGTTAACTATCATACTCCTATTGTGTCCTCGATTTTATTCTTGTTCGCTACCTAGGAAATTTTCTCGTTGAGTAGCTGTTGCGTCACTATTTTTTTCCAGTAAATTTGTTCTCTACTAATCTAGCATCTCTTTACTTTGACAGATTCGTGTTTCTGCTGTTCTTACCAATGGAGCATATCTTTTGAATGTGGATTGTGATCATTACTTCAACAACAGCAAGGCTATTAAAGAAGCTATGTGTTTCATGATGGACCCTGCTATTGGTAAGAAGTGCTGCTATGTCCAGTTCCCACAACGTTTCGACGGTATTGATTTCCACGATCGATATGCCAACAGGAATATTGTCTTCTTTGATGTGAGTTTCACTCCCTCATTCCTAGACACTCTGTTTTGTTCATAATTTTGTAGGATTTACTCGTTTCTGCTGTGGGCTAACTTGGATATTTGTTATCTTGGGCAGATTAACATGAAGGGGTTGGATGGTATCCAAGGTCCAGTATATGTGGGTACTGGTTGTTGTTTTAATAGACAGGCTCTATATGGGTATGATCCTGTTTTGACGGAGGAAGATCTAGAACCAAATATTATAGTGAAGAGCTGTTGCGGCTCAAGGAAGAAAGGAAAGAGTAACAAGAAGTATAACTATGAAAAGAAGAGAGGCATCAACAGAAGTGACTCCAATGCTCCACTTTTCAATATGGAAGACATCGATGAGGGTTTTGAAGGTTTGATTGAGCTTACAGTGTAATAACAGCACTTCTTCATGTGATGTAAAATCTCACAATTCTTGTTTATGCAGGTTATGATGATGAGAGGTCTATTCTAATGTCCCAGAAGAGTGTAGAGAAGCGTTTTGGTCAGTCGCCGGTATTTATTGCAGCAACCTTCATGGAACAAGGCGGCATTCCACCAACAACTAATCCTGCTACTCTTCTGAAGGAAGCTATTCATGTTATAAGTTGTGGTTACGAGGACAAGACTGAATGGGGAAAAGAGGTCAGTTCTCAAATGCAGCGACAGACTTCTTTTGTTCTCTTTCTTACCTGTTTGATGACATCATCTTATTTGCACTTTTGTTAGATTGGTTGGATCTACGGTTCCGTGACGGAAGATATTCTTACTGGGTTCAAGATGCATGCCCGCGGTTGGATATCAGTCTACTGCAATCCTCCACGCCCTGCGTTCAAGGGATCTGCACCAATCAATCTTTCTGATCGTTTGAACCAAGTTCTTCGATGGGCATTGGGATCTATCGAGATTCTTCTTAGCAGACATTGTCCTATCTGGTATGGCTACCATGGAAGGTTGAGACTTTTGGAGAGAATAGCTTACATTAACACCATCGTCTACCCTATTACATCCCTCCCTCTTATCGCGTATTGTATCCTTCCCGCTTTTTGCCTTATCACCGACAGATTCATCATACCCGAGGTTCGTAAAACTGACCACACTGCCTATTTTCTATTTGAATCAAATTTTGTGAATGCATTTTTTTTAATCTTTATCATCTCGTTTTTAAAAGCTATAATAACATTTGCAGATAAGCAACTACGCGAGTATTTGGTTTATTCTACTCTTTATCTCAATTGCTGTGACTGGAATCCTGGAGCTGAGATGGAGCGGTGTGAGTATTGAGGATTGGTGGAGGAACGAGCAGTTTTGGGTCATCGGTGGCACATCCGCCCATCTTTTTGCAGTCTTCCAAGGTCTACTTAAGGTTCTTGCTGGTATCGACACCAACTTCACTGTCACATCCAAAGCATCAGACGAAGATGGGGATTTCGCAGAGCTCTACATCTTCAAATGGACAGCTCTTATCATTCCACCAACCACCGTCCTACTTGTGAACCTCATAGGCATTGTGGCCGGTGTCTCTTATGCTGTAAACAGCGGGTACCAATCGTGGGGTCCTCTTTTCGGGAAGCTCTTCTTCGCCTTATGGGTTATTGCCCATCTCTACCCTTTCTTGAAAGGTCTGTTGGGAAGACAGAACCGAACACCAACCATCGTCATTGTCTGGTCTGTTCTTCTTGCCTCCATTTTCTCGTTGCTTTGGGTCAGGATCAATCCCTTTGTCGACGCCAATCCCAATGCCAACAACTTCAACGGCAAAGGAGGTGTCTTTTAGACCCTTATTTATATACGTGTGTGCATATATCGAAAAACGTGCAATGGAACTTTTCAAAAACCCAAAACCCAGTGAACCAGGCTGTTGTGGTGATTCCATGTCTAAGTTTAGCTTTATCTGAATAGCCAGAGAGTTGTAGAATTGTTCCGACACTGTTGTGATGATTTATAACTTTCGCAGTGGGGAAAAAAGATGTGGAAAACCAAATGATACATAGTCTACAAAAGTTCGTTATTCTTTGTTATATTTATTTTATTTAAAGCTTGTTAGACTCACACTTCTGTGATGTTGGAGCTTTGTTGTTGTCCCAATGGAATTGGAGTTTTATTTGTCTAAAATATTTGGAGTTTGTATGCTAAGCTTTTCACTTCAATACAAATGGTTCTTTTCAAGAGTTTATATGTTAGATAATGTAATTTACTACACTGAGGTTGTACTAGAGAAGCCTGCAAGATGAACTGATAGTTGCTTCATAGGAAAACTAGAGCAAGTTCTGTTTGTCTGAGGGATAATCAAGTTTTTGTGTAAACTCTTATTAGCTTAATTGAAACAGAAATCAGATCAATCAAGAATCCAAAACATAAAAGCAAAGAATGCATCTTTATAATCCCCTCAACATTAGTTTTTTGAAATCTCACGTGGTATAAATTTAAAACTATGAAAGTATGAACCCAATTAGTATCCACAATGTGTTTCTCTGATCAACCCCTACAGTTTGCCATGCGAGTCCATGTAACTTCCAAAATCAGGCTTCTTGGTTCTGCTCGACAAGTATCTTCTTGCAAGCTTCATAACACATAAAAGAGATTCCAGCAGCAGGAACCAACTTCAAGCAACTTGGTCCAAGCCCTTTGTACCAACCAAGAATACCTTCGCGCTCGAGTATGGTCAATAGAGCGTGCAACATGTTCTTGTACACAACTCTGCCGCTAACTGCTCCCACCTGCATATGCTTCCGGGCCACTTCAAGAGGGAAAGTCGCAGTGCTCGATAGTGCACCCGCTAAAGAACCTATCAAAAGAGTCTCGACGTTTCCAATCTTCTCCTGCTTTGAAAAACTCCGGTATGCTTTTCTTAAGGAATCATATGCAAAGTAATTTGTAGCTGCATATGGAACAACTCCGATAAGGCTAGGAGCAAGACCCCTGTAAAGTTCTGTAGGTCCTTCCTCGCGTATAATTTTAACAAATGCATCAAGAATCCCCTTGTAAACACCTCTCTGCAAAAAAAATTGGAAGACCCATTACTCAACAATAACTGTATATACCGCTATTTCAATGAACTATCTGAGTAAATTCTTGTCAAAACGAACTTTACATGCTCTATGAGAGTAGCCTAACTATCTCTCACATAACACGGTTTAGTGGATGAATTGGTTCATATATAGACGTTTTGAGGAGCAAACCTGAATAGTAAGGCGAGTCTTGACTAGTTCGAGAGGGTATGTCAAGAGAGTTTGGCTAACTCCAGCACAAGCACCGGCGAGCAATGAAGCTGGAATTGGGATCTTCGATTCTTCACCATGTTCCGGTGACAATTTCTTGTTTACAGTCTCGAATACAAAAAGCTGCACATACAAGAATTGCAAAAAATAATGGAAAGCTCAGTTTTTGTTTCCAAAAACAATATAACCAAAGTCTTGTCACTTTGGCATAAGACAGTTTCAACCAACACAAGACTTTTCACAGATAAAAGAAGTCAACCAGATATAAAAAGTAAGAAACTTGCTCAATCTATACATCTCAATTCCTAAACAAAGAGACATATATATATATATATATATATATAATGGTTTGATAATGAAATTAGGTACCTCGACGGCTCGAGCAGGTGCGACACGAATGACATTGACCAAATTGCCTCTGAAGAGACCAGTCCAACCTTCATGCTTCATGATTTCACCAAACACTTCAGAGCTCGAGTTTCCTCCACTTCCCACCATTAGATGCGTCCTGATAGTCTCCAACGGCGCAACCACAGTTCTAGATACAGCTCCAGCCACGGCTCCGCTCAATAGCCGCCGCAACGAAGGATTAGCGATCTTTATCTTCAGTTTCAGCCCACCTTTCTTTTTTAACTTCGTCCTCTTCTCACCATTAACTTCTTCTTCCACCTCCTCCTCTTTCCCCGGCATATACTTGGTGTAGAGATCATTGAGCTGGGTAGAGAAGCTGTTGACTCTGTTAGAAGGATCCGAAGACGAGAGGGATGCGAAAGGATTAGTTTGATTAACGCTTGCGAATAACCCACCAAATGGGAGGTGATTTGAGCAGCTGCTTAGGCTCGAATCGAATCCTAAATCGGAAACTGAGAAAAACCCATTCCTTGAATCGTCGAACAACTGGATTCCGGTTTTCCCCATACCCTCACCCAATTAGCGATTAACTAAACCGTAGTAAAGGAAGATACTTTGTTGGAAAAAAAGTGGAAATTTCGAAGATGGGGTATTATGAGAGTCGTGTGTTGTCCCGAGACTGAGAGAGAGAGAGAGAGATTCGAATCTGTTACTGTTATGTCTCTCTCAGACTCGGTCAATGGGTCGTCTCTTTCGCTGAGATTTTAGGGTTTAAACCAGTCTGCTGCTACTTTTTTTCTAATTGTTGCTCTTTTTGGGTGGGATGGAGACTGCGGTTAGGTTTTTTTTTTTCAGATAATTTTCTTATTCGTTCTTTTTTAATATAAGTTAATTCTTTATTTTATAGGTATTGTTATGATATTTATAATATTTCATATATTTTGTAATCTATAAAATAAACCTGGGAATGCAAACCCACGAAATAATTGCCGACAAGAATATGTGAGAGCCGTGGACGAAGTGTGTAAGGTTTTTGTAGTTTTCACATGTGAACAAAACCTTAACCAAAGCTAAATAAATTATTCGATTTAATTCTGTTGTGTACAATTTCAAATTAGCTTCGAAAGCTTTAAATTGGTATATTTTGTTTACATAATTAAGGTACATAACCAAATGCATGCTAATCAAAATTGATTTAAACCGAGAACCCAAAACCAAGTGAAAATCATACTGAAAAAAACTGTATAAATTTTAAACAACTCATGACTAGATGTAACTTGTAAAATTATATAAATGTATCATTCAGTTTTAGGACTTCTCTCATTAGAAGCCTAGGAATATGGAAAAATCAACTGACTAACGATCAAGTTAACTATCCATCTCGAAGAATTGGCATCTTGTATAATAGTTTGATTGCACTTGTTGTAATCCTCAAATCTCATTTGTGGTTCAAACACATTTATAGCCTAGCTTTTGACATCCAAAATTTCTCAAATCGACGACCATAGAGATTTATAAGAAACAACTCTATAGAATAATACAAGATCCGGGTGGTACATTTGTTAAGCATCACAAAGATGTAATAACCACTAAATCCACTCTGTAATTATATAATAATTAGCCCATAACTTAAAACAACTATAACTCATAAAACAGAGAATGGCAAAGACGAAGATGATCATACCTAACGCAAAAAAACAGTGAACCAAAAGAGATGCGCAAAATCCTGCTGAAAAATTCCCTCCAAAGCTACCAAAAAATCATCTTAACCCTTTGAGCACTAGTTCCTCACAATCCCACACATTCTTCTGATTCACAATCCTATGATCATCATTCATCCATTCTCATCAATCAAATCAGTCTTCTGTTTCATTCCGTTTAGCAGCACCTTCACTTTCCCTGTCTTCCAAAAGCTTCCCAGCAGCTTCTTCATCACTTTGCTGAACCTTCTTCAGAGCATCCTCAGCCTTAGCAGCCTGCAACTTGCAGTGATTGTAATAGGCAACACCCAAGAACGCAAGCCCGTAGCCAAACAGATTGATAGGAGTGACAGTATCTTTAATCACAGACCAAGAGAAAGCAATCAAAAGCCAATCTTTAACCACACCAGCAACATTCATGGTCAAAGCCGAGGTTTTTCCAACGAGGAGGAACACAGCAAGGTTCAAAGCAAACGCACACACAGAGTTAGTTCCAAAAATCACGAAATCGAAGTGGAAGCTCGACGTTTCCCTGAGAACAGGGAGCTCAACGAAGATCCATGGGAAAAACAAGAACACCAAACAACAAGGAGCAACGTAGTACAGAGAAGTGACTGGATTAAGTTTGATATCTTTAGAACTGAGCAAGATCTGGATCAGAACCAACCTCGTCGCCTCAACAGCTACAGCACCAAGCTGAAGCATCACTCCCCAAGTATCGAACTTAGCCTCGCCGTAAGCAGCAATGGCGACACCGAAAGAGATGGAGAGCATGTTGGTCATCGTCTCCGATTTGAAAGATTCTTTCTTTAAGAGTACCCCGATTGAGTAAACGGCGACAGGCATCAGAGCTTTAAGCATCTGAATGAAGGAGACGGAGAGGTAGATGTAAGCCGAATTGGAGAGCCAGAGAGAGAGAGAGTACAAAGCACCGATGGGGACAACAGATCTGATGTAAGTCTCTCGCGTCATATTTTTAACTGGCTCAACGACTTTGAAGACTTTGATGAGTACGACGGCGAGGGAGGAGCAAAAAGCCATGTGGATCATGGTGAGCGTGATCGGGAATGGCCAATTGTACATCTTCTTGTCGAGGATGTATTTGTTGTAGACGATGACGGAGAAGCTGAGGAAGATCCAGATCGCCACGTAGGTGTAGGAGAGGAAGATCTTCTTGATGACTCCATCGCTTAGCGCACCGCCTTTTCCCATGGTGCCGGAGCGGAGGAGGAGGTGGTGATGCGCAGGATAGCAAAAAAGGGCTCTACAGTGTTGTGTTGCTTTTTTAAGAAGAGAGACTTTACAGTCAATACAAATGGGTTTGGTTGGGTCTGACTAAAGGGTAAAGCGAAGCGAGAGGGTTAGGCGTGACTATGCTTATGCGGTTATGCCTAATTTGGCTCAGCGAAAGAGACGACCCATTGACCTACGTGGTGATTACGAAAGAAATTAGAATTTCTACTGTATTTAATTTAAAAGAAATTATTGACAAAAAATAAAATTTAATATTATTATTGTTTTAATGATAATATGATTTTATTAGAATCTAATAGAAATCAAAAGCAAAAAATGTGTGATTTTTGATAAAATTTGTCAAATACTCTAAAATCTACTTATCATTTTTCTCTCCTATTTAATTCTTTTAAATTCAGTCATTCAGTACATCTTTATGTATTCAATGGTGGATATGATGTTCTTTAATTAGTTTACTCTACTACTTACTTAGTCAATGAGACAATGAATCAATGGTGTTGTACATATATTAAGATTTACTTTAACAATTAATCCCCATTAGTCCAAACATTATTTTTAAAAATTATTACTAGGGTGATAACCATTGAGTGTATAGGTTCTTTTTTCCCAAATATCTCGCCTAATTATTCGCGTATAGTTTCCTAGTCTCTCCTCACATTAACATCATCTCTAAACTGTTTTGTCATCATCTCTAAAGTGTATATTTTTTTGACAATTAATTACATAAATTGTTAGGTTATTGATGAAAAGTGAAAACAGATAAACGAAGATTTCCTTTGACAAATCAAAGAAAAAGCCAAACAAAGACTTCTAACAAAAAAAAAAAAAAAAATTGAATATCCAATAGTTTGGAGGTAAAAAAGAATTATGCAACACACAAATGACAAAACTTATTCTTCACAATAACATTGTCATTGGTGAGAGAAGACCCTGCGAGAATTACACGACAATTGGTGGTTTATTTTTGACGTAAATGTTTGGTTTTAAATTAAATGTATTTGGACTTAAACGGTTATTATATTGATTATTGATTATTCTCTGGCCTAACCGCCTAAACCATAACCTTACACACATCACGAAATAAGATGAATTTTGAAGATTAAAATTTATCACAAACTTAAAAATAGTAAATCTGTAGATATAAACCAAACTTAACAAGTGTAGAAAATGAAAGAATAATGGAACCAGGCCCGTCTCTACCCTATGGCAGAATAGCAAATGTCATGGGTCCATCACAAATATCAATAATTTTAACAAAAGAAAAATTTTATTTAAGGGTTTTTAGATTTTTTTAAAATTTGACAGAGGTCTCCTTTTATTTTAAGACGGGGCTAAATGGAACTTGAGTAGTTGGTGGTGGAGGTTTATCATGCGGTGTCATGCGATGTCAGATTTAGAGCAGTTGGAAGTTCAGCATATGGTGTCGCGGATATAGCAATCGGTGCTGGAGGTTCAANTTTAGATTTTTTTAAAATTTGACAGAGGTCTCCTTTTATTTTAAGACGGGGCTAAATGGAACTTGAGTAGTTGGTGGTGGAGGTTTATCATGCGGTGTCATGCGATGTCAGATTTAGAGCAGTTGGAAGTTCAGCATATGGTGTCGCGGATATAGCAATCGGTGCCGGAGGTTCAGCATATGGTTTGGCTGATGGAGGTTGCACATTGACATGATAATCACATTTGATGGGAATGGAGACAAAGCGACTAATTACATGCGCAAATTTGCAATACGAGGTGAGAGGCGTTCGTGGAGATGAAGAAGTGATGTTGATGTTATCCATGACGATGTTATCACAGCCTGATTTTTGGTCACAATCTAGTTTTATTGCAGCAACATCGGCAACAACTGTACCTTTAAAGTATTTATATGTCACGCCACTCACTTTCACCGCCGTTGCCTGAAAAATTTCACATCATGTATACATATACATTATATAGCTTGCAATAAATTCTGAGCCTTAAAACTTAAATATTTAAAAAAACGTGAGATTTGTCATGTGGAAATTTCAATATACCAAGGTTAGTTGAACATTATTTCAGTTATATTACATTCATTCTGTATTTAATACATAGATTCAATTTCTTATGTACCGTATCTTTATGAGTATGAGATTTAAATAAATATAAAAATCACTTTTTGTGTATGTTATATATATATATCAAAATACCACTGTAAAGGTAAGAGTATAATTACCCCTGCTGATTGTTTCTGACCACTATAGTTATAACGTTGATCGATGATGATGGGGAATCTGGCATTTATCAGAGTAATGTCTTCGTACAAGATATTTTTAACAAATCCTTGTCCTCCCTGTTAAGGTATTTATAACATCCATTATATGATATATGTTCTATATTACGTAGAGTATATAAATATGTTAATTCTTATAAAACAAATAAAATAATCCAAACTTACAGGCCATGTCTTGATTCTTGCACCATTTTTAGTTCCAGTGAAGGTACAATGTCTTACATTCACATTTTGTACTATGTCACTTGTTCCTCCTTTCCCCAGACTTCCGATACTGTTTTTTTCAAAGATAAACCCCCACAAATTACAAGAAATTGAGTTTGCATGAAAATGTAAAAATAAATGTAAAATTTTATACGTGTTAACCTTATGCCGTGACCCGGACCACATGTCACAGAAGTTATGTTGATATCGTATGAACCACCTTGAATTGCAATACAATCATCACCTAACAGAATACAAACCACACACAAAAAATTTGCGTGATTAATCTGTATATATGGTATAATCTAATTTTTTACTCCCTCTGTTTTTTAGTTGTCATTCTACATTAAAATTTTTGTTTTCCAATACTTGTCATTTTAGGTTTCCAATGCATATGTTTGGTAAAAATATCAATTTTATTCTAACTATTTTAATGATTTAACCAATAAAAAAATTAGAAAATGTATTAAAGAAAGGGTATAATAAAACATTGATTTATTTTCTTAATTTGTGTACAAAGCTCTAGAATGGCAAGTAAAAAAAACCAAAGGGAGTAGTAGCTAAGAAATAATAGTAATACGTACCGGTTTTGATTGATGAACTGAGAATTTGGATATTGTGTGAGNAGTTCCAGTGAAGGTACAATGTCTTACATTCACGTTTTGTACTATGTCACTTGTTCCTCCTTTCCCCAGACTTCCGATACTGTTTTTTTCAAAGATAAATCCCCACAAATTACCAGAAATTGAGTTTGCATGAAAATGTAAAAATATATGTAAAATTTTATACGTGTTAACCTTATGCCGTGACCCGGACCACATGTCACAGAAGTTATGTTGATATCGTATGAACCACCTTGAATTGCAATACAATCATCACCTAACAGAATACAAACCACACACAAAAAATTTGCGTGATTAATCTGTATATGGTATAATCTAAATTTTTAGTAGCTAAGAAATAATAGTAATACGTACCGGTTTTGATTGATGAACTGAGAATTTGGATATTGTGTGAGCTAGAGATATCAATACCATCAGTATTTGGACTGGTTAAAGGTGCAATCAAATGAATATTTGATAAAGTTGTGTTGGTGCAACTAGTAATTGATATGTGATTCTTTGGACTATTGATTTGAGTTAATCCTTTATATAAAATGTTTTGGCACCCAGAAAATCTCACTGCCTGCACAAACAAAAGATAAAACTCATACTAGTAATCTTGAACTCCTTAAAACGAACAAATTAAATGTTAAATAATGCATATCTTCAAATCAACATGTTGAATATAGATTTAACATACCGCTGGTCGGGAGGATACGCCAACAGAAGACCACCAGCTTTCCCCATGGGAATTGAGAACACCAGATCCGTTGAGAACGAGACCTGTCACCCTTCCGAAACATAACCAACACTCCGTTTTTTTACTTCCCCAGTCTTTTACCATTCTCGGTGCTTCAATCGTTCCATCAATCTTCTCAAAAGAGAAAAAAGAAAGAGAATATTATGTATACATGAGATATGTATATATAAATTATGTTTCCAACACAATGAGATGTGTAAAACTTTGATGATATGATGAATTATTTTACCACACTCTCACTAATAAATAAGGAATCTCGAGCACCAAAAAATTACAAATCAAGTTATTATAAAAATAATTTCAATTTCGTTTCTATGGTTCAGCTCGGCCTTTTAATATATGAGACACAAAACTGATAACATCTTTTTGATTATACTAAATACCTGAATATGAATATGTGGAGATACACAAGGACCTTCAAACAATTGTGGTTGTATGGTATATGTTTCCCTAGCATGTATGATTAAAGAGAGTTCCCGACCTCTCCCACTGCCTCCACATAACGCTTTCCACGCATCTTGAAATGCCTAATCCGAATATATTATCAAGCGATGATTTAATATTTTAATGGTACATGTTTTATATTCATTAGTAATTTTGATGAAAGAAAATGAATTGTTACCTTAGAATGATCAACATTTGTAGAGTGAGAATCATTTAAAAAATCTTTAATGGATAGAATCACATGACTATCTCCTTGTTGCAAATGATACAATGCGATTAGAATCACTAAGAGCAGTATCTTAAAGCCCTAGTAACAATAAAAATGTTAGTAATTTACTATACATGCTTAAGCATAATTGAAACTATGGGGAAAAATATAAACTAAAATGAGAATCGTATTGTCTCACCATTTTAGTATTTAATAATAAGAATCTAGGTAACAATGTTTATCCTAGTAAATATAATATTAAGATTGTGAATGCGAATGTGTGTTGTAAATTGTATATATATAAAGGGTTGAAAGTCTTAATATTACAATATACATTTGACTACTTGCAAAATTTAATATATAATTTTGACTCTCTTTTGGTTGAAGCATCTTTGAATAAATTGAAAATGTTACTATAATGTTTATGCCATTATGGTAGTGAATTAACAGTGCAATACTTAGCTGTATGCATTCAACACATTGGATGTATCTACTATTTATTCTCCTTAATAACATTGTCATTGGTCATGAGAGAAGACAATAAGAGTTCTATATTAACTCTCTTGTCAAGATAATTGGAGGTTCACTTTGACCAAAATGTTGATATTAAATTTCAAACGGTTTTTATAGGAATAATTCATCATAACCTCCTAACCTTAATAATAAGAGAAACATCTTTAATTAGTTTAAATGACATTCATTATGATTTTGTATATATAGCTTCTAAATTCTAATAAAAGGTTGCCAAAACATTTTGCGATATTTTCTTTTTGTTAATAAACCTATAAAGTAATTATCGTCATCTTCTTATTAGTGTCTGCTACTAGCTACCGTTAAAGCAACTTTATGTTTATCTTTATTGGAACGCTCACACATCACGAAGAGTATTAAAAATTAAAACTTCCTTTCGAGTCCTCTGGTTGACAAATTAACTTGTTTTACTTAATTTGTACTAGCTAGTGACATACATCGTCACAACATTGATATAGTAAATTTATTCAACTTGACAAGAAGGCTTTAATTAGAATTAGTATATAAAAGGAGAGAATAGTGAATAATGAACAGTTGGTGGATGTTCAGCATACGGTGTTGAAGATAGAGTATGCAATGCTGGAGGCTCAGCATGTTGTGTCGGGGATATAGCAATTGGTGCTGGAGGTTGAGAAGTTGGTGTCGAAGGTGTAGCATACGGTGTGGGTGATGTAGGTTGAGCGGTGAGTGCGGGAGGTTCAGAATACGGTGCCTGAGGTAAAACATACGGTGCAACTGATGGAGTTTGGGGATTGACATGAAAACCACAATTGATGCCAATGGAAACAAAGCGTCTAATTACATGCGCAAATCTGCAGTACGAGGCGAGAGGCCTTCTCTGAGATGAGGAAGTGATATTGATGTGCTCCATGACGATGTTATCACAAACTGTTCTTTGGTCACAATCTAATTTTACTGCAGTAACATCGGGAAAACTTGTCCCTTTAAAGTATCTATATGTCACGCCACTCACTTTCAAAGCAGATGCCTGAAAGATTTCACAACATTTGTGTTCTTTGTATGTTATTAGCTTTCAATAAATTTCGAGCCTTGAAACTCAAATATTGAAAAAACCTGAAATTTAACATGTGATTTCAAAATACTAAGGCTGAACCATTATTTTATTAAAAATGTTACCCCTGCTGGTTGTGGACACGGACGAACACCGTTACAATAATGTTGATCGATGATGATGGGGGATCTGACATTTATCAGAGTAATATCTTCATACAAAATATTTTTGACAAACCCACGTCCTCCCTGATAAAGTATTTTTAATATCCAATATATGATATATTCCTTATATATTACGTAGTGTATATTATGTTAATTCTTCTATAAAACAAATATAACAATGTAAACTTACAGGCCAAGTCTTGATTCTTGCGCCATTTTCAGTTCGAGTGAAGGTGCAATGTCTGACATTCACATTTTGTACTATATCATTTGCCCCTCCTTTCCCTAGACTTCCGATACTGTTTTTTCCCAAGACAAAACAAACAACTTAGCAAAGAATTGATTTTAAAAAGTAATATATATATATATATATATATATGTGCAAACCTTATGCCATGACCAGGACCACATGTCACATAAGTTATGTTGATATCATAAGAACCACCTAGAATTGAAATGCAATCATCACCTGATAGATACAAAACCACACATAAAAAAATCATAATCTTTCGCTTGATCAATCTTTACATGGTGTATGCTAAGAACAAAATAAAATACCGGTTTTGATTGATGAACTGTGAATTTGGATATTATGTGAAACAGAGATATCAATGCCATTAGTATTTGGACTGCTTGAGGGTGAGATCAAATGAAGATTTAATAAAGTTGCGTTGGTGCAACCAACAACTGATATGTGATTCCTTGGACTATTGATTTGAGTTAATCCATTATATAAAATGTTTTGGCACCCAAGAAATCTCACTGCCTACACAGACAAAAGATAATATCCTCAAAAAAACATATTAAATGTTTGAATCAAAGATTGATATCTTTAAATCAACATGCTGGATATAGAGATTCAACATACCTCTGGTCGGGAGGATGAGCCAACAGAAGACCACCAGCTTTTTCCATTGGAATTGAGAACACCAGATCCATTGAGAACGAGACCTGTCACCCTTTCGAAACATAACCAACACTCACTTTTTTTGCTTCCCCAGTCTTTTACCATTTTCGGCGCTTCAATCGTTCCATCAATCTTGTCCAAGAAAAAAAATATATATATATAACGTATACATGAGTCATGTATATATAAATTATGTTCCTAAAAACAATGAGAATTATAATTTATTTATGATAGGTTGATTTCTTTAACCACACTCTCACAAATAAATAAGAAATCCCAAGTAACAAAAACAATTACCAATCGAGTTACTACAAAAATAATTTTAATATCGCTTTTATATATGCTCTAGCTAGGCTTTGTAATTCCTGGGACACGAAGCTGATAACATCTTTTTGATTATACTAAATACCTGAATATGAATATGAGGAGATGCGCAAGGACCTTCAAAATGTTGTGGTTGTATGGTATACGCTTCCCTAGCATGTATTACTAAAGAGGGTCCCTGACCTCTCCCTCTGCCCCCACATAACGCTCTCCATGCTGCTTGAAATGCCTATTTTGAATATATTATCTAGCAATGGTTTAGTTTTTAGATGAAAATGTTTGATATTTATTTATAATTTATATGATAAAAGGATTATTTTACCTGAGAATGATCAACATTTCTAGAGTCAGAATCAGATAAAAAATCTTTAATGGATAGAATAACCCGACTATCTCCATGTTGCAAATGGTAAGATGTGATTAGAAGCAATGCGAGCAGTACATCAACTCCCTAGTAACAATAAAAATTAGTTAGCAATTTACCGTGGGGATCAGTGAAACCATGGGGGAAAAGGAGATTCTTATTGTCTCACCATTTAATTATTATATGATAAGAATCTAGCTAGGTAATACTGTTTTTCTAGTAAATATAATATTAAGATTGTGAATGTGAATGTGTGTTGTAAATTGTATATATACTAAGAGTTGAGATTATTAATATTAAAATATGCATTGACCACTTGGAAAAGTTCTAATATATAATTTTGACTTTATTTTGGTTGAAGAAGTAAATATATTTGAATAACTTGAAAATGTTACTATAATGTTTTTGCATTTATGGTGATGAAGTAATTGTGTATATTTAGCTAGTATGCATTCAACACAAGAGATATATCTACTATTTATTTGACACTACCTTAAAAACCTATCCATTTAGGTTTTTAAAATTTTAAACTAGTACATTATAATATTTTTCTTAGAAATTTATTTACTTGCGGCAAAACTAAATGTGGAAAATATTAAATTATTTTGTAAAACTATGCATTTATTGAAAAAAAAATTATCAAGAAATACTTAAATATGTTTAGAAAACAAATTTATCAAAATATAGATACAAACACCAAAAGGGGAGCAAAACGGTTTAAGGGTGCAAATTGAAATCATATGGGAAAACACACAACGAATACAAAACGTATACGGAAACAGGAAACGTCATCGAGAGAAATACCAATCTTGTATACAGATTGAGATCAATATAATTTTATTTGAAATAGTTCTTTGTGTTACAAAATTCTTTGTTATTTTCTAGTGACTATCTTGTCTTATGCTTTAACATAGTATATGCGAACGAAACTTCACAAAAAATATTTAAATAAGTTTATAAGGTATATATGGAAGAGGAGATAGCACTTGAGGTTGAGCATTCGGTGGCAGAGGCTTATAGCATAGGGTGCTTGAGGTTTAGCTGGAGGTGGAGGTTTACATGGTGCCAAAGGTTCTTCATCAAATCCACATTTGATATCAATGGAAACAATGTAACTAATCACATCAGCAAATTGACAATACGCGGTTAGGAATTTCTTCGTAGATGAAGAAGTGGTGTTGATGTGTTCCATCACGATATCATGACAACCCACTACTTTGTCACAATCTAGTTTTATGGCAATGTCATCAGCACATGTCCCTTCGAAGTATTTAAAATGTCACATTGCTCACTTTTACAGTAGCCGTCTACAGGATTCAAAACATGTGTATTATGTATTATTCAAAAAATTAAATAACTCTACAAAAAACAGATCTAAGAAAAGTGAATGTCTAATTTCATATGCATAAAGGTTTCAAAATACTAAGGTTAAGAAGCACAATTCAAATTTACTTTTAAAAATGTTAACAATTGTGGGATTAATTATACACAAACTTGGTTTACGAAAATTGTAAGATGTAAATTGCTAGTTCTAGTTAAAGTAAAAAGATTTACATTTTATATGCAGTGAAAGAGCTAATAGTATATATAATTTAATAATTTATGTATCATGTTTGTGTTGTTTTTAATAGGGAAAACATGTTTCATATTTTTATAAAACACAATTATATAGAGAATTTACCTCTTCTGTACAATAGATAACCGTTACAGTAATGTTGATCAATGATGATAGGGTATTTGGCATTTATTAACGTTATATTCTCGTATGTAATATTTTTGGCGAACCCGTGTCCTCCCTAAAAAGTGTAATAATATAAAATATATGAATGCATATATATAATTATTTAATAAAATTTGTTATAAATATCTCTTTTGAGATATCCATTTTCAAAAATATCTTTTTTTGAACATTTTTATTTTTTGACTTCTTTTACATAATTACAATATGTTAAATTAATTTTTGGAATTTTTTTTTAGGTTTAGATTCTCTATTTTATATTTATGATATAATTTTAAAGGGTTGGAGTTTACTATTTAAGGTTTAGAGTTTATGATTTAGTCATTTTATATATTCAAATAGGATATTTTTGAAAATGGACATCATAGAAGGATATTTTTAAAAAGTAACATATAAAAAAGATTATTATTGAAAATATGTCGCTATTTAATAAGTCTTACAGTCCAAATCTTAATTCTTGCCTCGTTATGAGTTCCATTGAAGCTACAATGTCTTACTTTCACATTCTCGACCGTATCATTTTCCCCACCTCTCCCCAAACTTCCAATACTGTAAATGTTTTTCTCAAAACGAAATACACAATTTAATATTCAAATTAACTTTGATAAAAAACTTTGCAAAATTACTGTGAATCTTATAAAAAATAAACACAATGAAAGGAGAAGACATCATTGTAGGAAAGCAATCTAATGTATTCCAAACACATAATAATTATTAATTAGACATATGTATAATCCCATATATTGAAAACCAACCAAAAATCTTTGGATGCTACTTCGTTAGTATCTTCATGGAATTTTTTGTTGAACACTATCTTCATAGATATGCAAATGGTTAAGAATTGCAAAATGCACCACCCTTGATCAAGGTGGATTCACCCCTGGGTTCAAGTGACATTTAGGAAAGGACTATATGAAAGGTTCTTGTCCTTCACCTAAGGAGATATACGGACCCAGCTAGGTCTAAAACCTATGGATAATTCAAGAAAGAAAAATCTATGATTGTAACACTGTTTTTTGGAAAGTACCTGAATATATTACGAGATACACAAGGACCTTGAAATAATCGTGGTTGTATGATAGATTTTTCGTTGGCATGAAAAATTGGAAACATTAAATTTCACTACTGTATAGCAAAGTTAAATCAACGATACAAAGAACGAGCGCAGCTAGAAAGAGATCATGTTTTCTCACCATTTTTAATATTAATAATAAAATAAATGCTAGTCGTCATGGAAATGTAACATGGTGTATTTTGTGCGATGCAATTTGTATAGATGATGTACTGAGAGAGTCCTAACATACTTTGGAGTTTTGATTATAACTTGCCAAAGTTTTACAATATTCAACTCTTAAATATTTCTTCCCTTTTTCGCATTATAATTACACTTATGTATTATATGCCTTCAACATTAAAACACAATTATTTTATTCATTTATTATCACAATATCTTAAGATTAAAGATCCATGCTCAAGTCAAATTCCAGACAAAGAAAAAAACTAATATCATCCATGCATATTTATATATACTTTTTTGACCAAAATATATATATATATATATATATATCTTTAATGCAGAGTATATAGTTTTATGATTTAATGTTTTGTGACATACGAATCGTTACTTATCCTGACATGATGAGTACTCCGATTATTTCAGAAATTATGTAGCTGTTTTTCAAAATGGCTAATTAAATTGTTGACCATAAAAAAAGTTGTTAAATCCCAAAATCCAAAATTTAACAATAAGTTACATGAACATTTATTATGTCGGTATAGGATAGTATGTTCTTATATACTCCATAAACATCTTTTAGAAAAAGAGGGCCCTGCAGAATAGTTTATGGAAGAGGAGACAATGCCCGAGGTTGATGATCCTGATTTGTATAACAGTCGACATGGATGTTGACAAATGAACTACGCACATCGGCGAATTTACAGTATGCGGTGAGATTTTTTTCCGGGGATGAAGATGTGATGTTGATGTGTTCCATCCTGATGTTATGACAACTTTCAGTACTTTCACAGTCTAGCTTTATCGCAATTTCACTTGCGCTGGTCCCTTCAAAGTATCTAAATGTTACGTTGTTCAATCCCACTGCATTTCCCTATAAGATTCGTAACATATTAGATATTTGCATTCAATAAGAAATGAACTTTTAAATAAATTTTTTGATGAATTATTGTCATTACGTCCTATATGATATACATCTTGTTTAGTCCATTAAAATAATTAAAGACTATAGATCTTCATATTCAATTAAAAATGATTGTAAATTTTGAATTTACCTTTAAACTACAGTCAGTGTAATTTTGATTGATGATGATGGGGAATCTAGCATCTGTTAATGTAGTATTTTCATACAAAATATTATTGGCCAACCCTTGTCCTCCCTATTAAATTATGGACGATTCATGATGTATATTTTATTAAAGAAATAAAATATTTTGTTAGCAACAAAAAAAATGGAAAAGTAAAAAACTTACTTGCCAAGTTTTGATTCTTGCACCATTTTGAGTTCCCGTGAAGCTGCAGTTTCTTACGGTCACGTTTTGGACTATGTCATCCGTCTCAAATTTTCCCAAACTCCCAATACTGCATTTTGTTTTAGGTTAAGACACACTAAACCATTTTAATTTTAATAGCAAGTTAAGATAATTGATTCGAAAAAAATAGAATAATTTAGTTCGATGCATTAATGAATTCAAATGTCTAATGTGCGTTTATATATAATCTACAAAACCTGATCCCGTGACCCGGACCACATGCCACACGAGTAATGTTGATATCGGAAGAACCAGCATGTCCACCAATAATTGCTACACAGTCATCACCTAACATATAAGAAACACATCACATAGAGAAATTTTAGCATATTTTACAAAATTTAATCCATATGTAAACACAATATGATATACAATTCAAGCTGAAGGAATAGTAAAAGATTACCAGTTTGGATAATGGTGTATAGGATTTTAATTTTTTGTGACGAACAAATATCGATGCCATCGGTGTTTGGACTGTGTTCCGGTGCGCTTATATTAAGATTTGATAAAGTTGCATTGTTGCACCCATAGATTGAAATGTGATTCTTTGGGCTATTCATGTGAGTCAGTCCATTATATATAATGTCAGTGCAGGACATAAAACTAATTGTCTGTATAGTAGATACAAAAGCGTAATAAGTTATCGATATAGAAAAACATACTTAAGTGTAGAAGTTAATAGGTGTTGGTAAATGACTTACAGCGGGTCGTCTAGAGAGACCAACAGATGGCCACCAAGCTTCCCCATGGGGGTGAAGCACACCAGAGCCGTTGAGGACGAGACCTTGTACATTCTTGAAACATAACCAACACTTACTGTTTTCTGTGTTTTCCCAATTATTCGGCTTTGCTGGCGCTTCAATTTTCCCATCAATCTTGTTGAAATGAAAAATAAAAAAAAATATTATACATGCATGCGAATCGTATCTTATCTGCATGAGCCACCAAGTGTTTGTTCGTTACGTACAATGATCTATCTAATTAATCATTATGATAAACATCTTTAAATTAATAACCTTGTTAAGATAAACATGTTTTTTGAGGAGAAAAAAGTTATCTTTTGCAAGTGTCGATCTTCGTATAAATCACTTGAATTTTCACAACTTTGAAGTATGGACGTACCTGAATATGGATGTTAGAAGATACGCATGGACCTTGAAAACGTTGTGGTTGTATAGTGTAATTTTCGTTCTTTTGTATTACTAACGTTGACCCGTTAGATGACGCTTCGCATTTGCATAACTCTTTCCATGCTTTTTGAAACGCCTTTACAAGAATGATAGTATAAGTTTAATAATATGACTTTTATAATTATTTTAATATTTAAACTTATATGTATATCGGCTTTAAGAAAACAATTACTTGAGAAGTGTCAACGTTCTTGTGGTCGCTTATAAAATCTTTGATGCTAAGAATCCTCCGGCCTTCTCCGTATACCAAAAAGTACGATAATACAATTATTATCACCGAAACAACGTTTTCAAATCCTTCATCATAGTAAAAAACCAATTAGAAGGTGTAGAGAGGAAATCAATTGAAAGAGGTCACTATTTTACTCTTGATTTGAAGATGCATATATGTTTGAGTTGAAATTTGAGAGTCATACAATACTTTGAATCCCAACATGTATTTATATGAAGTCTAAGAGAGATATAGATGCCACGTTCCCAACACAAATCTCATATCATTTAAATTACAGTGACTGATAAAGTTCAATTTCATATGGATAATATCATAATGAACACTGATAAGTGATTATTGAAACAGCTTTAGCTTTCAATATAAGATTTAAATAAATTTAATTAATCTATATGTAGAACCTGGAAACAGATTATTGAAATAAATATTTTAAATTAATCCCATTATGTATTTAAACAGGCTGTCACAGAGATATATTTGCATTCAATTGACTTTAACTATCATTAAATTAGAATACTAAGCTTTTGTTTTACTTCTAGAATATACTAAAAACAACTAATTCCTTCAACAAACAAACAAATGTTAAACATCTGACTATTTGAGTAAGAACAAATCTATATCGCTTACTGTTTAGAATAAACTTTGGGAAAATCACATTTTAAACCTTCAAAGTGTGGTTGAGTAGCACTTTAAACCATGAGATATTTTCACTAACACTATAAACCTTTGAAATGATTTCACCAACACTTTAAACCTTAAAACTAATTTTCCTGTTTGTACCGCTACTAAAGATGACAGAATAGTAATATTCGTCAACGTGAAACAGTTAAATTATGATGGTTTGATTGAAATACTTATTTAATTAATTTAATTTAATTTAATTATTTATGACAATTGATAAAAAAAATATATCAAAGCAGAAAAAAATGAAGAATCAGAGGTAGGTTAAAACATTTGACATATTTAAAATTGAAGATGACAATATATTTAGAAGATTTATTGGTTTCCAATGAGAAGTCAATCGATTTGAATGAGAATCCATTGGAGATGCCTTTATTAAAAGGATTAATAATATGAAAAGTAATGTCGTAAAAGTTTGGTCTACAATGAAGATGAATACAAATTTATTTTTTATTTTTTATTTTTTATTTATTTATAAATAAAACCAATTAAATTTTAAATTAAGCCAACATATTTTAACTATTTCGCGTTGAAGAATATTATTGTTCTATTATTTTTTTATAGCGGTACAAAAATGAAAGTTAGTTCTAAGGTTTAAAATGTTAGTAAAATCATTTTAAAGGTTCAAAGTGTTAGTAAAATTATTTTAAATGTTTATAGTGTTAGTGAAATTTTCTCGAGGTTTAAAATGCTACTAGTGACACTTTGAAGGTTTAAAACGTGATTTTCCTAATAAACTTCTAAAGTAAACATAATAATAACACATATTATTAAGTGAAACAATATGGAATTGTATTTGAAAAAATGAACAAATACTAGAAAGTAACAATTTTTCGTTTACTAATTACCACACTATGTTGTTGATTTTATTAATCCTACCCAAAAAAAATGATCTAGTTGGCTGCTGCTGCTGCTAAAAGATCCTCCCATGTGACTAACTTTTCTCTGGGTTTGTTTTTCTCACTCCCCATTTGTTTTTCCTTGGCATCGATCTTCTCCCACCCACTAAAATCTACCTTCTTCACCTCTCTCTTTTCCAGCAATTGCATCAGTCCTTTGCTTCCTTCTTTTGAGCTCGTAAAAACACCTTCTTCAATGTCTTCGCTTATTCTACCAACCTGCAACAAACACCATTTTGTCTCCCAGTTAAAGAGCATCAGTTTTCAGTACAGGGTGGAGAAGTTTAATGCTTACCATTTCCTCGGCACAGTATAGGTTTGTGGCAATTATGCCTACTGGTCCTCTTTTGAGCCATCCACATACGTATAAGCCCCGCTCAGTTTGTGATAAGCCTTCTACCGTTTGACTAACCACTCGACCTCTTACATTTGGGACAACACCTTGAAACATGCAATTGGGGAACACAAAAGTTAGAAGAACTAAAAAACCTTTTCTCATAAACATATTAATCAGACCACACTTCTATATTATACCACCTTTCTTGTGATCAAAGGGTAAACCGTTGATTGGAACCGACTTGTAACCAATGGCCTTCAGCACCAAACTGCACAATTGGATATGCTTTCATTTGATTTTTTATGATTATTGGTATAACTGTTACAACAGAAATACACTGAGGACCTTTCATTGAAAAGCATATTACCTGCAGTTAAGATCCTCAAACTCTCCGGTACCAACTGCAAGTTGTTTTCCGCTTCCAGCACCTACAAGTTACAAGAGTTATGGATGAATTATTAGCTAAATACACTATTGTATCCAAGAAAATCACCATTCCATTTTTAGTGTCTCCAATAGCAGCTAATAAATCGACAGAAGAACCATGATACGCCAAAAGATTCACTTAGAGGTGTACTTACTTTCAAGAATGGTTTTTTCCAAGTTTACACCGGAAACGTGGCCCTTTCTTTCATTCGACTCTAAAAACCGGTCAGGTTGGCGAAAGAAAACAAAGTGCAGCTCTCGTTGATCAGGGTCTGATTCAGATGTTCCTGCTGCTGCTGCAGCCTTGGACAGTAATTCATAGATCCTCTTTCTGATTCTACTATTTTTCATTTCTTCCTTCGAAAAAAAAAGAAGAGTGTCAACAAAAGGTTTGTCGAGGTATCAACAATTTCACTAAAATGCAAATAACAGAGTACAGCCTTACTTTAATTGAAAATCAGTAACACAAGTACCTCATCAGCAGGAGTTACAGTCAAGTCAGTCTCCTTTATTCGTATATGCATGTTCTTAATCCCTGCATTATAAAAATATATGCGTAGATATTCATATCAATGAGAAAATAAAAACGGTCAACGGGCAACAAAGCATTAATGATGCAGGTAAACGAAAAGATAGGAAGATCTTGAAAAGAAGTCATCGAAATCAGAGCCATTACGTTATGTTATTATATCACAAAAAAACTGAGAAGGTGATTTTATAATCAGAGCAAATTATAAAACCCGCACACAATTGGTTTTCTTACATTGTTTCTTCTTCAACATTTTTATGGGATCTATCAAAAAGAATCAAAAGCTCAGTATATGATTTAGATATGAATGATACCGAGAACTTCTCGAAGCTCTTTAGCAGTCAATGCTGCTTGAACTGGCCCCCGTCTTCCGACGAGAAACACCTTCCTGACAACATTACAACTTTGTATCAGGGACTATAGTTGGTTGTCAACTATACGAAAGATGGAATACGACAAGAATTAACTAGTTAAGTGGTTAAATGGACCTTATAGAGCTTTCTTCCAGCGCAGATAAAGCATGCCTAGCAATATCAGTTGACGCCAACTCTGTTCTCGGTCTTAAGAGAATCCGAGCAACATCTAGAGCTACATTACCCTAAGATTCGAAGGATCATATGTCAGTCAGAGAGGTCTTGAGAAATGTATTTACTGAAAACTTTTGGCATCAAAGTGTTATTGCTTTATAACATTGTTTCTGGAAACAATTCTAGAATGTGAGACCTCTCAAGTAGAATTATCTGATTCTTAAAATTTAAGACGTCTTTGGCAAAAGGAGGATCGCAAACCATAATTAGAGTACCTGGCCAAGAATGACAGCTGTGTCGGAACTTTTCAAGTCAGGTTTCAAACTGCTGTAGTCGGGATGCCCATTATACCACCAAACGAATTCTCTTGCAGAGTATATGCCACTCAAACTCTACCAAAGTCAACTTTTTAACATCAGAATGGATATCCAACAAGTATAAGCAACCAAAGTCCACCAACTTATGTCAAACACACATTTAAACACCTAATTCCGCAACATAAAAAATACTAATTGTAATGGGCATACCTCACCTGGAATGCCAAGATCTTTGTCACTTTCAGCACCATATGCAAGTACAACCTGAACAAAAACATACATAGCAACAAAACATGATTATATATGTTAAATGTTTAATCTTTCCTCTAGTTCCTACGAATAACATTTGAGCTAATATCAAAATCATACTATAAGAGCATAGGTTAAGGAAGTCTTACAACGTGATACAAATCCCGCAGCTCGGAAAGTAATAAATCCGATCCAAGCTTTACATTCCCATAGAAAGAGCAACGCTCGTGTTGTGCCACTCGTGAGAACTGATTAATAGCAATCTGTGTAGAAAGCATTGTGGTTGAGATTAAGCTCAATGGAAAAACATCCTAATCTCTCTCTCTCTCTCTATAAACAAGATTAAGCTAATCAGTGGTGGTGGTTACCTTAGTTTCAGGATGATCAGGCGCAACACCGGAGCGAACAAGTCCAAAAGGTGTGGGCAACCGATCGATAATATCAACGCGTGCTCCTTCATGCGCCTTCAACAACTAAAAAAAAAACCAGCCATCATCAAAAATCACGAGTTAAGAGTCGTTAATTTCAGAATAATGTTCAAACGAGAGAGAAGAAGTAAGAGAACCAACCTTGTCAGCAGTATAGAAACCAGCAGGTCCACTCCCAACGATGCAAACGTGCAGAGGACGTGAAGAAACCGAGGAGGAGAAGTATCTAGATACCAAATATCGTGCCAGATATCTTCTACTCATTCTCGGAAACTTCGAAAAAAACAGTTATGCTTAGAGAAATCCAACACAAATCTGTTAATGAGATTAGTTGTATACGACTCAATTTTGAGGATTTGAGGAAGATGATAAGATATCCGAAAAAATTAGAAGAAGAAGCAGAAATTAGGGTTTGTGAACGAATTTGGGGATTTCTAGCATACTGTGCAGTTCACGCTGACTTTTTGGCTTTAGAAGGGCCTTCGTTGACCTTAAGAACACTTAAATATACCTCAACGAAATATCATGCGAACCATCAAATTACTCACTAATAAATTTTGTTACTGATTAGATGATTCTAAGATGTGTCCATAACAATGTGTCACTCTCCCAGCTCCAACTAGTATATAACAAACACAAGATAATACATGCAATATGGGACAAAGTACTATGAAGAAGTAAATCAATCATGTGTAGTAAGTAATAGGGATATTTAATCTCAATCTATGTTTTCTAGGCATCAACTGTATAGATAGATATATATATCTAACTTCCTTTAAGCTCTGCAAATCTGGCAGCCAAATCTTCATAGTTTGGTAACTTGGGGTGAACGTGCTTAGCTTCACTGGAACGTTCTGGCTGAAACGAGGCTGCACGGGCAAATGTTTTCCTAGGTAATTCAGATGGCTCCGCCCATTGTTCAGGGGGTAGTGAACGTGACCTGACGGGCTGATAAATCATCTCTTCATCAGATTCTCCTTTTTTTAGATGTTTACGTCTGCTTTTGGATTCTTGTTGCACACCCTNTAGCTCCAACTAGTATATAACAAACCCAAGATAATACATGCAATATGGGACAAAGTACTATGAAGAAGTAAATCAATCATGTGTAGTAAGTAATAGGGATATTTAATCTCAATCTATGTTTTCTAGGCATCAACTGTATAGATAGATATATATATCTAACTTCCTTTAAGCTCTGCAAATCTGGCAGCCAAATCTTCATAGTTTGGTAACTTGGGGTGAACGTGCTTAGCTTCACTGGAACGTTCTGGCTGAAACGAGGCTGCACGGGCAAATGTTTTCCTAGGTAATTCAGATGGCTCCGCCCATTGTTCAGGGGGTAGTGAACGTGACCTGACGGGCTGATAAATCATCTCTTCATCAGATTCTCCTTTTTTTAGATGTTTACGTCTGCTTTTGGATTCTTGTTGCACACCCTTCTTTTCGTAACTTGAAGGCTTCTTACTGTAATGCATGAGAAGTTTATCCATTATCTTTTCCTCACTGTCCTTCTCATCCTCATCAACTAAAACCTGAAGGCCTTTCCTTGAGTTTTCCCTTCTTCCGCTTCTTGTGTGATCACCACCGATTGATTGTACTATGTGTTTTCTTCTACTACTTCGCCGTTTCAGAGATGCATTATCTATGTCATTCACTTGATGATGACCTCCTTCATTTCCCTTCTCTACCCCAGAAACATTCTTGTCAATGTCTGGATGATTTCCATCTTTGCCATCAAAACGAGCCTCAGTGTTCTCTGAAGCTTCAGCTTTTTCATTCCTTCCTTTACTAATAGATTTAACGTACGGAGGTGGAAGGGATTTGTAGAAAGGTGCTTTCATTCTCTCTGTTTCTCGCTCCTCAACTTTCCATGCTGGATTTGCATGATCATGTTCATATCCACCACCATAAACGTTACCACCAGATGGATCTTCTTCCTTGCTCTTTCCCAAAAGAACTGCATTTTCTTTACTCTCCCAACCATTACGGTATCTCGAACCTAGATCGAAAGATTCCGCTCTCTTCGACTTGCTACTTGGCTTCGGAGGTCTTGAGGTATTGTCTTCCACTTTCTGATGTGCATGCTCTTCATTTTTCTCATGTTTATATCCTTGAAAGAAACTCTCTTGTTTAAATCCGATAACTAACTTGCTGTTAGGCTTAAGTTTCTCTGAAGCATTAACCTCTGTTTTCTTATGCGCACCAACTACACCATTTTGATGTCCATTCCCTTGAACATGGTTCTCACGCTTGACCTTCATTACTATAGTGTCACCTTCGTTAAAAATAGGTTGATGTCTTACTCCAGACGGTTCGTGCTTAGATTGTAAATAAGACTCTTTCCTTTCTGGGGCAATAACCTCGGTTTTCTCACGCTTGACCTTCATCACGATAGTGTCACCTTCGTTAAAAATAGGCTGATGTCTTTCTCTCGCAGGTGCTTGCTTAGGTTGCAAATGGAATTCTTTCCTTTCTGCCTTATTGTCCTTGCTTTCTGATCTGGAGGCGTGGCCAACATTATCTGACCTTTCTTTAGATGTTAGCCCATGCTGGTTTACTCTGAGACCATTCTGATAACTTTCTTTATCAGGTCGAAACAAAGGATCTCTTCTTTCTGATGCCTCAGCCGTTTTTCTGTTCAAGCTAAGCCCATTATCAAAACCTTCAAACTCTTCTCTTTTTGGCAAAGCCATGTTTCTGTCTACAGGCTTGTACTTGTCGTAAGTGCTTTTTGGGGTCTCCTGTTAATGTCCAGGAGAGAAATCATAATTCAATCTCTATCCAAATATATCAGTTTATTGTCCACTAACACAAATTACTCATCGTCGTACCTTTACTGAATTCTGTCTCAGAATCCTTTTCTCAAAATCTTTGGAATCCCAACGAATAGAGAACTCCGATGCAACATCTTCCATTAACTTCACTTTCTTCTCCATAGAAAATGGCTTTGATGACATATTCTCAACAAGCTACAAGAGAAACAAGTAAGTGCTTAGTTGTGTATAAGTTTTCCAATGAGTCTAAAGGAGAATTGGGTACACTAGAAAAGCGCTTACCTCTTGGTTAACAAACAATCCAAGTGAATCTGCGTATTTTTCGTGAAACATTTGCCTCAGTTCACGCAGCTCAGGCATCTCAGAAAATCCAGAGGCTGCAAACATTAACGATGACACAGCTTCACGACACTCTTCTGGACATTCCCTG
>NC_025694.1:3957113-3963580 GCF_000633955.1 Camelina sativa
AAAAAAAAAAAAAAAAAAAAAAAAAAAAAAAAAAAAAAAAAAAAAAAAAAAAAAAAAAAAAAAAAAAAAAAAAAAAAAAAAAAAACTGGCTTAACATGGAAATCTAATAGATAGCAAAAAGGACATTGAAATTGAAACTTACGGCAACTTCTGCATCGTAGAGAGCTGCTTGTATAAGAAATCACAGGTCTGCTCAACGAAGTCAAGATTCCAGAGATTCCTTAATTCATCAAGAAGCCCTCCAGCCTGTTCCCCATTTAACAAAAAAAAAAATCCGAAATCAATTAGTTGAAAACTTAAAAACGAATCAATAAAAGCAAGAAAAACTTATTATGCCTAACCCTGCTATAAGCATTGGCGTCATGACCGTTAATGATAAGATCAGCCAAATCCTTCTTGAGAAACTTGATCGTAGCACTCCTCTTCCTCCGAAGAACATCGATCCGATTCTTAGTCAGTTTTATCAGTGGTTTTCTGGTCAAATCAAAAACCACAACCGTTAAAATCGATTTACCCAAACATTAAACGAAAAGAAATTAAAAGATGAAAGAAGAAGACAAACCCCTTGGGAGCAAAACCACGCCCTAATAGACCATCAAACATCTTCTCTTTACGATTTCCGCAACAACGATTGATCAAATCAACACAAAAACCCCCAGATTCCGAGAGTTATCACAGCTCCGAGATGAGAGAGAGATAGAGCGTGTTTATTTCCTTCGACGGCTCTGTTGGTGGTTTCTCTCTCTCTCTCTCTTTATTATTATTTTTGATTTTGGTATATTCAAAAAGGAAAGCTCAAAGAAGCCGCATCTCAAGCTGTAGAGAACATCATGGTGTGGTGGTAATGGTGGAGGTGAGATTGGTGAACTCTCTCTTCAGAGTGCTTTTTTCTCAGATCAATTAAAAGAAACGACTACGTTTCGACTTTTTTTGTTAATGTTAACGTTATAAAGGGTATTTTGGAGAATTCAATAGTACGTCTTTAAGGGGAGGTTGTTTTAGTGGGATTGGTTGGAAATGATCTGGTGCGCGTGGCTCCACCTTAGCTCATTTGCATGGATTCCGTAGACCTGCACCAATTTAATGTAATGAGAGAAAATTAATTAATTCACCGACGGGTTTAAATTGTCAAAATGTGAAAAGTGAAAAGAAAAAAAATCATGTTTTAACGACTTGGTGCTGAAAGGGGAATATACTACTTTACAGTTTGCAATAGAAAGATGATCGTGGTTATGACTTATGAAGGATGGGAAAAAATAATCTTCAAATCAAAATAAACCAAAAGAAGAAGAAAAAAATCTTTAAAGATATAGATTACTTCCGACCAAAATATTTAAAGATTACGAATTCCTTCTGATGAGATCAAAGGTTTAGATATGAAATTTCTTTTGTTACCAAAATTAAAGAGATTAAGAAACATACCGGATATTACAAAGTTATCGCATACATATCTAAAGTGGTGCATATCTCTTTTTTTTATATCATAACTATTTAAGTCTCATCTTTACAATATGTCGTCATAGCGTGTTTTTTTGCATTTATTTTTGGTTAGTTATTATCATGTATCATTAAACTTAAGATATGACACGATTTATTTTGTTACCTATATTATAAAATCAAGATAACAAGGGATCGAGGGTGTAAAAATCACGCTTCTTTTGGAAGATGTATAAACTTTTTTTATTTTTTTATTTTTTTATTTTTTTATTTTTTTTAATCTCAATATTTTCGTAAATCGGTATCATGTGAATGTAAGTGCTTAAGGCCAGAGACGTACGTTGTACTGAACTTCAAAAAAATGTAATTATGCCTTACTTGCATGCAAGTTCTAACCTATGGAATCTTTTTATGCGCGCTTAAGTGTGTTTGCTTGTCATATGAGGCATTACGGTACTTCCATGCTTATAATCTTAATTCTCTCTCCTGATTTCGAGTTGTCTTTCATGTTCACCCTGCTTTGGTCCTTTCACCTTTGTATTAGCTATATAGCTATGTGCTCTTGTTCTTCGTTCTTGATAAAAACACAAAAACAATTTAGTAAGTAAGAAGCATTGTTGCGTTTTCTTCCAATTCCTGGCAGCTTACTTCCAAGCTCTCCCTTTTTGGCTCATGGAGTCTCTAAGATCAAAATGCAAAACTCTCGCCAATGTGAGCCACCCGGAGAACCATATTGATTTCTTTCCGCTTAGATTAAACATTTTAGAACATATTTATCAAAAAGATGATCGAAATGTTAATCTTTATGTATATTTAATTGCTGATCAGAGCATAAACTGTTTCGCATGCTGGAAGGGAAAAAGGCCTTTAGTTGTGGAAGTCGATGAACCATCAAAGGGACTCAAAATCCAAGGTAAGGTTGTGAAGAAAGATGGTGATTCATCGGACGATTTCTGGAGCACAAGTACATGTGATATAGACCACAATATCCCGATCCGTTCCCAATCATCAAACCCGCCTTTTGATTCCCGGTGCAGCACACGCAACTCTACCAAATTTGTAAACCATGGTAACTCTTGGATGTATATATCTTTGGTGTTCTAAAGCCTTGGATGTTTTAAATGCTAAAAACCTATGTGTTTTTGTGTTCATGTTTACATAAAAANAAAAAAAAAAAAAAAAAAAAAAAAAAAAATCCGTAAAAAGCTTCATATAATTTTTTTAAAAATCTTTCCCTAATTATATAAAGTATTTCATTTCCATTGTTTAGCATTTACATTTACGGTTAACAACAAATTATACTAAAAGGTGTAGTTTATTAGAAAAGAATTATACTAAAAGGTGTAGTTTATTTGACAGAAAATATTATAATGAACGCAAACAATCAACGTGGAATTTGGCTGCGTATGTTATAAGAGTTTCATATGAATAAGACCACAAACAATATTATACATGACGATTTTTACGTTCGATTTATATAATCCTTGATCATAATTAGAGTTTGATACTTTGCTTTTTAAGTTATCTTTATAGAAACAAAACTTATTCAATACACCCAAAAAAAAAAAACTACTTATTCATTTCCTTGCATTAAAGGACTCATTTTGTGGAACGAAACGAGACAACAATGGCGTGAATGCAGAACCAGACAACAATGCCGAGTTCCAGAACCTGCGATAAGGTGATAACCACAAACAATTACGAATATTAAATCAATTATTTCTATGTGTATACAGGTGTGGTTTATTGAAATTTTTCTATATTCAGATGAAACTCGTACTTTTTAATTCATACTTTCTAATGACTTTTCAGCTGGAACTCGACGTATGATAGCTTATTGAGCACAAACAAACTTTTTCCTCGCCCAGTACCTCTTAAGGTGATCTAACTTATAGTATATATCATTGTTGCTATGAAAGTTTTCTTTAAATTTAATGATGTCATAATATGTAACAGGAAATGGTGCATTTCCTTGTTGATGTTTGGGAGGAAGAAGGCTTGTACATATGACACGTCAAAAAAAAAAAACCAAATAAACAAAATTTAATTGCTTTTGTCAAGTTCCATGTGTCTGTGTGTTTTTATTTTATTTTATACAACGTAAGATTTTAGTGTAAGTTAGTAGAAATATTCATCGGAGAGAGGGTTAAATTTTTAAATAAATTAAAATACATTATGAAAGTTTAACTCAATAATTCCGCGCATATATGCATATTACTAACGTAAAAGTCGATAAATTTTACGAATTGAACACTTACTAAACTACTAAGTGGTATTATTTTGAGTAAAGCTTGCATAGTTATTCCGTTATTTTCTGTGGTCATGGTGGATTCATCATCGTGAAATCTTCGTCTTCAGTTCGTAGCAAAGATTATTCGATATATCAATCCATGTCCCTTGGCTTGGTGTCATGACCGTGGAAACCAGTTCAAGAATCGAAAAAGTTATTTATTTGTGGGACAGAATCAAATTCTTTGATTCCTGTTACTCACGTTTATTTGTGTCCAATCAAATTTAAATAATTTCTTTGGGTATTCGATTCGATAATTGGGAGGTCCCCTACATTAATATGTAGTAAGTGGGGTTTGATTGTAAAATGTTGAAAGTTTAGGGATCAATTCCATAATACTAAGTAATAGGAAGGGGTGCTGACAAGAACACCAACTCCATGAATGATATTTTTGCAGTCTAAATATCTTTTCATCTCTTTTCACTCCCTCCACTGAAAATATTATTCCCAACTAACAAAAATATGATAATGAGAAGCGCGTCATCACTTGACCTTAACCTACGCGCCGCCCAGAAACCGTCTGTTCCACGGGTTGTAACGACGGCTCGACTCGCCTCTGCTTCTCCTCGTGTTGCTAAGTCGATTACGAGAGCTTCTTCAGATGGAAACCTCTACAAGATTCAGTCGCCGGAGAGCTGCAAAGCAAAAACGATCAGCGTATACCACGAAGAAACGGCATCGTATAAAGTTTTGGAAGGGTCTCGGCTACCCCAGGGAGGTTCCAACGGTGGATTTGGTGGTCCTAGAGGCGGAGACGGTGCCGGAGGTAGCGGCGGAGGTGGAAGTGGGGGCGTAGATAGTTATTATGAAGATATGATCCAGCGTTATCCTGGAGACACTCTTCTTCTCTCTAACTACGCTCGTTTCCTCAAAGAGGTTTGTGTTTAAATTGTAATCTCCTCTGTTATTCTAGATTGTGTTTTAATGTACTTACTAATTTAGGAAACTCTTATTTACTGTGTCTGTAATTTGACCCCCCAAAAAAGAAAAAGAAAACACGTGATGATGCTATCTATCTATAGAGACAGCATTTAGCAAACGTACGTATTATTGCTATTATTGAAGTCGACCCTTGGTTGCTCTTGATTTTGAGCTTTTGATTGGTTGAATCTACTGATTCATGTATTAGCATTTAGCAAACGTAAATTTAACGTTTTGGAAGAAAGAAGTTAATCTGTATCAAAACCAATTGAGGAGATGCTGTTAGATTAAAGTAAGACATATCTTGATTTGTGCAGGTGAAAGGTGACGGTAGGAAAGCAGAGGAGTACTGTGAGAGAGCGATGTTGTCTGAGAACGGAAGAGATGGAGAGATGCTGTCTATGTATGGAGATTTGATATGGCAAAATCATGGAGACGGTGTTCGTGCTCACTCTTACTTTGATCAAGCTGTTCAATCTTCTCCGGATGACTGGTAAGTTTAACGTAGCTAGAAAACTTATTTATCATCTTTAGAGCATAGAACCTAATGATCGATATCTGGAAACTATGAGTTGAGTTTGGATTTGGGCTTTCTTGAATGTCTAACCAGTCTCCATGATATAAGTTCATAACTTCATACCATGTTTTGTAGAATTGTTAGACTATTTCATGGGAATGGGTTTCATTGAAAGAGACTGAATGTTTTTGTGGATCAAATATTATTTCCTACATATCCATCATTTGAAGAAGCGATTGGTCAATTTGTAATAGAACAGTAGCCTCACACGTCAAATATGACAGAGACATCATTCTTGTTTCTTGATTTTTTTTCTTTTTTCTCTCTGCATCTGCAATTTATATGTGGTGTAACACTAGATGATACGATACATCATCATTGGCAGATAATGATAATAATTTTGGGGTCCCGTAGATATTATTGTAATACGTTTATGAATGGTGTTTATTGTAGTCATGTTCTTGCATCGTATGCTCGGTTTCTATGGGATGCTGAAGAAGAAGAAGAGGAAGAGGAAGAAAGTAAACTTGAGAATGCTTTCTCTACCTATAACAACCCATCTGTATCATCAGTTGTGTCTTGACTCTGTGTGCTGATGTTAAACCGGTGTAATACAATAAAAACTCAAAAGTCCGGTTTAATCATGAAAATATCTTTTGCACTTTGAAGTAAGACTGATGCTAATGTGTAGGAAAAGACGAACCAGATATCAAAAGTCCAGAGAGCTGTGTATTATTGTGGCAAATTAATTGTGAGATTCCAAAGATAATTAAAGTGGTTTGTGTCCTTATGCTTAGAGCCATAAAGGTGTGGAAATGAGACTTTTGAGAAAATCAATTATTGATCAATGGTTGCGAGAGATGTCACGCTCAACTGTCGTTAACACCATTGCTTTTTGTGTCTTTCTTGACAGTTGCAATTTGCAAAATAAAACTATTTTTGGCTAATGGGTTTATCTGCAGACAAAAATAAAACTTTTTGGGTTCATATGCCAATAAAACTTTAGCTTACGACGGTAAAGGAGAAAACATCAAGATACAATGCTTTACACTTTTTTCAATCTGACTAAGACTGAAAAGCAATTTTCACGATAACATAGTAGTTACCGCAAACCACAATAACTAGTAATTCGACTTACTTTGCAAATTGCAACATTATCTCCACGTACGTTTACGTTTAGTTTCTTGTCGAAATCCCAAAATCCATCTCCTACAATATCTTGTTTACTAATTACTCTGATGGATAGCCACAAAATTTGGAAAAGAGCCAAAGAGTAGAATCAATTATAACAAAAGAAATTGC
>NC_025694.1:3964705-3966836 GCF_000633955.1 Camelina sativa
TAATTACTCTGATGGATAGCCACAAAATTTGGAAAAGAGCCAAAGAGTAGAATCAATTATAACAAAAGAAATTGCACATAAGCCAATAATAACAAAAATGAGAAAAAGAAGAAGATAAAGAAAGAATACACAGACAGAACGAAACGCAGAATCTCCTGAATATTCACCTTTTAGTAATCAAAGCATCAAAAAGAAAAAGAAAAAGAAGATCTTGACATCAAAAAAACAACTTAGAAAGATTAAAAACATTACCATCAAACATAGGAATATATAAAAGCAGCAACCTTTAGGACCAAACCTATATGATTCTTTTTCACTCCTTTACCCATCTCTTCTCATAGAAGTTTAGGCTGAAGATATATATTTATATAAATATAATACGGTTTCTTTTTCTCCTTTGTCCTCCTTAATTAATGCAAAGAGATATGATGAGTCTTGAGAGTAATGATCGTACCGCAGAGTTTTCAATGCTCAACAGTAACCGCTTCAGATACCTCAATGGACTTGTCGGCTCTGTCTTCATTCATCCTTGGAGATACAATCTCATGTGAATCTTCTGCATCAGCATTGGATGATACAGTCACTTGTGCTTCCTCTTCTACAGGATGTGAAGACTGGTTTACCGTTTCTGCATCTTTTTCAACTTTCTTTTTTTCAGGTTTCACCTTCGCTGAGGTTGTGGCAGCTTTTGCTGGGGCGGGTTTTCCATCGGGAAGAGCTGTTTTCTGAGATGGCAATCTTGGAAGTGACTTACGCACTGGTTGTTTCTTGAGCTCAACTGTTGGCATAATTCCCTTAGCAGCTGAGTTATCTTTAGAAGCTCTCTCATCTAGGCTTAGCCTACCAATGCGAGGAGTTTGAGTTTCTTCACAATCCGCTCCAGAAGCAGTCTTCTTTCTCCCAAGTTTTGGAGATTTGGCTCTCGTTGGTGGTATCTTCTTGGACATTAACAACAGTTTCACATGAAATGTGAGTATTAGTACTTCAGTAAAAATTGAGATCCTGGTTGAGCTTCAGCAGAGAGGAGAAGTACCTTCTTTAACTCTGTTTTAGGCGGCTGAGGTTCTTGATAAAAGCTAGGCATGGGTGTGGCTTTGAAGTTCAAGCTCTTCCTTAGCATCCTAAGCTCAGCTTCTTGTGTTTCCTGCGAGAAAAGCAAGGATTTTATTAGAAGAGGCCGGGAATGTAAACACTGTGAAAAAAGAACATNCGCTTTTCATACACTTTGAATCATCTACATTTTCAACTTGTGTGCCCTACCCAAAAAAAGGAAAAGCAAAACACAGATGTTAATTACAAATTACAAGTGGTTAATATGACAGAGTAGTAGATTGACCGTCCGGAAGATACAAACCTCAGTNTGAGTCTTCTCTTCAAGCTTGACATAGAACTGCACCATATGAAAGCAGATATATGATTATTTATAACTATGTTCTAGAGAGAGGTTAAGAATAATGAACCAAAATGTGAACCTCTCTTCTCTTTTCAGCTCGTTGGTCGCATTTGAAACTGAAGCCATAATTTGGAAGTGCACCAACTTTACGAGGTTTTCCATCGTCTGCTTTCGGACTACTAAGAGACCATCAAGTCATATAATCAGCATAACTAATAAAAATGAGAGGCAAATGCAGAAAGGCCCTAACTTTCCACAAGAAAGAAGAGCTGGTAAATATAAAGGTAAAAGTAATACTTAGAAGACTGAGTATCATCTTCAGATGTCTCATGGGCTTGTTTCTTTTGAGGCTTTGGTTTCACCTTGTCCCTGCATCAAAAAGGGAAAGAAATTTCCAGTTTCAATCATTGATTAGGGACTAAAAGAGAAATGAAAAGACTTAGCACCAAGATCTGGATGCCATTATTGGCAAAATATTTTGGCTTTAGCAGTGTGAACACATGAGAACACCAATATGGAAAGAAACTCTGAATTCAAAAATGAGGACTCAATACCCGGCGGCAGTTTCAGCAGGTGCAGAGTCATACTTCCCTTGCTGATAAGAAAAACGAACAAATCAGAAACAATCATCGGCGGATCAGCAAGAAAGAAGATCACACACACATAAGCCTAAGCCAAAGCAAAGAAACCTAGATGCAAAAAGTGAGGGATGATTACCTTTGTGACTTGAGCCTCTCT
>NC_025694.1:3971422-3971971 GCF_000633955.1 Camelina sativa
AAGTGTCCTACCATTTTCCCAACTAGTTGAGTTTGATGCGTTTTCTATTGAATTTGTTTATAATAACTGAAATAACTATTTTCTTTAGTAGAAAAGTGGTAACAACTTAAAGTATAATTATGCTGATTAACACTGAGGTGGTGAAAGAGAGAGAGAGAGTGATTAGAGAGTAAGCAAAGTGATTAGACACCAAAACCACTTTTATTAAGAGACAAGTTGGTCCAGTGATTAGGGTAAGATACAAGTACAACAGTGACATCTTTCCTTTCTTGCTGCTTCTCAAAACTTTCTCATTCCATCATCTCTACTCTGTCTCTATCTAATCCTAATTTCATTATGTTTATCTTTTATCATTTTCATATAATATATTTGAATGACTAATTCGTAACATTTTTTAGAAAAAATATATTTTTTTATTAATGCTTTTATTTTTACAAGAAATTAAAATTAATGAAAATATTATCTATATACATATTTATTTAAGTATTAGTACTAATCGTTTCCATTACTTTCGCATATTCTTATACTAATTTAGGCATATCCTCTTAT
>NC_025694.1:3972031-3972296 GCF_000633955.1 Camelina sativa
AATGACAAAACGGTTTTAATATTTATTACAGCGGCTATTTATTCTAAATCTAAGTACCACGTCATTACATTAATTACGGTTATTCTGAGGCTCCCTTTTTTAAATTTTAATCGTGTTTTTTTTTTTAAATCGTGTGTTTGTGGGGGAGTTTTAAAAGCAAACTCTTACAATTTTTATTTTTTTAACCTCAATTAAACTCGTATAATTAAAAAGACATTTAAAAAACAAAAACATATGAAAAACTTTGGATTAAAAGAAAAAAAAA
>NC_025694.1:3972311-3982683 GCF_000633955.1 Camelina sativa
AAAAAAAAAAAAAAAAAAAAAACATTAAGTGGGAACCAAGTCCAGATTTATAAAATGAAACCCCGGAATTAGGGGGTTTAAGATATAGTTTAGATTGCTTTTATGTTTTGATTTTAAATTAGTACAAAAATGTGAGAATGAGAGAGAGAGACATGACCTTCTCATTTTCTTAATCAAAAACGGTGGTATAAAACTTTTTCGTCATTAGTTCTGCTTTTATGCACATATATATCATCATCCCCCACATTGTTATACTATTATACTCTTCTTCTTACATGGGACCTTTTATTCATCTACTTTAATTAACACCCTTTAATCTCCCATATATTAGAGGCCAGCTCATGGAATCTTCATTATTTCTTATTTGTCCACATAAACTAACGACCTTAATTATAATATAATGATCATGTTTTCTAAAGTTTAACACATATAATACTTCAAAAATTCTACCCATGTTTGTAGTCTAGTGGTTTTGTTCTACTTATTGCTTTGTATCATCATCATATATAACTTGTGCTTAAATTTGAAAACGTGCGCGTGTGTGTGTGAGAGAGAATTGTAGACAATTTTTAAGAAAACTTATTTCAGATTTATAAATAATATCTTTTTGATATAGAAAATAAATAATGGTACATCTATTAAATTTTACAATATTACAAAGTTGTAATATATACGTATACTAGTAAGTAAATTAATTAACAAGCACGCATTTCCCATTTTATAAATATAAAATATGCAAGTGTGTTACTTATTTAAATACATGCACCCACATGTACACACCAAAAAGCTTGCGGTAGGCCAAGAACTAAATCAAACTAAAGTTAACTATACTTAATTTCGTTGACTACAAAGAAAGTAAATAGTTTATTAGTACTAGTAAGTACCCAACTAACAACGTTAACTAATCCGCCTACTTAGAAAGTGTTTCTCCAGAATCTCAACTCAAAACCAATTTTGTTCGTTGATTTTAGACTTCAATATTTGCATCTATAGTTGGATTTGAGAATACTGGAAATGAGCTTTTGCGTAGAATAAAGGGTGTTTACATATCGTCTAGATGTGATACCAAGAACACGCTTCTTAATATTTCAATTTGTAGCTTTTTGGTCACCTTAGCAAAACATGTTTGTTTAGCTTAGTGAAAAGTTGAATGTGGTTTCAGTATATGCTATATATCTCACGTTGCTAATTAGTTTTATAAGTTTTTATTTGCATCATCAAAAATTGTTGGGGTTTTCTACCTCAAACTTAGTGAGATTTTTTATAAACAATTCATATAGTTGCGTAACAACTATCTCTCGTCGTTACATCCTCGACAACTCCTCACACATGCATAGTTTTTTTTGTCTCTGACCTAGTGGTGACACTATTACAAATATATACACTACTTAGCTTCGGTAATGTGTGAACCATAATACATGTGTGTATGTATAAGAACTTCTTAATATTAAATACTAAGCATTTTAGGGGAAACAAGTGTCCTACCATTTTCCCAACTAGTTGAGTTTGATGCGTTTTCTATTGAATTTGTTTATAATAACTGAAATAACTATTTTCTTTAGTAGAAAAGTGGTAACAACTTAAAGTATAATTATGCTGATTAACACTGAGGTGGTGAAAGAGAGAGAGAGAGTGATTAGAGAGTAAGCAAAGTGATTAGACACCAAAACCACTTTTATTAAGAGACAAGTTGGTCCAGTGATTAGGGTAAGATACAAGTACAACAGTGACATCTTTCCTTTCTTGCTGCTTCTCAAAACTTTCTCATTCCATCATCTCTACTCTGTCTCTATCTAATCCTAATTTCATTATGTTTATCTTTTATCATTTTCATATAATATATTTGAATGACTAATTCGTAACATTTTTTAGAAAAAATATATTTTTTTATTAATGCTTTTATTTTTACAAGAAATTAAAATTAATGAAAATATTATCTATATACATATTTATTTAAGTATTAGTACTAATCGTTTCCATTACTTTCGCATATTCTTATACTAATTTAGGCATATCCTCTTATGTGACATGGTATGACAATAGTCACACCACCTTGAGACTTGGATGTTCAAAAAACTTGGTGAAGTATGGTTGCTATCTGTGGGCAGTTTTTATTCCAGATTTTGATTTTATGTTGGTCGGTGTGTATCGTTGTTGGAAGATTCGCTTTACCATCCATAATATCTGTTTTATCTTATCCAATTGAATGCGATTGTACTACCCTTTGATCACATTGTATTTTATATGATAAATGATAATGACTAGTAGCCAAAAAAAATTAGTTGTTATACAAAACACACATGTTAGTATCTCTTTTGACATAGAAATGGCATATTCCTATAAGAACTACATCTACCTATGACGATTCGTACATGTTATCTATTCATTCATTGGTTTTGTGTTTATGAACGAAACATAACTAGTAAAATCTACTCGAACTAACTTAGTAATAATTGCTTTAATCCACATACGTCGAAACTGCTACGTTTGTAAACGCGCAAGACTAAAAACGTCATTGGTTTTTTCGTTTTGTAAAGTGGTTAAGATTACAATTCAATGAATTTAGTCAATGGAATTCATATCAAACACCGAGTAAGTTAGTGTAAATTTTGAGTATATTGGACGTTTAGTTTTGTAGTAGTAAGCAGAGAATCTTTTTACTTACTTGCAAATAAGCGTTATTACCCAAATTATTCAGGCATGTTTGAAACACTTATGAGCTTAACAAAAGATACATCATAACTTCTTCCATTTGGCCCCAGAATTAACTAGTTTGATATAAGCATTGGTGAAGTCTTCGAAGAACTTGTCTTGATCTTCTGCATATCGTTTCACCCACCTGACATCATTCAAACCACGAATCTATCTATATCAGTTTAACAGTTTTCCAGATCGCTCAAATGAAAAGAACATTGTTCAACAGATTCCAGTTTTATCCATGAGCCTATAGTCCAAGTGTTCAGCACATTACTCTACTCTACTTTAAATAATATTAGATAATCAAATGATAAAGTAAGAACTTTCAGAAACTCAGACCTTAAGCACTCATCATCGTCCACTAAAGCATGATCCGAAGGGAGGCCAACCATGCTCGTCATTTTGGCTGCATCATAAGAAGAGAACTATGTAAATACTTAATCTTAATCTTACAATCAATCTTCAGTACATAGGGGAGGAATGGTTGGAAACTTAAATTGTATGAGTAAAAGAACTTAAGAACTTTGTCATGAGACTTACAAGTTGATGTCCATGGTTTTTCAAGAAGGATTTTGTAGTATGCATTGTCAAAACCTGTCGGATCTCCAAAGCCTTTACTCCCTATTGTATGTGCCCCAGATAAAGCAACAAGCTCCTGAGTCCTGCAATGGCACACAAAATCATTGACGTCGAGTTACAAAACGTTGATACAAAAATATGTTATAACAACCCACAGCTATCTTTGTGTAAGGACTCACGAAAATCCTTTTCTTTTGAAGCATTCTTTTAAACCCGAGGCACTGAGGGTTTCTGGAGGTAGCTTGCCTTCTGGATCAGGTTGCCTGTTAACATGAAACAATCTCCCTGTTGGAAAGATAGAAACAGTGACCAGAGATCTATCGAACGAGGACAAAAACCATTTATGTTGTGCTTATACGTTGAATCAAGTCTTCCCAAAAGTACTGGAATTGTTGGGCCGCCACATATTGAAACTGCTTCAGATCCAGCGACAGAGATCATATCCGCCCAAGACACTGAGATAAGAGAGATTGTAAACATTAGCACCAAGGCGCATGACAGGAAACATGTCTTTAGTATACTGCATAGTTCAAATAGTAAATACCTGGTTGTATCTCATCAACATTAACCTTCGCTTTTGCTAGAACCTAACAAAAGAATTCATCTATCAAGAAGATTAGTTATTCGAATGTAACATATTTGACAAACTTATGATATAAGAGCAATAAAAAGGCAGTTACATAGATGCGAAATTACATGTTTATATGCTCACGCTAACAGATTAATAGAGAGGGATTTAGTGCCTTTAAGGATTTCTTCAAACCTGTGTTTTCAGGTCTCTCAAGTTCATATGCAATAGACCCGTTGATGCCACCTGCAATTAAACTCATAACCAAGAAGAATCAAGACACAATAGATCTTAACTTAGTGGATTGCAGTATCTATCTTTTACACAGATTCCATATCTAATTGTAATCTAACAAACAACTGTTTACATTTAAAAACTCATCCGTTACCTGAATTATCGTCCAGTTCAAAAGTTCCAGCATCATGAAACACTAAACGAAGCACACCAGCAGCCTTACCCTTTGTCACAACTTTTCTTATTTCGTTTTGCATCACTGGATAAATGCTGTAATCCAAACAGTCGCTTTGTAAAATTAGCACACAAGACATTGGAATACAATAACCTCAAACACTACTAATTCCAAATAGCCAAACCAAAATCCAGGCTTCAATTATACAAATATTAAGGAAGATTTATTCAAACTCACTCAGCTGCCTTGCTGCCGTATGGGGTAACCAAATGAGACAGAAGCTGCACTGTTGACAACATGACTACCATTTTTCTTCTACTGGAAACCAAATCAGGACGCGAACCTATAAATTATGCAGAAACAGAACAACCTCAGCACGAATCGAATCGGACTCGAAGCATTTAGTAATATGATTAAACGAAGCTCTTCAGTTCCGAGATCGACGGAAACGGGAAAACATATAATAGAAATGGTTAGCGATACTGAGAATCCGGTCTTACCAGGATCATCGGAGACGCAACGAATACGCCAATCTCTTAACGTTCTTACAACATGTTTCCCGGGAGATTCGAATTTGCCTTTGAATTTGAAAGAAGAAGAAGTTGGGCCGCACCGTAAAAGAGAAGTCTCCAACAGTGACGCAGTCGTCGTCGTCGTCGTCGCCGTCGTCATCTTTAACGGTGGGACGAGAATCACCGAGCCTCAGCTGATTCTTATGTGACACGTGGATTCGGTTGTCTACCCTCACGTATACAGTAAGCAAAAGGTTATATAGCCAATAGGAAGCGACTCTGATTGAGATAAAAGACACGTCATCATGCATTCGAAAGATACAAAATACTTTAAAACGACAAGGAGTTCTATCACAGTTGAGAAAAACGACGGGTAATCTATAGTATAATAAATCTCGGAACATACAATACTGAGAGAGTGAGAGAAGAAGACTATTCTTTCAAGATTTAAAACCCAAGAACAATATATATGGTGAGCCAAAAACCTATTTTAAGATTCTAAAAACTGGCTAAAAGAAAGAAAAAAAAAGATTACTATCTCGGACCGGAGAGTCTCACGGCGGAGAGATAATTCTCACTGTTACAGTCCGATGGTCCAGATGACGTAGTAGCACCGCCATCCTCACTGATCGACTTAAAGAAGCTTGAGTAAAGCCTTGATCCCATAGTAGAAGAACTTGGTGGCTGAACAACCGGAAAAACTCCTTCAAGCATTTGAACAACTTTGCTCATCGACGGTCTCGTTTGCATATCTTCTTGTATACACCAAAGCGCAGTTTTCATCGCCCTTTGAACCCTTTCGTCACTCACATCAACATTCTTCATCTTCCCATCAACAATATCCATAAGCTTCCCTTCTTCCATCTTCTTGAAAGCAAAAGATGGAAAATGGCATTTCTCCGAAGTTTCTGATGGATCATAGTTCTTTCTTCCTCCTATTAACTCTAGCAACACCATTCCGTAGCTGTAAACATCGCTCTTCTCTGAGATCGCGTAGTTTGTGATCCATTCCGGAGCTAAGTAACCTCTTGTCCCGCGCATTGTCGTGAATACATGGCTTTGTTCGCGGGTCATGAGCTTCGCAAGTCCGAAATCAGATACCTTGGCGTTGAAGTTATCGTCTAACAGGATGTTCTCAGGTTTTATATCGCAATGGACAATCCTTGAATCACAGTCTTCGTGTAGATACGCTAAACCTTTGGCTGTTCCAAGCGCGATGTTAAATCTTGTGTCCCAATCTAACAGAACATCTCCATCTTTTTTCCTAAATATCCATCTCTCTAACGAACCTTTAGATAAGAACTCGTAAGCGAGAAGCCTATGAGCCCCTTCAGCGCAGAATCCTCTGAGCCGCACCAGATGCAGATGATGAATGCTTCCGATTATACTTACCTCGGCTCTGAATTCTTTTTTACCCTGACCTATTCCTTCAAGTTTCTTCACGGCCAAACGAGAACCATCCGGTAAAGTACCTTCATAGACCGATCCAAACCCTCCTTGACCTAACTTCACCGAGAAGTTATTCGTCGCTGACTGAAGATCTTTGTAAGCGAACCTGATAGGCATCCCAGATAAATTCTCCAAGAAATTTTCCTCCTCTGAACTCTCTTGAGGAGCCTCCAAAATCATTTTCTTTCTCTTATGAATCCGGAAGGCCACAAATATCAAAACTGCGATGATAAAAACCGTCACCACGACAATAATCACTACATAAGGAAAATGTTTCCCACCATCTTCTCCGTTATCTCCACCTCCCGCACCAGTACTTGCAACCTTGATGTAAGAAACAAACCCGGAGCCTCCATTACCAGAGTTTTTGAAGCTTCCAATCCAATCAAACAAGAAGCAGTTACCAGAACTGTTCTGGAAGAAAAGACCAAGGCACGTGCAATTGTTGTTGCAGAACTCTTTACAACTATCAAGACTCGTTTTCTTGGAGAAGGGAGAAGCAAACCCTAGAGCGAAGTAATCTACACTATCCCCAGCATTTACGAGCTGCAACGGCAATGTGGCGTTATCCTTGTTTTTCTTACAGGGAGAAGTGATCCCGGTTTTGCAATCAGACCGAACCCGAGACAACCCGGGCGCACATCCACACACTTTAGAACCCGAGCAGACGTAGTAAGACCCACAAGGCTCGGGTGTTGCGCAAAGATCACCCGGGATTTTGGTAGAAGAATCAGCAGCAGATGCTCCGCTTCCGATATTTGAGAAAGAGATGACACCGTTGCTTCCCAAAACGGCGATCCAAGTTGCGTTATCATCTTTGTTGTCAGTAAATATAAACTGCCATAACAGAACCTGTTTCTCATCAAAGAAGCGCCATGAATTCCCAAGGAGAGACGACGAAGTTACCACGCCGTCTTTGTTGATGATCTTCTCTCTGGCACTTCCCATCGACCAATACGCTTGAGGAGGGGTCAAGCTATTCACAGATAAAACCATATCTCCTGATTTGATCTCGAGAGCAAAAGTCATGTTGCTGGAAGAAGGATTGCTAGTGAGCTTCATGCCTTGTTTAAAAGCTTGATTCGTAATGAGAGTATCTGTGGGATGATCAAAACTCTCCCAGATCGAAGTCCCGTCAACGGAAACAAGAACGAGATTCCCCGAGTCACGTAGCTCCATTCTCGAAGCATTTTTGCCTGAATTGTCCAGTCTCCAAACCTCAGTTCCGCCTTCTTCTCCACGCAGCACAACATTCCCGTTGTCGTCGAACACAAGATTGTCGGAATTGGAAACAGGGGAAGCTCTGTTCGCCGACCAGATCAATTTCGTGCTGCTCTTGTGAATGATGCTGAGCGTGAACAGAGTGACGGAAGCTTGTGTAGTTACGAAACCAAAGCCAAAGTCGGAGTTGTTGGAATTGAGGAAGATACCGTCGTTGTTGATGTAATTCATCTGAGATCCTGAAAACCCTGGAGTGATGCTCCCGGTGTACGCTACACCAGCGAGTAGAGGATCCGGTAAGAAGACTAGACACGTAACGAAGACGATGAAGAAGACGCCTCTCATGGTCTTCTTCGAAGATGGTGAATTTTACACAAATGGACAAGAATTAAACCCTTTAAAAAAGGATTTAAACTTTTGATGTCTGGGGATGAGGTCAAATGGATCTGAGAAAGAAAAAGAAAAAAAAAGAGAAAATTCCAGAAAGATGCAAATAGACAAATCTCAAAGCCCTGGCAGGTGAAATACTACGCTTCTCTAAATAGAAACTGATTGTTCCTAAGATTCATCACAGTACCCGACAAGAAGAAGATTGCTGGCCGAGACAGAGGTGAGATAAACAGAGTAGAAGCAAACAGAGAGAGAAACAAGAAACTCGCATTTGCGTTGTTGTTACAAAGCATAAAACTTCCCGACGATTTCAGACTGGAATTCAGATAGGAAGAGAGAGAGAGAAAGGAGATAAATTGATTAAAACCCAGAAACTGAAACGAGGAAAAAAATAGAAGTAGGGATTATTTTAGAGAGATTGGAACACACACACTCTGGGTTTTTGTTTTGTTTTGCCTCTCTGTCTCACAATCAGTGACGTTTGAATTTGGTTTGTCTTGATGGAGAAAGACGACAAGAGGGTTTGAGAGAGAGAGATGCTGCGAGTGAGTGGTCTGTCTAATTAAATCTCTCTGAGCGGTTTCCTTCAAATCCGTTTCCTTTTTATCTTTACCTCTTGTGAGTTGTGACCGTCACAATTTTATTTTCTTTTTGGACAGATCCGACCACTTGGGTTAGGGGACTTTTCTCTTTTCAAACAAACATGTTCTTAAATTTTTCCAAATTCTTGTGACCCTTTGACTTTTGTAAAGAAGAAGACGATGAAGACCCATCCACCATCTACTAAGATAATATTTTGCAGATTGCATCAAGGTTGAGGAAAATATACTACTATGTGCGTGAATAAAATTGCAGATTTGTTGATGAAGGCAACACATATTCATTTAAAAATAATACATTTAGGATGACGGGATTATTTTATTGTATTATTGTTATGGTTGAAAACTAAACACATATTTTTGTGATTGCTAACAATTGTGTCGTGTTAGTCGTTGTGTGGCTAAAATCTGAATTTGGGTTCGTGTTGTTAGTATGTTTTGCATTCAAAACGACGGATTGAGTTATCACCATTCACCACTAGTTAATTAATTTACTCATTTTTTTGATGAATCTCTAAACTTTGGTTAGAGTAAAAAAAACTAGTGGATTTCTTTTCCACCTGAAAATATATAAATTATTATACGATAATAAATGAAACATGTGGAAAAAAGAAAAACCATTACTGTACTCTGTTATCTCTCTCTAGGCTGCTGCTGCTTTAAATGAAGGGTCCCTTACAAATTGCAGCATCCAGCTCTTTTTTTTCTTAATTTGTGTTTATCTTATCATGAAATGTTATAATTTTAGAATTTCAAAGATGGATCATCATCAAACGTGAAAATATTTTGGTTTGGTATTAATATTGTGTCTAGTGTCTACTTACTTTGACGGATGATGATGAATGATTCAACACAGAACTACTTCCTCTGTTTCTACAGTAACTTTTACCGTGAGAAAGGGAAAACAGTTCCCACCTTTAAATTTTTGTCAACAAATAAGTACCTAACCCTTACTTTATAACACGTAAATTGGCCCAAAAAAAAAAAGAGATTAAGATGAGGAACGTGGGGAATTGTGAAAATAGAGGAGGTGATTTTGAGATTGTTAAGAGCACGCAGTGGAGTTTTTTTGGATTACTGAGACCATTTCTAAGTCCAAAAGAAAAGAAAAATTAAAAGAAATGGCCCACAAAAAGCAGGAACTGTTATTATACGGAGTATCGGAAGGCACAGTGAAGACACGGTACGTGTCAATTTCTAATTGAATTTGTTAAAATATATAACACAGTTTTTTTTTTCTCTTATTTTCTTCTTTTCCCCAATCTCTCTCTTTCCTCTCTCTCGACGAAACGGTGAAGAGATCTTGGTCCGTCGCAATCCATGCACGGCTCGCTCAATCCATGGCGATTACAACGATCTCGTCCTCCGAACATATCACCCGAAGATTCGGCGGTCTTCCGGAGATTTCAACTCTTTCTTTTGCCGGCGGATTCGCTGGGATTGTGTTCTTCTATGCCACCGCCGCATCGTCTCATGGTCAGGAAGTTCACGCTAATGAAGTTGTTCTGTATCAGTACGAGGCTTGCCCTTTCTGTAACAAGGTTAAAGGTATTTTTCACATCTCGAAATTTCTGCATCTGATCAGATTTTTTTATCATTGAAATTTTATGATTCAATCATGGTTAGAGCTTCAACATAGCGAGTGGTGGTTTTGAATTCGAGTTGGTTCTTGTTGTGTGTGATTTAGTAAGATAGAGATGGTTAGCTTTCATATGCTTCAACATAGCGAGTGGTGGTTTTGAATTCGAGTTGGTTCTTGTTGTGTGTGATTTAGTAAGATAGAGATAGAGATGGTTAGCAACATAGCTTTCATATTCTTCTTGTTGTATATATAATTTGGTCTCTATTCTTCACTTCACACCATCGTTGTTGCTTATTATTGTTAGCAATTAACCGATAGACTCTGGTCTAACTTACTTTTATATCTCTTGTGTTTTAGGATCTCTCC
>NC_025694.1:3982834-3999235 GCF_000633955.1 Camelina sativa
TGTATATATAATTTGGTCTCTATTCCTCACTTCACACCATCGTTGTTGCTTATTATTGTTAGCAATTAACCGATAGACTCTGGTCTAACTTACTTTTATATCTCTTGTGTTTTAGGATCTCTCCGGTGTTCTTTGTTGTGGGTTTCACGGGATCTTCTCTCGTCCAAAGCGTGGGTTTGCTTTTAAATTTTTCTTGTTGTTTTGTTTACAATTACAGTTTAGTGTTCAATTCTTGACTGTTTATTTATTCAGTGATGCCATTGATGGTTTTGGTTGCAGGTCATCTCTGTGAATTTGGAGCATTGTCTCCTTCCCCTTTTCTAAAATCAAACCAGAACAGATGTTTCCGCACTTTCAGAGGAGTGAGGACTGATATGAGCTTTGGTCTTACTAAGAGGTACCTTCCTTATTGGTCTTCTTCCCTTAGTGAGGTACATTCTCCTTTTTTTTTTGTTGTCCCATAGGATAATCTAGTTGTGTTTTGAGTGAAACATTTTTGGTTGAAATTTGGTTTGGTTTTTATTAAAAAGAAAATGAACTTGTCTCCATGATTGTATTTGAATATTGTCTTGACTTTAAGCAATCCTTTTTGAAATACTTTTGAAACACTGACATCATATCTTATTAGATATGATGGACCTAAAAGCTGAAATGCTTTCTGAAAAGTATAAATATAGTGTTATATATACACATGTCTGTTTTGTGATTAAGCTATATTGGATCAAAAAACAATTGTATATCTCTAGTAAAATATCCCATACGCATAAGTTTTAAACCCAAGTAAAATAGGATTAAATCAAACTTTTTGAGGTGTCTACTCCTAGAGATATACTGAAAAGTGTATATCTCTTTGGTAAACACTAATTACAAACATGAAAACTTTTTCCCTGAGTATATCGAGTGTATCTTTCTCGGTCTAACAAACATTTATCTCAATATAAACCCTGACCTTACCATAACCCTCACCTTAATTCTCAGCCTGTCGAATATATCACCCAATTCTTTTCTCAGCCTGTCCATTTTAGCACCCCATCTGTCACCAAAGAATGTATTGACCTTAGTGTCGATGAGAATGAAGAAGACGGTGGTAGAGGACTTTGGACAAGGTGGAGTGCCCAGGAGGATATTAATCTCATAAGTGCCTGGTTAAATACCAGTAAAGACCCAGTTGTTAGTACTTTACAGAAGCTTGATTGCTTTTGGAAAAGAGTTGCCGACTGTTTCCAAGCAAATGCACCTTCATCGAGTACAAATACGAGAGGGCCGTTGCAATGTAAGGCTAGGTGGAACAAGATAAACCGCAACGTGAACAAGTTTGTTGGGTGTTACACACAAGCCAGTGCAAGAAAGAAGAGTGGAAATTCTGAAGATGATGTGATATCTGTGGCTCATCAGCTTTTCAAGAATGACCAAAAAAACCATTTACTCTAGGGCATTGTTGGAGGGAAATCAAGCATGATCAGAAATGGAACACTGAGGACTCAAGCACTAAGAGGACTAAGCTTGATTCAGACGGAGCATACTCACCCAGTTCAACATATGATGGTGATAAACAGAGGCCTCCGGGTGTTAAAGCTTCGAAGAAGAAAGGTATGAAACTNAGCTGAAATGCTTTCTGAAAAGTATAAATATAGTGTTATATATACACATGTCTGTTTTGTGATTAAGCTATATTGGATCAAAAAACAATTGTATATCTCTAGTAAAATATCCCATACGCATAAGTTTTAAACCCAAGTAAAATAGGATTAAATCAAACTTTTTGAGGTGTCTACTCCTAGAGATATACTGAAAAGTGTATATCTCTTTGGTAAACACTAATTACAAACATGAAAACTTTTTCCCTGAGTATATCGAGTGTATCTTTCTCGGTCTAACAAACATTTATCTCAATATAAACCCTGACCTTACCATAACCCTCACCTTAATTCTCAGCCTGTCGAATATATCACCCAATTCTTTTCTCAGCCTGTCCATTTTAGCACCCCATCTGTCACCAAAGAATGTATTGACCTTAGTGTCGATGAGAATGAAGAAGACGGTGGTAGAGGACTTTGGACAAGGTGGAGTGCCCAGGAGGATATTAATCTCATAAGTGCCTGGTTAAATACCAGTAAAGACCCAGTTGTTAGTACTTTACAGAAGCTTGATTGCTTTTGGAAAAGAGTTGCCGACTGTTTCCAAGCAAATGCACCTTCATCGAGTACAAATACGAGAGGGCCGTTGCAATGTAAGGCTAGGTGGAACAAGATAAACCGCAACGTGAACAAGTTTGTTGGGTGTTACACACAAGCCAGTGCAAGAAAGAAGAGTGGAAATTCTGAAGATGATGTGATATCTGTGGCTCATCAGCTTTTCAAGAATGACCAAAAAAACCATTTACTCTAGGGCATTGTTGGAGGGAAATCAAGCATGATCAGAAATGGAACACTGAGGACTCAAGCACTAAGAGGACTAAGCTTGATTCAGACGGAGCATACTCACCCAGTTCAACATATGATGGTGATAAACAGAGGCCTCCGGGTGTTAAAGCTTCGAAGAAGAAAGGTATGAAACTTGCAGTGAGTAATGATGTTGAGGATGTTTCTGCGGCTAAGCTAGATAAGATTATAGCCATGAAGGATAAAGAACAAGAGGCTAAAGATAGGCAAGGCAGAATGAGATTGCTTGAGAGTCTCCTTAATAAGGATGACCTTACACCAGCTCAAGTCACACTCAGAGACAAGCTAACTGATCAAATGTTGACACACACTTAGGTGACATGTTTGGTTCTGATTTTTGTTATGTTTTAGTTCTGATTTTAGTTCTGTTTTAGTTCTGATTTCTTTTATGTTTGGTATATGTTTGGTTCGACTTTCATATGATCAGTTTCTGATTGGATCCTTTGTCATGTTTCAGGTTGTTGGGGTCCAAGCGACATGTGAAGCTGCGAGATGTGAAGCTATTTGTACTCTAGTGAAGGAGGACCTGTTAGTCAAGCTTGTTGTGTTTTGTGGTGTAACCCGTGAAGGTTTTCTAACCCGTGAATGTGGTGTAACACGTGAAGTATGTCTTGTAATTTAGTAGTATGCCCTTTGTAATTTAGTAACCCGTGAATGTTGTTTTCATTGTCAAGTTGTAGTATGTCTTTCTTACTCTATTCTATATATATCGAACCCAGTATTGTTGTACTAATCCTCTCATTCTCATCCTATCTTTCCCTCAAGCAAACTTGAAAACTTTTTTTTCTCTTTCTTTCTTGTTCTTCATATATGTCACCAAGTGTAATCAGCAACAATCGTTCTTTCTTGTAATCAGCAACAAGCCTCTTTGTTTCTCTTTCTTTCTTGTTCTTCATATATGTCAAAAAGTCTAATCACCAATTTGTTTTTTTTCTACTACACCAACAATCGTTCGTTGCAACCAAACACAGCATTGGGTTACACTAAACCAATCTAAAATCCAAGACCCAAAAAAAACTTATTGTCAACAAAATGTCACATTGGAGTTCTGATCAAAAAATTGATGAAATTGTGGAGGAGGAAGTTGACAGTATAGTGGAGGAGATTCAGTACCAGTACACCCATACAGAAGAGCCACCAGCTCCAGTTTTAAGAAGAAGGCACATTAATAGAGACCGGGAAGGATGCCACATTCGGTTATGGAATGATTATTTTAGTGAGAATCCGACTTACACTCAAGGTATGTTTCGTCGTCTATTCAGAATGAACAAACCATTATTCTTGCGTATTGTTAATAGTATTGAAAATGGAATCCCGTACTTCAAACAAAAACGAGATGCAACTGGAAGGCTCGGTCTTTCTGCACTTCAAAAACGTACGGCAGCTATTCGTATGATGGCATACGAAAGTGCGGCAGATGTAATGGATGAATATCTACGACTCGCTGACACCACTGCGCAAAGATGCCTTGAAGAATTTGTTGGTGGAGTTGTAAATCTTTTTGGAGATGAGTACCTCAGAAGGCCTACAGCGGAAGACCTCCAACGATTATTAAATATTGGAGAATATCGTGGTTTCCCCGGAATGATAGGGAGCATAGACTGTATGCATTGGGAGTGGAAGAATTGTCCGACAGCATGGAAAGGACAGTATTCACGTGGATCTGGAAAACCGACAATCGTACTAGAGGTTGTGGCATCGCAAGATTTATGGATTTGACACGCTTTTTTCGGAGCACCAAGTACATTAAATGATATCAATGTTTTGGACTGCTCACCAATGTTTGATGATATACTAGAGGGTCGAGTTCCGAGAGTTAACTACGTTATCAATGGACGGCAATACAAAATGGCATACTACCTCACTGACGGTATCTATCCCAAATGGGCAACTTTCATCCAATCAATTACACTTCCACAGGGTCAAAAAAACCAACTCTTTGCTCAATATCAAGAAGCATGTCGAAAAGATGCAGGCTCGATTTGCAATCGTCAAGAATCCCACACTTTTTTGGGATAAAGGAAAAATAGGCAAGATAATGAGAGCATGTATCATATTGCATAACATGATATTGGAAGATGAACAACATGATTACAATTTCTACGATCCATCAGAGTTTTCCCATGGAGAAGGAAGCGGAACTTCTCATGTGGATTTATTATTTTCTAGAGATAGGCCAACGATTTTCAATAATATGATGGACATTCGAAATGATGTTCGGGATCCAGTAATGCATGACCGTCTTCAAAAAGACTTGATTGAGCATATCTGCCAAAAATTTGGTGGGATGCAACAGTAGAACGGATTTCATTTATTTTTCCATATTCCATTTTTTCTATTACAATTTATATTTGTGTATTTTCTCCGATTTTGTAAAATACGTTTAATATTCCCGAATTCTATAAAATATGTTTGTTTTCCTTTTAAATGTAATATTAGTAATTAATATAACTTATTTCTCATTTTAAATTTATTTAAATTTGCAAATTAATAAACAATAGTTAAAAAATATATATTTTAATGATTGAGAAATCTATGAAGGTTACTCTAGTGGAAAGATAGATTTTGATAAGTACTTAATGAGTTGTTATGATTACATTAATAATAATTATCTGATTAATTTATTTGGGAGTAACTTATATGGGTTACTCCACTGCCCATGGTCTAAGATATTTGGGGNGGGGGGGGGGGGGAAGACGGAGTACGGATGCCATCTGGCACTCAGACGTATCTCCTCCGTGTACTTTCTTACTTAACTTTCCCCACTGAGATCAATGTTAAAATTCCCAATATACCCCTGGACGATGAAATGGACCAAAATAAGTTAATAACTCCTTTTTCACTGTCGACCGACGCGTGTTTTGGTTTGACTATACTTAGAGATATCAAACGACCTTTTTCAACGGCCAACCTTATTACTAGTACTACCAAGTGCAAAATCACTTTACGTCTTGTTTCCTGTGTGTTGTTTATACATAGCTAGAGCCTAGAGTCGACATATAGTTATTTGATATACCATACGAACATATGGAAGTACTATTGAGCGCTCGTTACAAAATGCTACTAGTAATTATGGTTTCTCGTTAATTATGATTTGCGAATCTAGAGATGATCAGATGCTTTACTATTACATCTATGGTTTTCGATATAAAACCTTCCATTTCCATGGCATGCTCATCGTATTGATCAGCTCTTTCTTCAACCTTTATTTTTACCTATTTCTTACAGATATCATTAGACTAATCTAACTATATTAGTATGGTTTATCGTATACAAAGTGAACGAACCTTCAATAACTATATTTTAAAAATAATTTGCATCTCATTAATTAATCATTCTCGTAATCTCAAATTTCATCATAGTTATCACGTACGATATACTATAGGTTATACCTAAACGTCGTTGTTGTTTAACCTCCCCACCCTTTATTAACATTGTTTTATAATCTCTTTTTATTAACATTGTTTTATAATCTCTCTTTGCAAACCAAGTCCATCATCTAGAATTTTTGACTTGTAATTAATTTTGTAGCAATACGAGAGAGTACTGCAGAAAGATATACTACTATTCAACTCTTGCATCCGCATATCCTCCGACTACGAGGGGGCAATATATATTCTTTTGAGGGGTATGCTTATAAGTTATAACTATAATATTTCAGTTTTCAATACTGATATTGATTGCTCAAATGTAAATGTAGTTGGGAGTTAAACTTGGTTTTAATGACCATGACCCGCAATCAGTCTATACGCCCATTCAAATCCTCAATTATAAATTATTTAGAAATTAGTTGGCCAATCGCCAAGTGTATTCCAGATTTTAATGATTTTTAAAAAACTGAGAAGCATTAAATTGTAAACGGATCAGAGTGATTCGTCGTGGCCCTAAACAGTGACAGCACAAGAGGACTCTCTAGTCTCTACGTCCCTAAACCTTAAATGCAATTTCCTCAAATATGCATCTTCCATTATCTTTAATATATTTACTTACACATTTATATTTCTCCACTGGATATGCTGTTGTGTATATATATTTAGGTATATATCAATTCAATATATGTAACTACGTACGTCCTCACCTTGTTCTAGAAGTCTTTTTCTTTATAATAATTATAAGTCATTTTACTTATAATTTATAAGCTCTATGATTTCCGTGTAGATGTGGAATATATAAATATTTATTCATTGTAGAACTTAATTGATTTAAACAAAGCTTATCTTACTTAGATGGAGTCGGGATTTATTTCCGTATGGCTACCAAAACACTTCACCACGTAAATTTAGACGAACAGAGCAACTCTTTCATCAATGCAGCCCACCACAAAAAAAATGTGAACTGATCTGGCTACTTTATCAAGAAAGTTTCGTTTCTAAAGAGAACATAAGTTCAGTTCACACATTGTCTATTCCTTTCTATTCAATAAAAAGAAGGAAATATAATAGACAGAGAGCTGGTCGAAAGATCTGTAAAACAGTTAATAGAAAATGATGAATAGTATTATAAGAAGACTTGCTTACATTTTTTTAAAATAACATTAGGATATGATCCCCAATATTTAACTACCATTTGTTCTTAATCACGCATTTATAAGGTTTGTTGACAGCTATTACTTTTCAACGTGACATATCGCTTGACTCATTTTCTTACCATCATTATTTTTCTTTAATAATATTTCATTAAATTGTTAGGGATCAAGGTTTGGAGTTTTCTATAGTTGACAAGAAAGCAAAACATAAGTTGAAACAAGTTTGATTCCACACATTATTTTCAAAATACCATTTTCTGATTCTTTTTGTCATTTTGGATATCGACATTAAGTAAAATTATTGTCTATTGATGAAGTGTATATCTAAAAATAAAAACACGTTGAAATACTAAGTATTTTTCAAGCCGTAAAATTACACGATATACATATGTCGAAGGAATGTATCTATCCATCGAATTCCTTATCATATAAAATATGTGGTACAATACTACGTAAAGTGACGTATCCTTAACTTTTTATCCGTTGTAAGAAGATACAACATGTTTTACATAAAAATGCAAACTATTAATTATAAAATGAAAATCTGCTATTTATATTGACAACTCGATCTTTATGCAGGAAAATACTTAACCACACGAATTTCTTATGTTGTTGACAAATAAACAATAACCACGTATTTATTTTATGTTACATATCTAAATATGTATCATGATACGTCATGATTTTATGAATGCATAGATTATTACGTATGTAGGCATGTGTGTTTACAAGAATCAACAAAGCTTATCTTAGCATATCATTTTTAACAAAATAAAAATCTTATTGTGAACATTGTTAAGATAAGTTTATGAAAAGATTTTGATAATCTTGACACATGTAGTTCGTCATGTCTGTTCCACTACAATCATACGAATGATCTCATTTGATATCATCATGAACGTGGAAACCGTCAACATATGACTAAGATTTCTCTCTGCATTTTTTAATTAGTTATTACCTAATTCATCAATAATGGTTCGTTTAAGTCCAAGAAATATAATAATTGTTATTATAATATACTAAAAATTAGAATCCATGAGAAGTGAGAACGGTCCTTTCGTGTCAAACTAATACGTAGAGAGTCAATTGGTTCACGATTAAAGTTGGAACTACNTGTTAGGGATCAAGGTTTGGAGTTTTCTATAGTTGACAAGAAAGCAAAACATAAGTTGAAACAAGTTTGATTCCACACATTATTTTCAAAATACCATTTTCTGATTCTTTTTGTCATTTTGGATATCGACATTAAGTAAAATTATTGTCTATTGATGAAGTGTATATCTAAAAATAAAAACACGTTGAAATACTAAGTATTTTTCAAGCCGTAAAATTACACGATATACATATGTCGAAGGAATGTATCTATCCATCGAATTCCTTATCATATAAAATATGTGGTACAATACTACGTAAAGTGACGTATCCTTAACTTTTTATCCGTTGTAAGAAGATACAACATGTTTTACATAAAAATGCAAACTATTAATTATAAAATGAAAATCTGCTATTTATATTGACAACTCGATCTTTATGCAGGAAAATACTTAACCACACGAATTTCTTATGTTGTTGACAAATAAACAATAACCACGTATTTATTTTATGTTACATATCTAAATATGTATCATGATACGTCATGATTTTATGAATGCATAGATTATTACGTATGTAGGCATGTGTGTTTACAAGAATCAACAAAGCTTATCTTAGCATATCATTTTTAACAAAATAAAAATCTTATTGTGAACATTGTTAAGATAAGTTTATGAAAAGATTTTGATAATCTTGACACATGTAGTTCGTCATGTCTGTTCCACTACAATCATACGAATGATCTCATTTGATATCATCATGAACGTGGAAACCGTCAACATATGACTAAGATTTCTCTCTGCATTTTTTAATTAGTTATTACCTAATTCATCAATAATGGTTCGTTTAAGTCCAAGAAATATAATAATTGTTATTATAATATACTAAAAATTAGAATCCATGAGAAGTGAGAACGGTCCTTTCGTGTCAAACTAATACGTAGAGAGTCAATTGGTTCACGATTAAAGTTGGAACTACTTGGATCAACTTTTAGGTAAGACATAAATTATAAGTATTATTTTGTTTCTTGTACTTATACATAAATTAAATATCTTATTGGACAAGGTTGGGCAATGAGAAAGGAAAGCTTTACTCATAATCCAATGAGAAGTTACTTTTGTGACAAAAATGAGTAAATTACAAAAAGCTTTACCCTATTTTTAAATCTTACTTTGCCAAATTTTCAACAATGGACTGCTAGGGAAAATGCTGATAAGGGTTTCGTTCCACACAGGTTATTAAGATTTTTATTAGATGAAATTAAAAATTGACGAGGTCTTCCAGGTTGTCAAGGAATTAGTATAGTAGTGCTCCTGGAATTGAAATGAGTTCAATGGTTACTAACTTTTTATAAAAGATAATCTTCCCTTTCTTTTTTTATAAGTTATAATATGAAATCATAGATTTATACATTTGTCTATCTCAAAAAATGTATTCATATTTATACAAAAGATTTGGTTGTTAAGACTTTTCTTCTTTGATTCAAATTCGAGTCTATGTAATCCAGCTGGATGATGATATGAAACTATAGAACAATCTTCACTTATATAGTTAATTAATTTATCTGTATTTTTGAATCTCATCTGATGATTGTTCACTGGGATTTTCTATTGTACAACTACCAACATTTAATTTTCAGCCCACTGGCAACTAAATGGGCCTAAATTGAGTTGGCTCAGAAAAGCCCATATCAGTCCTAGAGTCATCGTCGGTCCACAAGGGATCAGACGGAGTCTGTCTAACTAGCGTCTCTCGGTGGAGAATCCAATGTAGCCCATGTAGGGCATGATGTTGACTGGGATGATGATTGTTCACTGGGATGATGTTGTGAAAACAGAGGTGTAGAATGGGCACTTCTCGAACTGTGCAATCTTGAAGTCAGTTGATTCGAGACTGATGCAGGTGAAAGGAAAAGAAGAAGAGTTTCATTGGACTGTTTTTGTTTACTTACAAACACCTAAACCCTAGAGTGGAGACTAAACGACCTAACCTAAGCGTACACATTCCTTCTGACACAAGACTCGCTAAACAAAACTCAATCTTTGCCCTCCTTTTCAGCTGTAGTTGTTGCTGCTGCTGCTTATCTTACTTCGTTTTTGAGTAGGCTTACTAGGACCTAAGCGCAGAGATAGATCACATTCACACCCACCAAAGGTAACGCCACCGGCTGCATCTTTGACACTCGCCGGTCTGCTGTTTTTGGACTTGCACGAGTCAGGGATTTGCCGGAATGAATAGCATAAAGGGTAGGCTGAGTACTTGGAAACAGGACATTTCTCGACCCGCTTCTCTTGTGCTACTGCAACAAGATTCTTTGGAACAAAGTTGTTCGGTTTCATGAATACTTGGGATAAAATGTTGTTCAAGTTAGTTGAGTCTTGGCTAAGATAACATCTCGGGTTAATGTTCCGTTGGCTCCTAGGAGTTTTCCTTGGCGTGCACCCCAAATGCAATGCAGCTACAGAAAAAATAAACAAGACTTGCTCACTGATCTGAGCAAATAATCCTCAAGAAGTCGAATAAACAGAGATTGTATTGTATACCTTCTATACAAGGCTGAAGATATTCCCCAGTTTCGGTGGTCTCATCAAGTCGTATGATGGTGTTGATGGCTTCGTTTGTACGGTCTAAAAGGGTCTTCAGGTCCATATACTCAGCCTAACATAAAAAAAAAAGCCACTACAACTATATCAAAAAGATTCCCCAAATGGAACACATTAATTTAAGTACAAATCTAAAATTCTCTCTACCAATTCCATAAATAGTGACATTAAATCTTACTGGTCAAAGAGGGCAATAAAAAGCAATACATAAAAATTGGAAACAATCTTTCTTTGAACAAATATAGAAATTAAAAGNCATCAATAATGGTTCGTTTAAGTCCAAGAAATATAATAATTGTTATTATAATATACTAAAAATTAGAATCCATGAGAAGTGAGAACGGTCCTTTCGTGTCAAACTAATACGTAGAGAGTCAATTGGTTCACGATTAAAGTTGGAACTACTTGGATCAACTTTTAGGTAAGACATAAATTATAAGTATTATTTTGTTTCTTGTACTTATACATAAATTAAATATCTTATTGGACAAGGTTGGGCAATGAGAAAGGAAAGCTTTACTCATAATCCAATGAGAAGTTACTTTTGTGACAAAAATGAGTAAATTACAAAAAGCTTTACCCTATTTTTAAATCTTACTTTGCCAAATTTTCAACAATGGACTGCTAGGGAAAATGCTGATAAGGGTTTCGTTCCACACAGGTTATTAAGATTTTTATTAGATGAAATTAAAAATTGACGAGGTCTTCCAGGTTGTCAAGGAATTAGTATAGTAGTGCTCCTGGAATTGAAATGAGTTCAATGGTTACTAACTTTTTATAAAAGATAATCTTCCCTTTCTTTTTTTATAAGTTATAATATGAAATCATAGATTTATACATTTGTCTATCTCAAAAAATGTATTCATATTTATACAAAAGATTTGGTTGTTAAGACTTTTCTTCTTTGATTCAAATTCGAGTCTATGTAATCCAGCTGGATGATGATATGAAACTATAGAACAATCTTCACTTATATAGTTAATTAATTTATCTGTATTTTTGAATCTCATCTGATGATTGTTCACTGGGATTTTCTATTGTACAACTACCAACATTTAATTTTCAGCCCACTGGCAACTAAATGGGCCTAAATTGAGTTGGCTCAGAAAAGCCCATATCAGTCCTAGAGTCATCGTCGGTCCACAAGGGATCAGACGGAGTCTGTCTAACTAGCGTCTCTCGGTGGAGAATCCAATGTAGCCCATGTAGGGCATGATGTTGACTGGGATGATGATTGTTCACTGGGATGATGTTGTGAAAACAGAGGTGTAGAATGGGCACTTCTCGAACTGTGCAATCTTGAAGTCAGTTGATTCGAGACTGATGCAGGTGAAAGGAAAAGAAGAAGAGTTTCATTGGACTGTTTTTGTTTACTTACAAACACCTAAACCCTAGAGTGGAGACTAAACGACCTAACCTAAGCGTACACATTCCTTCTGACACAAGACTCGCTAAACAAAACTCAATCTTTGCCCTCCTTTTCAGCTGTAGTTGTTGCTGCTGCTGCTTATCTTACTTCGTTTTTGAGTAGGCTTACTAGGACCTAAGCGCAGAGATAGATCACATTCACACCCACCAAAGGTAACGCCACCGGCTGCATCTTTGACACTCGCCGGTCTGCTGTTTTTGGACTTGCACGAGTCAGGGATTTGCCGGAATGAATAGCATAAAGGGTAGGCTGAGTACTTGGAAACAGNGCTTGACTCATTTTCTTACCATCATTATTTTTCTTTAATAATATTTCATTAAATTGTTAGGGATCAAGGTTTGGAGTTTTCTATAGTTGACAAGAAAGCAAAACATAAGTTGAAACAAGTTTGATTCCACACATTATTTTCAAAATACCATTTTCTGATTCTTTTTGTCATTTTGGATATCGACATTAAGTAAAATTATTGTCTATTGATGAAGTGTATATCTAAAAATAAAAACACGTTGAAATACTAAGTATTTTTCAAGCCGTAAAATTACACGATATACATATGTCGAAGGAATGTATCTATCCATCGAATTCCTTATCATATAAAATATGTGGTACAATACTACGTAAAGTGACGTATCCTTAACTTTTTATCCGTTGTAAGAAGATACAACATGTTTTACATAAAAATGCAAACTATTAATTATAAAATGAAAATCTGCTATTTATATTGACAACTCGATCTTTATGCAGGAAAATACTTAACCACACGAATTTCTTATGTTGTTGACAAATAAACAATAACCACGTATTTATTTTATGTTACATATCTAAATATGTATCATGATACGTCATGATTTTATGAATGCATAGATTATTACGTATGTAGGCATGTGTGTTTACAAGAATCAACAAAGCTTATCTTAGCATATCATTTTTAACAAAATAAAAATCTTATTGTGAACATTGTTAAGATAAGTTTATGAAAAGATTTTGATAATCTTGACACATGTAGTTCGTCATGTCTGTTCCACTACAATCATACGAATGATCTCATTTGATATCATCATGAACGTGGAAACCGTCAACATATGACTAAGATTTCTCTCTGCATTTTTTAATTAGTTATTACCTAATTCATCAATAATGGTTCGTTTAAGTCCAAGAAATATAATAATTGTTATTATAATATACTAAAAATTAGAATCCATGAGAAGTGAGAACGGTCCTTTCGTGTCAAACTAATACGTAGAGAGTCAATTGGTTCACGATTAAAGTTGGAACTACTTGGATCAACTTTTAGGTAAGACATAAATTATAAGTATTATTTTGTTTCTTGTACTTATACATAAATTAAATATCTTATTGGACAAGGTTGGGCAATGAGAAAGGAAAGCTTTACTCATAATCCAATGAGAAGTTACTTTTGTGACAAAAATGAGTAAATTACAAAAAGCTTTACCCTATTTTTAAATCTTACTTTGCCAAATTTTCAACAATGGACTGCTAGGGAAAATGCTGATAAGGGTTTCGTTCCACACAGGTTATTAAGATTTTTATTAGATGAAATTAAAAATTGACGAGGTCTTCCAGGTTGTCAAGGAATTAGTATAGTAGTGCTCCTGGAATTGAAATGAGTTCAATGGTTACTAACTTTTTATAAAAGATAATCTTCCCTTTCTTTTTTTATAAGTTATAATATGAAATCATAGATTTATACATTTGTCTATCTCAAAAAATGTATTCATATTTATACAAAAGATTTGGTTGTTAAGACTTTTCTTCTTTGATTCAAATTCGAGTCTATGTAATCCAGCTGGATGATGATATGAAACTATAGAACAATCTTCACTTATATAGTTAATTAATTTATCTGTATTTTTGAATCTCATCTGATGATTGTTCACTGGGATTTTCTATTGTACAACTACCAACATTTAATTTTCAGCCCACTGGCAACTAAATGGGCCTAAATTGAGTTGGCTCAGAAAAGCCCATATCAGTCCTAGAGTCATCGTCGGTCCACAAGGGATCAGACGGAGTCTGTCTAACTAGCGTCTCTCGGTGGAGAATCCAATGTAGCCCATGTAGGGCATGATGTTGACTGGGATGATGATTGTTCACTGGGATGATGTTGTGAAAACAGAGGTGTAGAATGGGCACTTCTCGAACTGTGCAATCTTGAAGTCAGTTGATTCGAGACTGATGCAGGTGAAAGGAAAAGAAGAAGAGTTTCATTGGACTGTTTTTGTTTACTTACAAACACCTAAACCCTAGAGTGGAGACTAAACGACCTAACCTAAGCGTACACATTCCTTCTGACACAAGACTCGCTAAACAAAACTCAATCTTTGCCCTCCTTTTCAGCTGTAGTTGTTGCTGCTGCTGCTTATCTTACTTCGTTTTTGAGTAGGCTTACTAGGACCTAAGCGCAGAGATAGATCACATTCACACCCACCAAAGGTAACGCCACCGGCTGCATCTTTGACACTCGCCGGTCTGCTGTTTTTGGACTTGCACGAGTCAGGGATTTGCCGGAATGAATAGCATAAAGGGTAGGCTGAGTACTTGGAAACAGGACATTTCTCGACCCGCTTCTCTTGTGCTACTGCAACAAGATTCTTTGGAACAAAGTTGTTCGGTTTCATGAATACTTGGGATAAAATGTTGTTCAAGTTAGTTGAGTCTTGGCTAAGATAACATCTCGGGTTAATGTTCCGTTGGCTCCTAGGAGTTTTCCTTGGCGTGCACCCCAAATGCAATGCAGCTACAGAAAAAATAAACAAGACTTGCTCACTGATCTGAGCAAATAATCCTCAAGAAGTCGAATAAACAGAGATTGTATTGTATACCTTCTATACAAGGCTGAAGATATTCCCCAGTTTCGGTGGTCTCATCAAGTCGTATGATGGTGTTGATGGCTTCGTTTGTACGGTCTAAAAGGGTCTTCAGGTCCATATACTCAGCCTAACATAAAAAAAAAAGCCACTACAACTATATCAAAAAGATTCCCCAAATGGAACACATTAATTTAAGTACAAATCTAAAATTCTCTCTACCAATTCCATAAATAGTGACATTAAATCTTACTGGTCAAAGAGGGCAATAAAAAGCAATACATAAAAATTGGAAACAATCTTTCTTTGAACAAATATAGAAATTAAAAGGTAAGAAGAAGAAACCTCAGAATTGGCTTTGGAATACATGATTTCTTCAGCTCTCAAGACAACCACAGGGAGCTTCTCTTGCCATTCTGTGTTCTTCTTGGTGGATTGACTGTGAATCTCACAAACAATCCTATATATAAAAAAAAAAAGAATTCAAAGAAGAATTGAGCTGAAGAAACAAACAACAGAAAGAAAGACATGCACATACCTATACATACACACACACATATAGAGATACAAATTAAGTGAGTGAGAGAAGATGACCTGAAAATCTCTTGGATGAGCAAACCCCTCATGGGTTGGTGTCTGTCACTATGCCAAGCTCTTCTAATACAGTCGTACGGTCTTGGCCCTGGTCTCGGCATCTTTCTACCACTTTCTTTTTCTGTGAGTGAGAGAGAGAAAAAGAGACAAAGTGAGATTGTTTTTGTCTTCCCCTCTCCTCAGTTTTTCACTTCTCTCAATAATTTGAGTGTGGGGGAGAGAGGAGATAGTCCTGTCTATAGGGTTGCAGTCCAATAATTTACTAAATAAAAACTATAGCATTCACCTACTAGTATGTAACTGTTTGATTGATTTTTTGGACTGTGACCGGTCAATTTAAATAGGACAACTTGCGTCTAACTTGAGAGATGTTCCAATCATGTATTATTATTAAGGATTGATTCGGCTTTCACATTTTTAGTGGTCTCGTCTCTAATGAAAAAAAAAAAAAAAAAGCCAACGACTTACTTAATGCATATAGTTTAGTTTTACAAATCAGAAAAAAGCAAATCGTTTGGTTGAAGTAAAAATAAAGGAAAATCCTCAGAATTGCTTTCGTACCACTTCTAAGTTCTAAGCCATAATTTTCTCTGACATTGAAACATTCACGATGACGACAAAACTAATATACGAATTGACAAAAATAAAATAAAAATCAAAACTTGTTGCTGACAACAAATAAAATAGAGTAAAGAAGGTCTGAAAACATCAAGATTTGAAGACCCATCCTAACTTAAAAAAAAAAAACACTCAGAATGAAAACCACCTAAGTGTATGTGCCTCATCGTTAGTGTAAGGCCCAAAAAGTCAGATTTCAAGGCCCAACTCTAATGCATGTCGGCCACGTGGACCACCGTACAGAGAAACTCGTATCCAACCAAAGCTGTTG
>NC_025694.1:3999264-4051821 GCF_000633955.1 Camelina sativa
ACAAGGGATCAGACGGAGTCTGTCTAACTAGCGTCTCTCGGTGGAGAATCCAATGTAGCCCATGTAGGGCATGATGTTGACTGGGATGATGATTGTTCACTGGGATGATGTTGTGAAAACAGAGGTGTAGAATGGGCACTTCTCGAACTGTGCAATCTTGAAGTCAGTTGATTCGAGACTGATGCAGGTGAAAGGAAAAGAAGAAGAGTTTCATTGGACTGTTTTTGTTTACTTACAAACACCTAAACCCTAGAGTGGAGACTAAACGACCTAACCTAAGCGTACACATTCCTTCTGACACAAGACTCGCTAAACAAAACTCAATCTTTGCCCTCCTTTTCAGCTGTAGTTGTTGCTGCTGCTGCTTATCTTACTTCGTTTTTGAGTAGGCTTACTAGGACCTAAGCGCAGAGATAGATCACATTCACACCCACCAAAGGTAACGCCACCGGCTGCATCTTTGACACTCGCCGGTCTGCTGTTTTTGGACTTGCACGAGTCAGGGATTTGCCGGAATGAATAGCATAAAGGGTAGGCTGAGTACTTGGAAACAGGACATTTCTCGACCCGCTTCTCTTGTGCTACTGCAACAAGATTCTTTGGAACAAAGTTGTTCGGTTTCATGAATACTTGGGATAAAATGTTGTTCAAGTTAGTTGAGTCTTGGCTAAGATAACATCTCGGGTTAATGTTCCGTTGGCTCCTAGGAGTTTTCCTTGGCGTGCACCCCAAATGCAATGCAGCTACAGAAAAAATAAACAAGACTTGCTCACTGATCTGAGCAAATAATCCTCAAGAAGTCGAATAAACAGAGATTGTATTGTATACCTTCTATACAAGGCTGAAGATATTCCCCAGTTTCGGTGGTCTCATCAAGTCGTATGATGGTGTTGATGGCTTCGTTTGTACGGTCTAAAAGGGTCTTCAGGTCCATATACTCAGCCTAACATAAAAAAAAAAGCCACTACAACTATATCAAAAAGATTCCCCAAATGGAACACATTAATTTAAGTACAAATCTAAAATTCTCTCTACCAATTCCATAAATAGTGACATTAAATCTTACTGGTCAAAGAGGGCAATAAAAAGCAATACATAAAAATTGGAAACAATCTTTCTTTGAACAAATATAGAAATTAAAAGGTAAGAAGAAGAAACCTCAGAATTGGCTTTGGAATACATGATTTCTTCAGCTCTCAAGACAACCACAGGGAGCTTCTCTTGCCATTCTGTGTTCTTCTTGGTGGATTGACTGTGAATCTCACAAACAATCCTATATATAAAAAAAAAAAGAATTCAAAGAAGAATTGAGCTGAAGAAACAAACAACAGAAAGAAAGACATGCACATACCTATACATACACACACACATATAGAGATACAAATTAAGTGAGTGAGAGAAGATGACCTGAAAATCTCTTGGATGAGCAAACCCCTCATGGGTTGGTGTCTGTCACTATGCCAAGCTCTTCTAATACAGTCGTACGGTCTTGGCCCTGGTCTCGGCATCTTTCTACCACTTTCTTTTTCTGTGAGTGAGAGAGAGAAAAAGAGACAAAGTGAGATTGTTTTTGTCTTCCCCTCTCCTCAGTTTTTCACTTCTCTCAATAATTTGAGTGTGGGGGAGAGAGGAGATAGTCCTGTCTATAGGGTTGCAGTCCAATAATTTACTAAATAAAAACTATAGCATTCACCTACTAGTATGTAACTGTTTGATTGATTTTTTGGACTGTGACCGGTCAATTTAAATAGGACAACTTGCGTCTAACTTGAGAGATGTTCCAATCATGTATTATTATTAAGGATTGATTCGGCTTTCACATTTTTAGTGGTCTCGTCTCTAATGAAAAAAAAAAAAAAAAAGCCAACGACTTACTTAATGCATATAGTTTAGTTTTACAAATCAGAAAAAAGCAAATCGTTTGGTTGAAGTAAAAATAAAGGAAAATCCTCAGAATTGCTTTCGTACCACTTCTAAGTTCTAAGCCATAATTTTCTCTGACATTGAAACATTCACGATGACGACAAAACTAATATACGAATTGACAAAAATAAAATAAAAATCAAAACTTGTTGCTGACAACAAATAAAATAGAGTAAAGAAGGTCTGAAAACATCAAGATTTGAAGACCCATCCTAACTTAAAAAAAAAAAACACTCAGAATGAAAACCACCTAAGTGTATGTGCCTCATCGTTAGTGTAAGGCCCAAAAAGTCAGATTTCAAGGCCCAACTCTAATGCATGTCGGCCACGTGGACCACCGTACAGAGAAACTCGTATCCAACCAAAGCTGTTGCCTTCGAGACAAAAACCTTTCCTAAAACGGATACGATTACGGAAATTCACGCAGCCACGTGATGATGTCATTTAGAAGCTACCTTATCCAACGGTTTTAATCTCTCCACGTGTATTAACTAAGGACCTCTCCCATTAATCGAATAGTTATTGAATCCTTTAATGTTTAACTTTAACACTAATCAACGAATAAATTCGTACTATTTACACAATCAAACATTATATGTGGGCTATGAGCTCTAGTCGATTCATTTATTACAAACTGATGAAAAGTACAAGAAATGAAAACCAAAAGAGAATTCAATTCATACTACTCTTTTTGGATAAAAATAGTACCACGAGTGATCATGTTATTAGGCGAATTAGTGTGGCCAAACAAAATTTAAGAACGTTATGTATAATCAAAATTTAAATGACACAACTCGAGGGGAAAGAAAACAAAAATATATTTTTGAAGTAACAATTTAGTGGGCATACGTGAAACTCTCTCCCCTTCTATAGAAAAAATTTTCTTTCCTTCTTTCCCCGACATCGACCTCACGCCAACGATCGGAAATTTCTCCATAATTCCTAAAAAGAAGAAAAAAACCTTGTGTGGGATTGTTCCAGGGTCATCAAAGTATGCCCGGATCACTGCCCTTGTTGTTTCCGGCTCTCGAAAACCGTTGTCGTTGCCTGTTGCGACCGCTGGTTCTGAGCCTCTTTTGCCTCCTACCGCAGTTGCGTCTGATTTCCCACCCGCTCCGGCAACACCAGCTGCTCCCACTCCAGATCTTTCCTTGGCAGATGCCTCGGTTTCCGTTCCCGAAGTAGATCTGAGATCTACCTTGACGAGCCCCTCAGTCCCCACCGTTGAAGGTTCACCCTCCGGTGCTACTGTTCCTTTCGTTGATGTCGTTACTCCTCCTACGAACGCCGTTGCAGGTCCAGCCTCCGGTGATGGCTCTTCCCATGGCCCCCGTTCATACTTGACAGTGGCTCGGGATCCTTCCTGTTTGGAAGAGATTGGTACTCCTTCTCAGCACATTTCTGGAGTCCCTTTCGTATTCATCCCGGATGAGAATATCCAAGCCGCAAAGATTGAGTTTCAGGACTTTGTCTTTGCACAATTCCACGGCCCCCCTCCGCCAATGGGTAGGATAATTGGGGTAGTCAATGCTATCTGGGCCCGTGCTGGTCCGAGAATCTTTGTCCATCGCATTGGGGATGGAATCTTCTTGCTAAAGGTGACGAATCCACGGGTCAGAGAAACGATTCTCAGCCGTAATATGTGGAGTATTGCGGGTCATCCAATGTTTGTTGCCCCTTGGTCACCTGACTTCAACCCCGATACACCTCCAATCTCCTCCGCTGTTGTGACAGTGGAATTTAGGGGAGTTCCATACCTGTTGTTTAACAGAGAGAGCCTTGGTCGCATCGCAACTGCAGTAGGAAAGCCAATAGCCCTTGCACCTGAAACAGCCAGAAAGGAAAATTTTGAGGTTGCAAAGATTTTGGTTAGGGTGAATCTGCTTAAAGAGCTCCCTACCCATGTCGTCTCTGGGTTTGGTGATGGTCGTGAGATCGACATTGATGTCTCCTATCCCTGGCTTCATCCGAACTGTGCCTCTTGCGACCAATTTGGACACACTACGACTCTGTGCCCACAGAATGCTCCTACGGCCTCAGTGCGAAGAGTGTCTAGGAGATCTCCTAGCAGTAGGGGAAGACCATCACGAAGGGAGAGGCTGTCTCGTCAGGGCTCTCTTCCTAGTAGGGTGCGCTTGAAAACAGTCTTAGGCTCGCGGTTTCTCACCCCTGTTGCACCAGAACGAGAAGCCGCCAACTCCAACACTACCTCAAATTTGGGATCAGATCAGGAGAAGACTGCTGCAGAGATCCCTACCCAAGGCTTGGTTAGTTGCAGTCCTATTCAATCAGTTACGGGGGAGGTTGACACCCCCTTCATTTTGGTGTCTCGTCGTAGGTCCAGCCGCAAGGGTGCCTCGATTCATTAATAACCCATTACCAATATGTTTTTTTGTGTGGAACGTAAGAGGATTGAACAGCGGTTCACGTCAGACTATGACGAAGGATTGGATTAATATCCGTAAGCCTCTTTTTGGCACTTTTTTGGAGACTCATATTAGAGAAGTAAACTTAAGGAGAATTGGGAGTGCTATTCCGATTGGTTGGAAATTTTTTGGTAACTTTGATCATCACAACTCGGCTAGAATTGTGGTTGCTTGGGATCCGCGTATCTCTCTGGTGGCTTACCATGCCTCGGCCCAAATGGTAACATGCGGTTCTGCCTACGGATAACTTGAGTCTCACTGTCTCATTTGTCTACGGCTTCAATCTGGTTGAGCAAAGAACGTCTTTCTGGGAGGATTTGGTCAGCATTAGTGCCACCACACCTGTCTCTCAATTACCGTGGGCAGTTCTTGGTGACTTTAACCAAATTCTGCGTGTTTCGCAGCATTTAGATCATCTTAACTCGGAGGTTGATTTGTCAGGAATGGAGGACATGAATTTGGCTCTCCAGGATGCAGACTTATTTGAAGCTTAGGCCAAGGGGCTTCTTTTCTTTTGGTGGAACTGTAGTGACAGGCATACGATTTCTAAGAAGATTGATCACGCCTTGATTAACCAAGAATGGGCCTCTATCTTTCCGGAGGCGTTTGCAGAGTGGCTAGACCCAAAACAATCTGATCACACTCCTATTTGGTTCAGTGTTCCACAATCAAGACGCTTTATTCCGAAGCCTTTTCAATTCTTCCACCATGTCAACGACCACCCGGAGTATACAGAAGTGGTAAGTCAATCCTAGAATTGTAGTGCTGTGAGTGGTTCCAATCAATTCAAGGTTTACAAGACCTTGAAAGCACTAAAGCCGGCTCTCCACAGACTGAACAAGCGGCATTTTAGTGGTATTTCTGAAAGAGTGAAAGATGAAGAATCCAGACTGGATGAGTTACACCGAGCTATCCTCACAGCCCCCACCCCAGAGCTTGCATGGGAGGAACATCTTGTTCGCACTCGTTGGAAAATGTTAAGCAAGGCTGAGGAAAAATTTTATCGCCAGAGATCTCGCGCTAAATGGATGCACCTTGGTGACCGGAATACTAAGTTCTTCCATAAAACGCTCTCAGCAAGGTTAAATAAAAACCATATTCATTTTCTTCAGGATCAAAGTGGAAGGAGATTATCTGACATATCTGAGATTAAGTCTCACGCTTCTGCTTATTTTGAAGAGATCTTAGGGACCACCACTTTGGCTCAATCCCCATGCTCTTCATCCTCCCTTGCTGAGCTGCGCCCCTTCAGATTCTCCGAAGCCCACAAATCTTCCTTGGAGGCTGCGGTTTCTGAGGAGGAGATAATTCGCACCGTATTTGCTCTGCCTTTGGACAAATGTCCTGGTCCGGATGGTTATTCCGTGGAGTTCCTCAGAGCCTCTTGGAGTATAGTAGACAGTGACATTGTTGGGGCGGTGCAGGAATCTTTTCGAAATCGGAGGCTCATTAAAGATTTCAACACTACAAAGATTGCTCTGATTCCCAAATTCCGTGAAGCTTGCAAGCTAGGAGACTACAGACCCATCAGTTGCTGCAATTTGGTTTACAAGATCATTTCTAAGATAATTGCTAACCGGCTCAAGCCCATTCTGCAGGTCTGTGTTTCTCCTAATCAAGCAGCTTTCCTGAAGGGTAGGCTACTTGGGGAGAATGTTCTTCTTGCATCTGAATTGGTAAGGCACTACAACCGACCTTCCTCTCACCATAGTTGTATGCTTAAGGTGGATATTAGAAAAGCGTTTGATACCGTCTGCTGGGACTTTCTTCTCAAGTTACTAGATGCTCAAGGTTTTCCGCCTCTATTCTGCTGTTGGATTAGGGAGTGTATATCTTCTCCAAGATTCTCGATTGCTATAAATGGTTAACTTGCGGGTTTTTTCAAAGGAAAGAAAGGTCTAAGGCAGGGAAACCCTCTGTCTCCTTACCTCTTCATTATGGTGATGGTGGCTCTTTCTAAACTTCTGGAAAATGCTGTGGATAATGGCTAAATTGAGTTGCATCCAAGGTGCTCTACACCTAGAATTACCCACTTATTGTTTGCGGACGATCTCTTGGTATTCTCTAATGGCTCAAGACGATCCCTTACTGGAATTGCGGAGGTTATAAGCAGGTTCAAGGAGATGTCCGGTCTTGATATGAATCCGTCCAAATCGGAAATCTTTTTTGGTGGTTATTCGGAGGAGGATGCTCAATCATTGGCTGTGTTCTCTGGTATCCGGCGAGGTTCTTTTCCCACTCGGTACCTTGGCTTGCCTCTCAGTACGACAAGGATCACCTTTGCCATGTTACAACCCTTTCTGGAGCGAATCACGAGTAAGCTTCACTCTTGGACTGCCAAATTTCTATCCTTTGCCGGAAAAATCAGGCTGATATCATCGGTTATATATGGTATGGTGAACTTCTGGAGTAGTGTTTTTGTGCTGCCAAAACGCTTCTACGTTAAAATGGATTCTTTATGCTCTGCTTTTCTCTGGAAAAACAAGACTGGCTCGGCGTCAGGGGCTCGAGTAGCTTGGGCAGATGTGTGTAGACCTAAGCTTGAAGGGGGATTGGGCATCAGACTCCTGGAAGATTTTCAGCAGGTCTTTAGGCTCAAGTTAGTCTGGAACTTCTTTTCCCGTTCTGGTTCATTATGGGTTGCGTGGCTTACAGGAAATATCGTTTCGAAAAGGAGTTATTGGCTAACAAAGGAGGCTAATCATTTCTCTAAAACGGTGAACAGCATATTGCAGCTCAAACCCATTATCCTTGAGTATCTCAAGTGTGAAGTGGGTGATGGGCGTTCTGCCTCATTCTGGTTTAACTCATGGACTGAGTTTGGTCAGCTTATTACCTTCCTAGGTGAATCTGGTCCAAGACAACTCTGCATTAGTAAGGATGCGCATGTTATCGANCCTGAAGGGTAGGCTACTTGGGGAGAATGTTCTTCTTGCATCTGAATTGGTAAGGCACTACAACCGACCTTCCTCTCACCATAGTTGTATGCTTAAGGTGGATATTAGAAAAGCGTTTGATACCGTCTGCTGGGACTTTCTTCTCAAGTTACTAGATGCTCAAGGTTTTCCGCCTCTATTCTGCTGTTGGATTAGGGAGTGTATATCTTCTCCAAGATTCTCGATTGCTATAAATGGTTAACTTGCGGGTTTTTTCAAAGGAAAGAAAGGTCTAAGGCAGGGAAACCCTCTGTCTCCTTACCTCTTCATTATGGTGATGGTGGCTCTTTCTAAACTTCTGGAAAATGCTGTGGATAATGGCTAAATTGAGTTGCATCCAAGGTGCTCTACACCTAGAATTACCCACTTATTGTTTGCGGACGATCTCTTGGTATTCTCTAATGGCTCAAGACGATCCCTTACTGGAATTGCGGAGGTTATAAGCAGGTTCAAGGAGATGTCCGGTCTTGATATGAATCCGTCCAAATCGGAAATCTTTTTTGGTGGTTATTCGGAGGAGGATGCTCAATCATTGGCTGTGTTCTCTGGTATCCGGCGAGGTTCTTTTCCCACTCGGTACCTTGGCTTGCCTCTCAGTACGACAAGGATCACCTTTGCCATGTTACAACCCTTTCTGGAGCGAATCACGAGTAAGCTTCACTCTTGGACTGCCAAATTTCTATCCTTTGCCGGAAAAATCAGGCTGATATCATCGGTTATATATGGTATGGTGAACTTCTGGAGTAGTGTTTTTGTGCTGCCAAAACGCTTCTACGTTAAAATGGATTCTTTATGCTCTGCTTTTCTCTGGAAAAACAAGACTGGCTCGGCGTCAGGGGCTCGAGTAGCTTGGGCAGATGTGTGTAGACCTAAGCTTGAAGGGGGATTGGGCATCAGACTCCTGGAAGATTTTCAGCAGGTCTTTAGGCTCAAGTTAGTCTGGAACTTCTTTTCCCGTTCTGGTTCATTATGGGTTGCGTGGCTTACAGGAAATATCGTTTCGAAAAGGAGTTATTGGCTAACAAAGGAGGCTAATCATTTCTCTAAAACGGTGAACAGCATATTGCAGCTCAAACCCATTATCCTTGAGTATCTCAAGTGTGAAGTGGGTGATGGGCGTTCTGCCTCATTCTGGTTTAACTCATGGACTGAGTTTGGTCAGCTTATTACCTTCCTAGGTGAATCTGGTCCAAGACAACTCTGCATTAGTAAGGATGCGCATGTTATCGACGCTTCGAGAAATGGGGATTGGGTACTACCGCCTGCTCGATCAGATAACTCTCAAGCGCTTTTGATTGTTCTTACTGAACTCCCTGCTCCCCTGGATAGTAAAGGCCGGGATTCCTACCTTTGGCGTAACGCTGCAGGATTATATCGCCCATGTTTCTCTGCCAAAGAGACATGGGAGCAGCTAATGATTCATTATTCGGTCATCCTTTGGGCTAAGGCTGTGTGGTTCAAAGAGCATGTGCCAAGGTTTGCCTTTATTACATGGTTGGCTATTCTCTCTCGCCTTCCAACAAGAGATAGGCTGCATAGCTGGGGGTTGAATATCCATGCATCTTGTGTTCTTTGTCCCAATGGGATTGAGACACATGAGCACCTTTTCTTCACTTGCCCGTTCTCCACAAACATCTGGGGGTTCTTTGCTGCTAAGTTCTTTCCCAATCCTCCTCTCACTCTTTCAGATATTCCTGCATGGATTCTCAATCTCCGTCAACCGCATGTCGCCAAGGCAATCACCATCATAAAGCTTCTGTGTCAGACCATGGTTTATCACATCTGGAAGGAACGAAATGTCAGGATTTTCTCATTTGCCGAATGCTCCGCCACATATCTCCGCTTCTCCATTGATCATACGCTGCGAAGTCGCCTCCTCTCATTTCCTGGGACCGTCTCGCAGCCAACCTCTCTCCTAAAAGTTTACTTTAGTCGTCTTTCTTATTTTCTTTAGTAAAATTTTATGTTAGTTTTTCTCTTTATTTATGTGATAATAGGTTACTTTTTGTAATCAGTATTTAACTATGTAAACTCTAATTTGAAATGGAATCTTCAAATTAAGACCAAAAAAAGTAACATTCCAAATATGAAATGCCATTGAATTGAATGAATATATTCTATAATTACTCGAAATTTTAAAATATAATTTTTGCCTAATGTAAGATACAAGTTGCACCAAATCCCACTCTCTCTCACTCTAGAAACCAAAAATGATACTNTCTCTAGCAGCGGCGGCGCGTCGGTTAATAGCACACGCGCTTCTCGACGATCCGTTGAACTACATGTTTGCCCTAATCTCGCCTTCGTGCGTACCGATTCGCTCCTTTGACTTCACTTACAAGACACTGGTCTCCTCTCGTAAGAGCTTCATCGAGATACTCAAAGACGAGCCGTGGAAGTTCGATAGATGGGCCGCGCGTGGGGACGAGGCCATGCTTCCGGAAGTGACGCTCGAGGAGTTCCGCATCGGGTCTCAGTTCTGGGTTTTGAAACGGAGACACGCGCGTGTGGTGGCGCGTGATCGGCGTATATGGGCGAAGTTTAACCAGACGTGCGTGCGGGAAGACACGTGTNGTTTGCCTTTATTACATGGTTGGCTATTCTCTCTCGCCTTCCAACAAGAGATAGGCTGCATAGCTGGGGGTTGAATATCCATGCATCTTGTGTTCTTTGTCCCAATGGGATTGAGACACATGAGCACCTTTTCTTCACTTGCCCGTTCTCCACAAACATCTGGGGGTTCTTTGCTGCTAAGTTCTTTCCCAATCCTCCTCTCACTCTTTCAGATATTCCTGCATGGATTCTCAATCTCCGTCAACCGCATGTCGCCAAGGCAATCACCATCATAAAGCTTCTGTGTCAGACCATGGTTTATCACATCTGGAAGGAACGAAATGTCAGGATTTTCTCATTTGCCGAATGCTCCGCCACATATCTCCGCTTCTCCATTGATCATACGCTGCGAAGTCGCCTCCTCTCATTTCCTGGGACCGTCTCGCAGCCAACCTCTCTCCTAAAAGTTTACTTTAGTCGTCTTTCTTATTTTCTTTAGTAAAATTTTATGTTAGTTTTTCTCTTTATTTATGTGATAATAGGTTACTTTTTGTAATCAGTATTTAACTATGTAAACTCTAATTTGAAATGGAATCTTCAAATTAAGACCAAAAAAAGTAACATTCCAAATATGAAATGCCATTGAATTGAATGAATATATTCTATAATTACTCGAAATTTTAAAATATAATTTTTGCCTAATGTAAGATACAAGTTGCACCAAATCCCACTCTCTCTCACTCTAGAAACCAAAAATGATACTCTCTTTCTAAAACAAAAAAAAGAAGCCAAAAGCAGTCACTGAGTTCTTTTGTTTTTCCTAATCAGAGATGCTATCTCCGACGTTGTTTCCTCTCTTCTGCGCTTTGTTTCTTTGTCTTCCGGTGGCTGTCATCTTCACAATTCAGCGAGAACTCACCGGCTTTGTTTCGCCGGAGTTTGGTTTCCGCTCTCTCTCCGTCTTCTCTCTCTACTCTCGAAATGTCCCCGACTCTGCTTCCTCTCCTCCGGTGGTTCGGTTTCGACAGCCGCTTCCTAAAGACGACGAGCCGCTTCTACGGCTAGCTTCACGGGTTAACCCGAATCTGCCTCCCGGTTCGACCCGGAAATTGGCTTTTATGTACTTAACGACGTCGCCTCTTCCGTTCGCGCCACTCTGGGAGATGTACTTCAGTGGAAGCTCCAAAGATCTTTACAATGTCTACGTTCACGCGGATCCGACCCGAGAATACGACCCGCCTTTCTCCGGCGTGTTCAAGAACCGGGTCATTCACTCTAAACCCTCGAGTAGACTCACACCGTCTCTAGCAGCGGCGGCGCGTCGGTTAATAGCACACGCGCTTCTCGACGATCCGTTGAACTACATGTTTGCCCTAATCTCGCCTTCGTGCGTACCGATTCGCTCCTTTGACTTCACTTACAAGACACTGGTCTCCTCTCGTAAGAGCTTCATCGAGATACTCAAAAACGAGCCGTGGAAGTTCGATAGATGGGCCGCGCGTGGGGACGAGGCCATGCTTCCGGAAGTGACGCTCGAGGAGTTCCGCATCGGGTCTCAGTTCTGGGTTTTGAAACGGAGACACGCGCGTGTGGTGGCGCGTGATCGGCGTATATGGGCTAAGTTTAACCAGACGTGCGTGCGGGAAGACACGTGTTATCCTGAAGAAAATTACTTTCCTACCCTTCTTAATATGAGGGATCCACGTGGATGTGTGCCCGCAACGCTGACTCACGTGGATTGGACAGTGAACGTCGATGGTCACCCGCGGATGTACGAGGCCGAGGAGGTCGTCCCGGAGCTGATCGAGNGAGAACTCACCGGCTTTGTTTCGCCGGAGTTTGGTTTCCGCTCTCTCTCCGTCTTCTCTCTCTACTCTCGAAATGTCCCCGACTCTGCTTCCTCTCCTCCGGTGGTTCGGTTTCGACAGCCGCTTCCTAAAGACGACGAGCCGCTTCTACGGCTAGCTTCACGGGTTAACCCGAATCTGCCTCCCGGTTCGACCCGGAAATTGGCTTTTATGTACTTAACGACGTCGCCTCTTCCGTTCGCGCCACTCTGGGAGATGTACTTCAGTGGAAGCTCCAAAGATCTTTACAATGTCTACGTTCACGCGGATCCGACCCGAGAATACGACCCGCCTTTCTCCGGCGTGTTCAAGAACCGGGTCATTCACTCTAAACCCTCGAGTAGACTCACACCGTCTCTAGCAGCGGCGGCGCGTCGGTTAATAGCACACGCGCTTCTCGACGATCCGTTGAACTACATGTTTGCCCTAATCTCGCCTTCGTGCGTACCGATTCGCTCCTTTGACTTCACTTACAAGACACTGGTCTCCTCTCGTAAGAGCTTCATCGAGATACTCAAAAACGAGCCGTGGAAGTTCGATAGATGGGCCGCGCGTGGGGACGAGGCCATGCTTCCGGAAGTGACGCTCGAGGAGTTCCGCATCGGGTCTCAGTTCTGGGTTTTGAAACGGAGACACGCGCGTGTGGTGGCGCGTGATCGGCGTATATGGGCTAAGTTTAACCAGACGTGCGTGCGGGAAGACACGTGTTATCCTGAAGAAAATTACTTTCCTACCCTTCTTAATATGAGGGATCCACGTGGATGTGTGCCCGCAACGCTGACTCACGTGGATTGGACAGTGAACGTCGATGGTCACCCGCGGATGTACGAGGCCGAGGAGGTCGTCCCGGAGCTGATCGAGCGGCTTAGAAAGACTCGACCAAGATACGGTGAGGATGGAATCAACGGTTCAGAATGGTCTGCGGTTGAGCGGATGGATCCGTTTCTGTTCGCTAGGAAGTTTTCTCCGGATGCTTTCGAGCCGATGTTTGGTATGGCTAGAACCGTTTTGTTCAATGACTCAGCTGGAAGTGCGTGAGTGAGTGTGTGAGTGAGTGTGTGTGGATGGTTTTCTCTCTAATGGCATTGTTGTAAATTCAGTTTTAGTTATAGTATTCGTAATTTTAAAAATTAGTTGGGATCGAAAAAACGAAAACCCAAGTTCTACCATTATCTTGAGTAAAGTATAGTACAGTACTCGTCCTAGTCGAATCTCATCCTCTTTAGCAAAATCGTTGCACATATTAAAACTTTACCATTACACTGTTACGGAAGATATTTAAATGAACAGTGGACAGAGAAAAGAGAGATATTTAATACTTAATAGAGCCATGAAAGTGATGTCTGTTTTGACTTTACACTGGATTTATGCAAGAGGGAAACTAGGAAAATGAAATGGATAAATGTACAGTTTCAAATTTATCATTAATTACTATTGAAAGATCTAATTAGATAGGGGAAGGACTAGTACAAGTTTGNTCTCTAGCAGCGGCGGCGCGTCGGTTAATAGCACACGCGCTTCTCGACGATCCGTTGAACTACATGTTTGCCCTAATCTCGCCTTCGTGCGTACCGATTCGCTCCTTTGACTTCACTTACAAGACACTGGTCTCCTCTCGTAAGAGCTTCATCGAGATACTCAAAAACGAGCCGTGGAAGTTCGATAGATGGGCCGCGCGTGGGGACGAGGCCATGCTNACACCCATAATAATCGTCTTTGCCTCGTGCTCTTTTTGTCCTTTCACTTTTTTCAATGAAATTACAAAAAAGTTGACAACTACAAGGCTATACAACTACAAGCCATGAATCGCGTGATAGACAATTAAAGAATAAATTTGTATCTCGGTGACTTTCTTTCGTTGGTGAATTTAATATCATGGTGTAGGGGGTTAAGGATTACGATTCTGCTAAGAAAACAGTACTTAAGATTACCAAATCAATTTATCTCAATCATGACAGTAATAGAACCAACATGAGCACACATGCACGTGTTGAGTTCCCTCAAAATTGTTGATTGCATTAATACTGGAGGTTCAGCAGTTCAGTAATTAAACCTTTAGTTCAAGATCTTTTACAAGAGAAAGCATATTCGAATATAAAAGAGATGCGACGATGAAATGGTTCATGTTCTTTACTGTCTTCCTCTGTTTTATGGAGCAACACGAGTTATGGCATGTTGCGTACAAGGAACCATGATAGGGGAGGGGTTCCTTTTGGAGGGGTTCCTTTTGATTCTTTCGAGTTAGCTTTCTTTGATAGCTAATTCATGTAGATAATTTCATATTTTGGTTACATTTCTAAACTTTTTTACATACAACATCGATACGGAAACGGAAGTACTATGAAAAGGGAACATCAAATAATGGCTTTCCTTATATGTTTCAAGAAACTTTATACTTTACAAGTTTTTCATCAGTCAATTATCTCTTATAGGGTCCAGTAACTCAGATGCATTTCTACCATTCAATTATTGGACATGCGAGTTTACTCGTGATTATCCAATGTCAAAGGTCGACTTTTGTCTTGCAATATGCTCTGAGTTTTAATCCAGATGATGACATATCAAAGACAGTTCATAAAGCACTAGATCAAAAGTCCAAGTCATTCATTTGTTAGCTTGTGTGCGTGTGTGTGTGTGTGTGTGTGTGTGAAGCGAATAGATATTATTTTATCGTGCTATATGCCTAAATCTATGCCTGTTATTATCAAATATTGGAGTTTTCGATACAGAGATTATAAAAAAAATTGTTTTTGGGGACCAAGTGATTGATTTTAACGAGTCAATTTAAACGGTCCATTATCTTCACTAGAAACATGAAATATGCTTATTAGTTGGATATGCCCATTCCATCCATGTTAATAAGATACATTGTATCATCGTCAATAAGATCCAACAATGTTAGAAATTTCATCCTATGCACAATGTTTCACGAATCAAATTTCATGAAGAGAACTTTGATTACAATGTCTATAATTACTTCTTCCTAAAGTAATATGAATAAATAATAAATGGTTCCATATTAATCCAGAAAGCGACAAATACGGTTGACCACCTGATAGTTATTTTTACCTATCGTTAGCTTCACCCAACTAAAACCAAACCTAACCAAGCTAAGTTAAGAACTACTGTACAAAGACACAACAAATGTATATATGCATTATTAATCAATACTCAAAAGAGGCAAAGTCTCACAAGTTCAATAACAGGAGGCAAGATCAGGAAACATACAAGAAGAAACCAGATTATAACACATCTACATTGGTCGAAAAATATATGTAATAAAAAAAAAAAGCAAACAAAATGAATGAAATCAGTAAGGGTTGTTGTAGTAATACCCCATAGGAGGCGGTCCCATCCCGTTAACCGGCGGCATCCCATAAGGCATTGCGGTTGGGGCTGGACTCATCTTGGCCAAACTAGCTTGACCTCTCATTCCTTCTTGCTGATATTGCTGCCATAACTGCTGCTCCTGAGTCAAGAGATATTGCTTTTTGTCCATCTCAGCCATTTGCACGTACGAAGGAGGCGGGATGGTCAAGGATGCAGCGAAAGGGTCTTGGTTCACTTGCTGAACGGTTCCATCTGGTGCAGGGAGTGCTAGTATATGGCTGTTTTTACCCGGCAAAGGGAGCGCTACGCTGCTTGAACTTCCACCAGTTAACTCTGAGGTGCTAACGTGTTGTCTAACAGCTCCTTGATCGTACATCCCATTGAGTAACAACGGATCTAAACCACCACCCATTGCGGCTTTTTGATTCTCTAGATTACTAGCTGTCTCGACCAACGCCAGTTCCCAATCAGCCTTCCCAATCTCTGCAGCTGGATTCTGCCAAGCTGATGTCACGCCGTTATCAGAAGGGAAAGCTTCCCATTTGCCGTTATTACCTGGCGGACCCGCAAAAAGCGCAAGAGCAAACTTGTTCCCTTGGTCATCACCAGTGACATTATCTTCTCTCAAGTTGACTAGATCTTCCGTTACTTGTGGTTGCTGCGGTTTAGGCTCTGGCGCAGGTGGAGGTGGAGGAGTGTAATTCTCTGGAGGAGGAAGCGCTTTGATCTCATTCATATCAACCACTGGCTCTTCAACCGGAGCAGCAGGAGGAGGAGGAGCTTCAATCTCTTTCCGCTCAGGACTTTTAGCCCTCTTGGCTCTGTCTCTCACAAACTCTTCTAATGTCTCCAACAGCTTGCTCGTGATCCTCTGAACCTCAGGATACTCAGAAGATCTCGCCACGCCAGTGTCCTTACACCAATGATAAAACGCAATGAGCTCATCAATCTGTTTAGCGGAACTAGCATAAGCATCAAAGGCCTTAACACAATCAGTATACTCCATATCGAAAAACTTGTCAAGCAGAACAGCCAAGACCTCACAGATATCAGCGTAAAGCCTAAAACTTTCTTTCACAACCGGGTACATGGCAATCAAGATCATCCTGCTGTTTTTAGCTAAACCAGTAGGCCGACAAGATAAAAACCGATCAAGCAGCCTCTGCAAATGACCCATCTTTCCAAAAATCCTCTCAGGTGTCATCTCTCTTAAAGGAGTAACCGATTTCTTCTCGTCTCTCCCTCCTCCAATCTCATTCATATCTCCAAAAGACCGAGACCTCTTAGGCATACCAAAACCATTACCACTCTCATAATCATAACCTCTTGGAGGAGGAGACCTAAAATCATCCCTAAACCGACCATATCCATCATCCCCATTGCTTTGATGACTACTACTACCACCAGAACCACCACCATTTTTACCCTTTCTCTCAAAAAGAGCCAATTCAAGCCTCTGATCCAAGTAGCTAGCATAGGTTCTAACGAAAGCAGAGTGATCCCAAGAGCTAGAATGAGCTTCATCACGAAAATCAGACATATTGAGAATCCTAGTACCTCGTCTTGTAGCGTGAAGGATCTCTTCCTGAAAGAGAGGATCACCTTCGTTAAGAAGACGGTGAACGAGCATAAGAGCCTTGAGAGCAACGATCCAGTCACGAGTCTTCTTGAGACGGCGTGAGACGGAAGTGACACAGGCGTGGACGTAACCACGAGAGAGTGAAGTAAGGCTAAGGATCTCGCGGATATACTTCTCACTAGATTGATCGTCGTCGTGGCTTGTAGCTTTAACGATCGCAACTTCCAGATCTGGAGCCAGGTTGCTGGCTACCTTCGCTATGCCGATGCTGGTTTGATCCTTGACAACTCCGATCGCTTTACGCATGCTCAGCGCCATGATTCCACTGACTCACGGATTCGGATTCTTCAAAAAAAAAAGAGCCAATTTGGTTGAGAAATTAATGGGAGGAGAGTCCAACGAGAGAAACAATGAATCTGAAATTTTCAATTTTTAATGAAGTACCGATTCGCTAGATCTGCGGAGATGAGATGAAGTAATCGCCGGCGTCGGAAGAGACGGAGACGGGATCTGAGATCTATGAAGAAGGGTGTGAAGATCTATAGATTGAGGTCTGTCTAAGGCGGGCGGGCGAGGGGGAGGTGTCAGATTCGCCGAACCAGTCAAAATGAAGTGTCTAAAAAGACAAGACAGACAATTTAATTTAACAAGAGAGTTAAGAGAGTCCAAGGTGACGTGGACTGATAAGAGCCGTCAGATCTGATCTGAAGAGGAAGGAAGGAGTTGCGAAGGTTTGGTTTTGTGACCGAGATTGACGGTGTATTTGTCCGAGACTCTCTCGACTCGATTCGAACTCTCAAGTCTGAACACTGATCGTATCGGCGAGTGATTGATNTTTTTTTTTTTTTTTTTTGTCATTAAAATCATTTTTAATTTTTGCTGTCAAAAAAAAAATATATACATTTTCAATTTGTAGTGGGAAATATTCCGATCTTCTTTATAGAAAAATGTTAAATTTCTTTTGCCACAAATTATTTTAATTACTTTAATGATGATAAACTTATGGTCTTATTTTATGCGATATAATAAATATAATTTTAAAAAGCTTAGTATTTTATACGCTAATATATTAATTTAATTTACATATTTTAAGCTAAGATCAACCATATTTTTTTTTAACTTTTAAGCTTCTTAAAAATTGTATGACTTTGGATATACGACATGGAAATCAGTATCATGGTTTCTGCAACCATCACATTCTTATATTTTTTTTTCTGGTTTTCTCTCAATCAAACAAGTCTCTAAAGATTTTCAATTCCATAAACCACAAAAGTCTATGTTCGCTAGCTAGTCACTGACAACTCATGAATTCTTCTTGTAGGCTTTTGACATTTCTTTAGTTTTTCGTCCATGTCTACGTCCATGTTTAGCTATGATTACTGATAGCAAGTTAGCAACAGCTTTTATAAACCACTGAATTGAGTTATAGAGCTTGAAGAATAGAGAAAATCGAAATTCTGATGCACATTTTAATTACAAAGTAAAATAATGATAGTCCGCATTGAACTTTAATTCTCTATCTTTTAAAACAAAAGTCTTGTATATGCACACGGACGATCTCTAATTATTGATATTCGATGAACAGATTCCGAAAAGATCCTAAAAAACCAAAACAGTTGAATTTAGTCGTTAGTATTAGTCAGTCATCCATCTCCTTAATACAACTCTTTTTTTCTTGAAGTTCTTCTATTTTTAAATTTAAGGCAAGCAATAAATACAGTGAAGTGAACGTACCTCCATGGAAAATCCCCTGGTAATAGCCAGTCACCCTCTTTCCCTTGGAAGGTGAATGCATAGTTTGTATCTTCTCTCTCACAATCTTCATCTGATAAATTTAGATTCAATTGTACGGTAATCTTTAATTAGAAGTTTTGTTCTGTTTTCAAGTGTTTATACGTTTTCTTTTACTTAATAAGTAGTTTAGTACTCACATTGGGTAAACATGGTGATCAAGGAGTCAGTGAGCGACTCGTAAGAGTTGAAAAGCTTGATATCCACCTTTCTTGCTATTGCCACACCTTCCATCTTAACTTTTACATACATTGATGATCTCGATGATGTTGTCGATGATGATCCAACGCTTTCAACTGTAGCCATTCGATTGTTCATCACTGTGATCCTCCTACCATGATGATGATATGGGCAATGATGGTGATTACGACTATGACGATGATGATAACTACGATATTTTATCATACATGATTTTACTGGTGGCCATCCCACGACTTCGCTATTTTCCTCCTCACTATATTACCAAAATTAATTAAATGTTTATCAAAATTTACAAATTATGCCTCCCCATTGAGTTAACTACAACATCTTAAGATTTTCTTTATCTTTTGATAACAACAATCTTAAGGTTTTTTCAGAAACTTAGAAGTCAAATTATTATAGATATAATAATGGTAGATATGTAATTACTTTAACCTAATATGTTAGTTACTCACTCGTAAACAGTTGAAGACTCGGATTCCAAAGGATCTTCGTCTTCCTCGTTGGGCTGACCATTCAAGGCAAACACACTTGGTTTTGGTACATAACATCCTTCTTCGATATTCAACCTAAACGTCGCCTCAAAATGTAGGTTTTCGCTATCCAAACAAGAGGCAGTACTACCGTCGATGGCACAGTGCTTGTTGAGGTCAAAGTCAAACCCTAACTTGGCAGAGTTAGTATGAGGCGAAAGAGAGAGACCAAGATCCAACTCCATTTGAATGCAGCTTCGTCTTTGATGAAAAGAAAAGCTTGTGTCCTTTTGTTATTGGCTTTGGGAGAAAGTTGTGTACGTAGGGTTGGTGCTTAATTAAAGGATCATGGGTATTCCCTATTTATAGTAAAAGGAAAGGGGACAAAAGTCAAGGAGGGATCCATGGCTTTATCATAAAATACACATAGAATATATATGTAACTCACTTACTCACACATTATATACTATATCATCTAAGTAACCAATCAAAATATTAGATGCCAATAATTTTTGTCGTTGAATCCTAAATTATATCAGTTCACATAGTTTCGTGGACCAAAATCTACAAGATACAGTTGACTAAAAAAAATCTTATCTTCATCCTCAGTTTCATCGTATTTCAACAGGATTGAAAATACATTTACATATAGAGACAAAAAGGCATTTATCCCATTGTCATTATTGTGTAACGCGTTAATACTCGTCCGAATCAAGATTAATTTTATGCAAATTCAATAACAATTATCATCCTAAATATATATGTAGGAAATTTTAGGGGGATGCTAAAGAGTTTTGAATTGCTTTGTTTTTTTTCCTCTTGTATATAGAATTTATGGCTTTCACGTTAAGCGAAAGGTAGTGAGGAAGTTGCTAGTTCTCCGAAAGGAAAAAAAAAAGTATTTTGGGCGAGAAGTAATGACTTCCGACATCGATTAAGTTTGGGTCGGCCAATATCCCAACATTGATGCGAACATATTTTCAATTATTTTATCCCTTGTTTTAGAAATTGCTAGGCGCTAGTCGGGTGGTCAGGATGGACCTAGCGCCTAGCGAAAAAATCGGAGATTAACCGGGAATTAATCGGGGACTAGTTTTTAGGTTATTTTATTAAATTAATAGTAAATTAAAAATATATAGTACTAAATATATGTATAATTATGTTTATGTGAAAATAAAAATATCAAATAAAATATAAAGCTATAGTATTGTCTTTAAAGTTACGGTAAAAACATAAAAACGTAATATTAAGAAAAAAAATAATGATTTTAATTAAAAATTTGTACATTAGTTATTGTAAAACATCATAAACTCTTAATTTAAATGTCTAAATAACAGAAATATATATATTTGATTTATATTTGGCTCCAAAAATCATCGGTATATACAAAATTATGCGGGAATTAATCGGATTAGACGGTATAATCGGATAATGGATGCTATGCGGGAATTAGTCATTAATCGAGACAGAAAGGGTGGGCCTAGCGATTTTATGGGACGTAATCAGTATTAGGCGGGGATTTTTAAAACATGGATTTTATCTCACTAAATTCTTATGCTTTTCTAATTTACACACATCTTATAAATATTATTTTTATAACCAACATCAATTTTATGATCTTAACTAAGATAACTTTTTTTTTTATTACGGTTCACACACTAATATGTTAACTTTGGATTATAATAGACAACAACATAATTACAAACGACAATAATTTTGAATGCTAGTCATTAGGTAATTGCTAGTACATAGATTAAAGATTGTGAAAAGATCAGAAGAATATAAACCGAAGAATTGACCAGCAATTTGTTGCTAACTTTGGTATATTGGCGTCACTAACTCAATTTTGTCGCAATAATCCAATCAACAATACTTAAATAAAAAAATCAAAGCAGGTACTAAAAAACATGATAAAAGTACATGTATACAAAGGAAAAAGAAGGATTTGTGAAAGGTCACATGATTCAACGAATTTAGCCTCCAACATCAAACCAACATAAATATTATTAATAGACAAGTTTGGTTAATGTTGGAACGGACAACGCCCCATATTTTTGTTTACATTCTATGTTTCTAATTTTAAATTTTGGTTTTCGCACGGAAATAGTGGAATTTAAGAATCTTTTTATCCAATAATCAATATGATTTGAAATACTTCAATTTAGTAGCGAACTCAGATTTTTTTTTTTCAGCTTGTCATACATTTTGTTAACCTTTTAAGAGACAACTATCACTAGACACTTATAGCTTGATTCACTATACAAATTTTGAGTACTTCACCAGTTGCAAATATTTGGGACAGAGTTTGATCAACTTATGAATAAGTAAAGTGTTTGTCCATCCAGAGTATGAGTTCACTACCATATTTGGGAAGGAACAAATTTACTATTTGGTCGAGCCGAATTAGTTACTTAATACCAGCAAAAAAATAAAATAAACAACAATAAAGACTAAGAAATTACAGTAAATAAAGGTTAGAAAGATATTGTATTGGTTCAACTTTTTAATAGTCTTCTATTTCTTTTACTTTAATATTATATACTTATATTTTTGTTGTGAGCATGACATTGACATATGCTTTGTTTCTGTTTAAGATTAAATACTGTTGGTAAAAGGATATATGCTAGGCCTAACACCAATATTGTAACTTAACCCACAACCTCTTCTAAGAAATATTTTCGTAAGATATGAATTTGGATTTACGAAAGTGACTATTGAGTAAGAAGGTCTATATCACATATTAATAATAAAATTTGGTTGGTCTCTTCATGTTTTCTAGATCAACCAAGCAGATGAGAGGAGGGGGAAATATCAACGTGAATGTCACGTGAACAGAGTCGTGCGTGCGTGACTACTCGTGCCGTAGTGTCGGGTCGACCACTGAAGTAATGGGCCTTAAAAGTTGAAGGACCATATGGCTGGCTCTTGTGGGAACCACTTTCACTTAGTCTAGCTCGTCGGATCGATCTTCTTTTGTTACTATTTTATATAGAAAATCAGCAAAAAAAACTTATCAAACAACAAAGAGAGAATATTCTCACTGCAAACTTTTCGTTTTTACTTCTTTAATTATTTTGTTCTTGTTCTTGTTGTTGTTGTAAATTGTAAAATTATCATATATGTCATGACGATTAGTATGTGCTTCATTCTACACTATCCCTGTAATAAAAAAAAAAGATATATAATAGTCACCTAATATACCGACAACAAACCTAATCCACTTGAAAATCCAAGATCTATAAAATTGAAAAGTCTTTTGAGATATAAAGATGCACGTGGTAGGAAACGGTAAAGGATAGAAAGTGTTTGTTTGGGGGGACAAACAAGTGTTAGTAAAAGGGGAAGTGAATGAGAGTTTCTCTTTAAACTCAAAAAAACACACTGGAGAACAGAGTTTGAGTGCTGTTCGGGACAGCTTTGCCTTGATATCTTGTCTCCATCAAGTTGTAAATACCAAAGTCTTATCTTGTTTCTTCTATGTCTCCTCAACTACTGATTTACGAACCGTACCACAAAATCTCCCCCATTCATGCATATTCATCGAATTTGGTATGAGATTGTGTTGATTAATCACCTACCATATTAGTCAATAGTACTAGGGTTCAAAATCATTTCACTACAATTTCAAATCAATCATACTGACCACTATAAAAGCACTAAACTAATATCAGCGGACTCTTTCATAAACCCCGGGTATTAGTCATTGCTAACCACATTTTTTTCAACAATATTTAATCATAATAATTTGATGAAAATATGATAAATAAACAATTTACTTTTCATAATCCAAAGTTCACGATGGGAATGTATTACTTACTAGTAGAGAGAGGAAAAGCATAGATGAACAGAAATCGAACTAAGTCGGATCCAATCAGGCTTAGGACATCATTTAAAATGGGCTTTAATACTATTGGGCCTTGATCCACGAGAAGAAAAAACACGTGACATTTTCCCACTTTGATAATGATTGCCAAAAACAGAGGTGTTTTTTAATTTTTCCTTAAAACATTTTCCCGTGTCTTCTACGGTCAGTTCGGTGACGCAAATTTCTCCGGCCCGGTAGTTGGAGGAGAACATAGAGACGGCGAACGAAGAAGAAGACGAAGAGCGTGGAGAGAGTCTACCTCTCTCGACGACGATGAGGAATACTAACCCTGTTCTTCCGGTTTCCGATTCTCCTCTTGCCGGCGAGGATGATAGCGACGGTAAAGGTGTCGACGATCGGCTTTTTAAAGGATCCGCCATGACCAAACGTGGCGCTTACGCTGCTCTTTCTTACATGGCCTGTGCTGGTAATTTCCTCGATTTCACGCTGTTTTCGAGTAGATGATATAGAGTAAGGGTCCAGTTCTCGGATTCGATTCCCTTAGATTCTGTAGTTCCTGGTTAAATCCAATTTCTGATCTCTCCTGAGATTGATGCAATAGTCCGTGACGAAGATTTAGATTTGTTTGCTCTGTTAATGTTCATTCATTTCGAATCTCTTATATAATTTAGTGATCTTGCATACACAATCGCGTTGTTGAGTACTCTAGGGAAATCTCATTGTGTAGTTGTTGTTGTAATGTGGCAAATATGAATATGGTTCACTGTTTTGATGTTTAATCAGATGTGTCTTCAAATTTATGTATTGGCATTGACATTTGTTTTTTTCTTTTCTTTGTTGTTAATTCACAGTTATGCTGGTGCTGTTCAATAAAGCAGCTCTATCTTCCTACGAGTTCCCGTGTGTAAACGTTATCACGTTATTCCAGGTTTTGTACAGAGCTTCTCTTTTTGCAGCTTCACTTATGCGCTATAGAAAAGGTAATGTGGTAAATTAGCTTGGCACTTTTTGTTTTCCACAGATGGTTTCCTCTAGCTTGTTTTTATATGCTTTGAGGCGCAGGAGGATCATCTCTTTCACAGCTGCTGATTCTTTTTCTATTGATAATGCCTCGACTTTTGTGCCATTGAAGACATTGCTTCACACCCTTCCTCTAGCAATTTCCTATCTTCTGTACATGGTAACCATTTTACTGAACAATCTTGGCAATAATTTTGCTCTTGTTTGGGTTTTGCAAGTAGTGATTGATCACAATTTTTTTTTGATGTATATCTCCTGAAAGCTAGCTTCTATGGCATCTGTTAGAGGGGTAAATGTTCCCATGTATACCACGCTTAGACGTACTACGGTGGCATTTACTATGGTGATTGAGTACATGCTCACAGGTCAGAGATATACTCGGTCTATCATTGGAAGGTGAATCACAGTTTATTCATACTAGTTTCTGCTTGTACATAATGGATATCTATTCTATTGTCTACTCAAGTTAAATAGTTTCCATAAGTATTCAGATTCTGACTTTAATAGTATCCTTTAGGAAGAAATAAATCCTTGTTTTGATCAAAATAGACAAGACTTAAGATTGAGGAGTACGTTAGAGATAATGGTAGCCTTACGCTTATTCTGTATGTTACATGTCCCAGAGGCATATGTGAATCCAGCTGATGTACTTACGTGATATAATATTTTATGTCTTTCCATTATACTCGGTCTATCATTGGAAGGTGAATTACAGTTTATTCATACTAGTTTCTGGTTGTACATAATGGATATCTATTCTCTACTCAAGTTAAATAATTTTCATAAAGTGTTCAGATTCCGAGTCGAATAGTATCCTTTAGGAAGAAATAAATCCTTGTTTTGATCAAAATAGACAAGCCTTAAGATTGAGGAGTATGTTAGAGATAATGGTAGCCTTATGCTTATTCTGTATGTTACATATCCCAGAGGCATATGTGAATCTAGCTGATGAACTTACGTGATATGCCTCTCATTTAAAAGTACATAATATTACCTATAAAACGAGAATCATGGAAGTTGATCCTTATATGCACAACTAAGCTCTCGTAAAATTGATGTCAGTGTCGGCGTCATCATACTTGGCGCATTGTTTGCTGGAGCTAGGGACTTGTCGTTTGATTTTTATGGGTATGGTGTTGTTTTCTTAGCCAACATAGCAACAGCAGTATATCTAGCAACCATTGCCCGGACTGGTACACTAGTCACCTGTTTTCTGCATAAATTGGTTTACTACTTTTTTTTCCTGCCTGTTTGGAATCTTTCTTACTTAACTCAAGTCTGGTTCTCCAATCTCCAGGGAAATCAAGTGGCTTGAATAGCTTTGGCCTTATGTGGTGCAATGGTAATCTGAACAGATAACAAAATTGACCTAAACTCCCAAGACTTCCTTTGAATTTTTGAGATTTTCAATTATAGGAATCATATGCGGACCAATATTGATGATTTGGACATTTATTTGCGGTGACTTGGAGAAGACAATTAACTTTCCTCATCTTTTATCTCCTGGTTTCATGGTACCGTAAATCAGTATCTGCTATAGATCTGTCCACTTTTGCGTTTGTGATACTGATGATTTCTTTTCCTGTTATGTTGTGACCACCCAGATTGTGTTACTCTGCTCGTGTGTGCTGGCTTTCTTCTTAAACTACAGCATTTTCCTTAACACCACTCTCAACTCGGCTCTCACGCAGACAATTTGTGGCAATATGAAGGTAAGTTCACTTTATAATATCTCCTGTACAAATGAAAGTGTGAATCTAATCTGCCAAGGAGAATGAATCCTTGGACTAATGAGTAATGATTCCTCAGAGGTAGTACATACATCGTGCATCTTAGGAATGATGGGACTTGGAAATTTCTGTTTTGACGTCTTTTTATGGCTTATGATTTTACTGGAAGCAAAAGTTATGAAGTCTTTATAATCGTTGCAGGATCTATTCACGGTTGGACTAGGCTGGATTGTCTTTGGTGGACTCCCATTTGACCTGGTAATGTCCCATTTCGTTCTTTTTAAAATAAAACTTAAAATCGCCACATACGTTTGCTACATCTCAATACCTTTTTTTTTTGTTTTGGTTCATTCACGCAGATGAATGTGATTGGACAGATTCTTGGTTTCTTTGGGTCTGGTTTATATGCATATTATAAGATCATTGGGAGGTAACAACTCCAAAACAAAGAAAGAAGAACCAATAAAAAATGAGTGGCCTAGTGATCATAAAGGCTAAATAGTTTAAGGAAAAGTTGTTGACCAGTAATGTTCAAGTGGAGATATAGTGTTCGGCTTTGGTTTTTGGAGGTGACTGTAGAGTAGTATTAATAATGTGAGGCCTAATTTTTTGAACTAAAGTGTCTTGTTCTTGTTCAGTTTTCAACAAGGCGAAACATAATTGGATTATGGACAAAACTGATTTTTTGTAATATTTTGGAACTCAGATTAAACTACTGCTTCTTTTGACTATGTAAAACGTTCGATATAACGTTGATTTTAGTGAATGGAGTAAGGTTTCTGCGCAAAAAAACTAAACGGGAAACGAAGCACAAATGCTAAACTATGACGGTTAAAAATTGGAAAACATCTAAAAAAAATAAAGGACACACCCAGTGGGACTCGAACCCACAATCGCTTGATTAGAAGTCAAGCGCCTTATCCATTAGGCCATGGGTGCTTGTTGTTATATGTTTCTACTTTATATTTATATTATATAATCTACTTATATGTTTTGCTACATCTTCAAAAGCAAAACATTCTCTCTCGCCGGTAAAAAGGAGGCTGGAAAAAGCAGAGATCCCTTAACCATGATTCCCTTCAAAGTATCTTTCCTCATCCTCATCCTCTTCCCATGGCATCATTCTTCCAATCGGGCCCAACTCCAGTTCTGATTAATCTTACTCCTGCGCCAACAACTTGGAAGTAGATGTCTTAGCCCCCCGAGGAAAAATCATATTTTTTCTTTAATCTATGGACGTTCCTCGCCGCTCTTTCGTTGCGTCTATCTCGCCTCTCCGGCTGATCGATGGACTCCCACGTCGGAGGAGTTTCAATTATAATCAAATGCCTGAAGAGCCCATCAAACTCACTGTTCTCAAGCTCGATGGATCTTCCTTTGGTACCATACTCTCTCATCTCCTGCTTTTTTTTTTTCGTTTTCTTACTTGGATTAGCTATTAAAAAGGTTGATGCTTTTTAGTTTCTCACAACGGATTTTAAGTTCTCCTTGAGAATTATGTACTTGTGGTTTTACTAGAATTCATCTTAAGCGTAGTTTCGATTTTTGAAGGTATTCAAGTGTTAAAGACAGCCACAGTAGGGGAGCTCAAGATGGCTGTAGAAGCTGCTTTTGCTCACTTGCCCATCACAGGCCCTGGCAAGATCTCTTGGTACTATTTTGATTCTTGATTTGAGTTTAGTATGTTAAGGTTTCCTAATTTGTGTCTTGATGAGAATAATAAGCAACTGGTAACTGATTCTTGATGAACCTATTCCTGCTCTTACCCTGTGATTATCAAGGCCGCATGTTTGGGGACAATTCTGCTTATGTTATGAAGATAAAAGATTGATTAACGAGGCTGAGTACCTCATTGAATTCGGCATTAAAGACGGAGATCAGGTTCGTGTTTTAGTCTTTTACCTCTGGAATGCATCGATGAGTTTATGCTTATGATATTGTTTCATCTTTACATGTGATGTGCTAGAGTAGAAGTGATCTAGCTATGCAATTGGGTAGCTAGATTCTCCTCTAACCTGGATTATGTAGATTGTTACTTTGAAGTTGAGTTTGGACTACATTGCGCTTTGTTGTAATGCTTTTAATGGGGATTTTATCCTCCATCATTTCAGCTTCGATTCATCCGCCATATCTCAAATTACTGCATGTTGATGGTGAAGCAGAAGAGCAAGACACCACGCGTTTCTTCTTTGAAACAACTCAAACTGTAAGAATCTTTGGGGTGCTAAATGTTTGTATCATTTCTTTGCCTGGAATCTCCATGGTGGTAATACATGTGTTTTTTTGGGGCAAATCAGGTTCTCAACCAAACCCGAAACCCGGAAAATGAAGGTAAGGGAAGGTCAAGAAGATGGTGTTGACTCCATCCCTCGGATCCTCGAACCAAGCTTTATAGCGACTGTATTGGGAGGTTGGCTCTCTCACAAGTCGACAACACCAAGTCAAGGAGGTACTAAACACAGAAACATGACCGCAAGTAGAGTTTTTAACAAACTCATCGCAAGGTTTCGCTTCAAGTGTTATTCCGAGAAGGATGTATGGAACAGAAAAAAACTCATCTCCGAAACATAAAAAGACTCTCTCTTCCCTTGTAACTTTCTCATTTGATTCTTGTAGAGATTTTGATTTCCCAGTCTTCATGTGTATATTGTGTACCAACTTGGATGATGTGTGCATCAGTGCATGCAAAAACAATAATGCATTGATTGTGTGTGCTTACGTTTGTATATTTTTATCAAGTGATCCCTACTGCCTTAGCCATTTTAACCATTTTTAAGCAAACGCAAATTGAAGAAAATCGACCGTTTGTATATAGCGTTTGCGTTTGTGGCCAAAACGCATCAATATTTGTTTTTGTTTTTTCAACGCTCCTTTGATTTTAATCTGACAACCACACAAAGCCTCTGCTTATTTGTGTGGCGAAGAGAAGAGATAACATTCCTAAGCAAATCTCTTCTCTCTCTCTCTTCGTCACCATAGAGATCACTTTAAGCTTTCTCATCTCTCGAAGCTCTGAGTCCTGTGTCTGTGTGGCCATGGCTGCTAACTCGATTATGGCATCCTCCAAACCCCTAATCTCCCTCTCCTCCAACCAACAACCAAGCCGAGTTCAGGTTCCCAAATTCGCCAAACTCCCCCAAATCCCCAAATCCCTCGCTTCCTCCGACATCCGTAGCAAAGCTCTATCACTCACTTCCGCCACCGCAAAATCCCTAGCTCTAATCGCCGCTTTCGCTCCTCCGTCGATGGCGGAGGCGATGGAGAAGGCACAGCTCTTCGATTTCAACCTCACGCTTCCGATCATCGTCGTTGAGTTTCTCTTCCTGATGTTCGCGCTGGACAAGGTCTATTACTCTCCGCTTGGTAACTTCATGGACCAGAGAGACGCTTCGATTAAAGAGAAGCTCGCGAGCGTTAAGGACACTTCGACTGAGGTGAAGGAGCTCGATGAGAAAGCCGCCGCTGTGATGAGAGCTGCTAGGGCTGAGATCGCCGCCGCGCTTAACAAGATGAAGAAGGATACTCAGGTATAACAATGCATTTTTGCAATATTTCATCTCTAGATTGAAGAAATTGGTGGTAATGGATTTGGATTTGTCGATTGTATTGTTAAAGGTTGAGGTTGAGGCGAAGCTAGCTGAAGGAAGGCAGAAGGTGGAGGCGGAGCTACAAGAAGCGCTGACGAGCTTGGAGAAGCAGAAAGAAGAAACCATTACAGCTTTGGATTCTCAGATCGCTACTCTCAGTGAAGACATTGTCAAGAAGGTCCTTCCTTCTTAACTTATTTAAAAAAAAAATTGTTAATTTTTGTAATTCTCTCTCTCTCTCTCTCTCTTTATCAAAAAAACTCATTTACAAGACAATTACTGTAAATCTCTTCGTCTCGTCTCATTGGACTGTTTCCATAGTTCAAGAAGATCAGTTTATAATTTGTAAGTTTTATAAATAATTAGCTATCTTGTCTCGTTTTAATTACATCAAGTAGTACAAATTGAGGAATCAGTTGTTGCGGTTAAATCTTCATCTCTCTGATAATTATCATCATCACTAGATTTTTATGTCTACTTGATTTGATTCGATTCAAGGTAGAGGCGAAATTGAGATTTCAGAACCAAAGAATTCATTAAAAAAACAACAACAAACCCCAACCTTTAATCACACACCCTTATAAAAATCTATGGTTGATAATGACGATCACGCTACATACAGGTCTTATTGGAAAAAAATGTGTACACGCTATTATTACTGTTAGATAAGATATACATAAATCAGTTGTCACTAATCTAAGAGTACCTCCATCAAAGAATCTTAAACAAAATTGCTTAACACATATTTTCTTATTAATTTTGATAAAAGTTAGATTAAGAACTTCTTAAGAAGCTGTAAATTTTTATTGGTCCATTGAGAGTTGCTAAAAAGTTAGATTAAGAACTTTGTCTTATTCTTCTTCTCCCCAAATCTCATGAAAGGATACAAAGTAAAACACAAATCAGTCAAACATGTTTAAATTAAACTAAAACTCATACATAAAAACAAAACTGAAACACTTAAATTCATTCATAACAAAGAAACATTAACCGATTGTGATTATATATGAAACCAACCAAGTTAAACGGTGAGAACGGTTTGAATATGAATCTGCAATTCCCAGTCAATTCCCAGCTATATATAGGCTTATCAGCAGCTTCTTCCACCTTGGCTAAGAGATAAAATCCTGCAATTTCAGCCAATTGAATCTAGAATAAGAACCAGAGGTAAGAAAGCTATAACTGCAAAAGCAAACTGAAGAAGATATATATCAACATAAACCCTTAGCACTAACCTGCAGCCCAAAGCCAATACGTAGAATGTGTATACATTGGAGGTAATAGAATAAACATCAGAGGAATGGCAATGCAATGAACAAACTGTACTAAAGCATATGGTTTAAGGTCATCGAAAAACCTGTAATATTACAGCCTCTCATCAATCCTCTCGATTACAAAGATAGCCATGATTGATGTGAAGGCAATAGTTATTTAATCCAAAAACGAGTGATCAAAAACAAGAGACAATAAGCAAGTCTCAGAGAAGAGAAGAGAGAACGAAGCGTACAAGAAGAAGATCCTAGAGGAGAGTTGCATGGTTAGGGTGAAGATGATAGTAAGAAGTTCCAAAAGCAACACCAACGTTGTTCTAAGTCTGAATCAAATTTGAAGAGTCAGAAGTCTATCTTCTTTTCAATATTCCAAATCGAAGATTCGACTTCAATAACAAAAAAAAACCAAATCGATAAGAAGAATCAAAACAACAAACACTAGTAGAAGGAGTAATCAAAACTAACCTCATTGAAGAAATCACCCATCCCAGAAACAGAGAGAATGGTGAACCGACGGAGAGAGAAGAGAGAAAAACAATGTCAAGCTTTCCATCACTGCAACGATAAAACAAATCTGGCTTTAAGCACAATATATGGAAGAAGCAGTGATGATCCTCAGCGAAAACAAACAACCCAATTCCAGAATATAAACATCTAGTTGTGAGTAAGATTTGTATACAGAATCAATCAACATAATAGAATTTGGTGGAAATAATAAGTCATACCTGTTAATATCAGCAATCAAGGGTGTAGCATAAACGCTAGAAGTGACTTCACTATGCCATCGCAGCTCCAATTTCTTCGGGCACTGAGTATTCAACAAAGCATCTTCATCACTCACAACGAAACGACCCTAAAAAAAAAGGCTTAAATCGGAGAAACCAAACAGAGAGAGCCTTACGACTTACGAGCAAATAAACATATCTCCAACAATCAACGCTACCAGTTATGAAACAAAATAAATATGAACGATTCGATCAACTCTGCGAATACTAATTCTCTTGCACAAATAAAATAAAATAAAAAATCGATTCAGGTTCCTGAACCCAATTATGTGGATGAGATTTTGAAGAACCCACAAAATTTGGGGTTTTGGGAATTGGGATGGGGAGTGATCGACAAAGAGAATGAGAGAACAAACCTTGTGAAACTCTTTCGGGTGTTTGAGTCGCTGAAGCAGAGATTCTCACAAAGCTCTTGAGAACAACCTAGATGCAATCAGGCGGAGACAAGAACGACGGTGAACAAAAATTTGGCGGTGGATCGTAAAACTGAGAGAGAGAGCATATAGGCGACACAAATGAGGCAAAGAAAAAAAAATCTCCTCAACCAATCAGGAGTTGACACAACCTTGATCCCTAGTGATCCTTAAATATCTAACATAAGGATCGATCACTAGGTAATTTTGTTTTTTTCCATTTATCTGATTTATTTTTTTACCTAAGCAACTCTTAAGATATAGTTTACAACCTTTGATAGAGATACTCTAAAAACTTTGAAGTTTGATTTTATCGTGTTATAATGAAATTAAAATATTAATGGAGAAATAATAGAAAGTGTAATGGGCCTGTCGAAAAAAAGAAAAAGGCCTGTTGTAGCTGAGGTATTTAAGGTAGAGCCCTTTAAAGTAAGAAGACAGTGTTTGATTATATTAACAAACAAAACTTACGGGGCGGCCACGCCTTCGTCTTCTTCCTTCTACTCCTCACGGTTCTCTCCCTCTCTTCTCTGTCTTTATCAGCTTCTCAAGTTACTTGTTTCAGTTTCCGATGCTCCTTTCTTAGTTTTTTTTTCTTCGTTTTCTCTTTCATCAGCAGGGCTTTGGAGTTTGTGTTATCATCCTCGTCCGTCGTCATTACTTACTGGTGTTTTAGGGTTTCAATAAAAAAAGCTTCTTAATCCGTCGAAATTACACTTTTCTCTCCCTCATTGTCGGTTACTCTCTTTTTCCCCTTCGCAAGTTTTATGCTTTTCTAGTTTCCATTGATGCTCTAGCCTCTAGTTCAAATCTCGGTTTTTGATTTCTTCGCTTAGAAATTTTAATGTATGAAATCTGACTTTTTTTATTTTTTTTAATTGATGATCGTTTTCAATTAAGACAAAAAAAAAAACAAATCAGTGGCTGGTTTAACTTTGATTTACTCATGATTGGTTCTCTCTTGCAGTAATTGAGTTTTCATTGTAATTTTGGTCACTGTTGCTTGTTCTTCTACTTCCTTACGATACTATCTCTCTCTGTGCCTTGTGCGTATCGCTTACTTAATTCTCAAAGTGGAGATTCTTCACACGTCTCTAATTTCTCTGACTTTTCTCTTTTATTGCGTATATATTACTATTTGCGATGATACTTAGTTTCACATTGTTGTTGGCTACCACTATATGCTTGTAAGGATAGTTTAGCAAGTGAAACGAAAGGTTGCTCCTTTGCTGTGAATCCAAATTGTGACTTGTGTGATTGATTCTTGCTTAAATAGTTTGCATTTTTGTTTTTGTTTCATTTATGCTATGTTATGACTTATGTAACTATGTTTGCTGGTTCAGACAAAGATAAATGGCTTCAAAGATTATAGCTGGCAAGCCGGATGATTCTGAGTATGAAATCGTTGAAGGTGCGTCTGAGAGCGCTTTAGCAGCCGGGACAAGCCCTTGGGTGGATTCTTCAACGTTGAAGCTTCGGCATCGGATTGGAAGAGGTCCTTTCGGAGATGTTTGGCTGGCTACTCATCATCAGTCAACTGACGACTACGATGAGCATCATGAAGTCGCCATCAAAATGCTTCATCCTATCAAGGAGTATCAAAAAAGGGTTGTGGTAGAGTTTGACGATCTCTTTTCCAAGTGTCAAGGAATGGAGAATGTCTGTCTGCTCCGAGGAGTCTCTACTATCAGTGGAAAGGTAACTAAAACAAACATTTGTGTTTCTTCTCTAGTTTCCCCCATAATATCAAATTTTGTTTAATAGCAGATTTGTATCCTGTAGATATGCATCATCATGAAATTCTATGAGGGCTCTGTTGGTGACAAGATGGCTCGGCGTAAAGGAGGAAAGCTTTTACTGCCTGATATATTGAGGTAATTTTGCATTACACTACTAGTAAGCAGCTCATTTTAGTAGCATCTTCTTTATCTTTAGAGATAATACTAATTTCCTCTCATCTATGTTGAACCACGCTTTACAGATACGGGGTTGATCTGGCTTCAGGGATCCTGGAGTTGCACTCAAAATGGTTTCTGATTCTCAATCTTAAGCCGTCTAACTTTCTTCTCAGTGATAACGACAAGGCCATCCTCGGGGATGTTGGGATCCCTTATCTCCTTCTTAGCATCTCTTTGCCAAGTTCTGATATGACTGTGAGACTTGGAACTCCAAACTATATGGCTCCAGAACAGTGGCAACCAGAAGTAAGAGGTCCCATGTCCTTTGAGACTGATTCTTGGGGATTTGGATGCAGCATTGTAGAAATGCTGACTGGTGTACAACCTTGGTCTGGGAGATCCGCCGATGAAATATTTGATTTAGTGGTGAGAAAGCAAGAAAAGCTTAATATCCCCAATGGCATACCGCCTCCTCTCGAGAACCTACTTCGGGGTTGCTTTATGTATGATCTTCGAAGCCGACCTTCAATGACTGACATCTTACACGTCTTGAAGAGGTAAATTATACATCGTCACCGTTCTGTTCTGTATTCAGTTTGAACAGTGTTTACATTATCACTATATTTGGCCATAGTTCCTGTCGATCTTATTTTCTAATAGTTTTCTGGAATCCAATTTATTTACTCTTGACGTACATATTAGTTGGCACTTTTTTCGTACCTTGAATTGTCATATTAAGTGGAACTGATTTTGCAGCTTGCAGAACTCAGAGGAGGAAGAGATCTGGAGAGGCATTGATAGTACAGAAATCAGGAAGAGCTCGGCAACTCTTGGTTATACAGAATGGTTTCTTTCAAAGGATCATCTGCAAGTGGGCGACAAGGTGCGTTCAAGAAAGCCTGCCAGTTCATTTAAGCATGAGAACATGGATGTGCCAGGAGGAATGGTGGTTGGTTTAGAACGTGACACCACAGACCCAGATGGGTTTGCGCTAGTTAAAGTCCATGGCGTTCATGACCCGTTAAGGGTTCATGTATCTGTTCTTGAACGGGTAACCAACGGATTAGCTTCTGGAGATTGGGTGCGTCTGAAGCACGGAAATAAGAGGCACTCTTCGGTTGGTGTTCTCCATTCAATTGACCGTGAGGGAAACGTAGCTGTTGGGTTTATTGGGTTGCCAACTCTCTGGAAAGGGACTTCATCGCAGCTTCAGATGGCTAATGCATACCGTGTGGGTCAATTTGTGAAGCTCAAAGCCAATGTTGTCATCCCGAGATTTAAATGGATGCGTAAAAGTATAGGGATATGGGCAACTGGCAGGATCTCTCAGGTTTTACCTAACGGTTGCCTTGAGGTGGACTTCCCTGGAGTGTTACCTTTTAAAGAGGAACATGGAAGTTGTCTTGCAGATCCGGCTGAAATCGAGATTGTGAATTTTAATACATGTCAAGGATTTGTGAAAAAATATGAACATCTGGAGGATTTTCATTGGGCTGTGAGACCTTTGCTGATTGCTATGGGTCTATTGACAGCAATGAAGTTAGGGTTCTTTGTTGGGAAGAAAATAGGAAGGTCAAAGGATGGGAAACAACGTGATGGCTCGAGTGCACAAGGTGACTGTCAGATTCGGGATGGTCAGAGATCTCGCAAATCTAAATGGCTTGTGTTTGTTTAGGTCTGTGATTAGGTTTGTGGCAAACCTGGTCTGGTCTGGTCTGGTCTAAATATCGCACTGTTCTAGTCCTGGATACATGGTTTTACAATAGTACGTGTACATAATAATATTCTTTTCGTCTTTCAACGTAGTAAAAGACTCTTATTATATTTGATGGGATTTAAGACTAGTGTTACCAACTGTTCCTTGCACATTGCTGGTCACGCCAAACTTTAGTATACGTTATAATTATCATAGCTACAATTCCATTGGACGTCACAAATGTTTTATTTTGTTAAGGAGAACAAAGAGGGTACATATGTTTTGTTACATGTCTAACCTTTTCAAGAACTGATCAGACAACCTTACAGTTGCAGGCATTGTACATGTTGAACAAACTCAGTTTTGAGAACGTTATTGACAAGTGACAATATATTTAACCTCTGGTAATTCTACATATCCACAAAAGAATCATACAGATCAGGCTTATGAAGTTAATTTGCACAATCGAAGCTTCACAAAGTCACACCTTTCGTGCCTGTGGATCTACCAGCAACAATTCCTGCATTCTCCAGGAGTTTCTCTGTTAAGGACCAAAGCTTGCCAACTTCTGTTTTTACCTCAGCAAGACACTCATTACTTCCTTCTGAATATTTTCCCTGTTGAAACCCGTTTGCTGGCATTACAATGACAGTTGGCTCCGCCTCAATGCTCATGTCAGCTTGAGTCAGAAGTTCTGTGCTCATCTCTGCAAGCTTCTGTAATGCACTGGTTGCAGCTTCAACTTCAAGTTGAGCTGCCTCAAGCTGAAGCTTCTCTATGGCCAGATCACCCATTGTTTTTCCTCCGATTCTCTCTTGGGCCAAGGCATATAGATTTTTCAAATCTTCACTGTCATTAGTCGTTTCTTCTTTCAATTTCTTGAGTTCCCGCTCCTTGGCTTCTAATCTTCCCATGAACACGTTGATCTCCTCATCTTTAAATGTCAAAGCCCTCTGCACAGCTAGAACTTCCATTTCTTTCATCCGTAGACTTTCTCTGGTGAAGTTTAACTCCATCACTAGCCGTTTGTTCTCCGTTCCGTAATCACTCTCTAGTGGGAGTGGTTGCTGCATCGAGTCAAAGCTAATCTCATTATTAACCCTTACTGTGTTCTGATTTTGACCGTTGGTTGTTGACATAAGCAATCTACTCGTCAATTCTGCAATTCTTTCCACCACCATTTCAGCTTCTGTGACCTTCAGCTTGGAACTGCCCAACTCATCTTCTATTCTGTGAAGGTGGACATCTTTCTCCTTTAGCATTGCAGTTGCCTGCATAAGCTGATCATCTCTTCTGGTCATAAGCGCCTTTAGCTGTGTTACCTCCCGGTTCACTTCTTCCAACTTATGTCGAGCTTCCGTGAGCTCTTCATCCTTTTCTTGCAGTAATAGTTCTAGAGAAGCCTGTTCAGACTTCAGATGCTGAATCTCTAGTTTGGCCTCCACCAAGCTTGACTCTTTCTCCTGAAGTAGATTCTGTGATACCTGAAACGCGTTAGCTTTTTTGTAAAGCTCATCTTGAATAACGGATATATCATGCATAGCTTGCTCCAACAATGGTTTCTCTTTCTGCAACTGTTCTCGTAATTCCTCCAGCAGATCTTTTTGGCCTGATAATTCCCGCTCAAGTACAAAGTTCTTAGCCTCAGCAACTCTGAGCTTGACTCTCTCACTTTCTACTTCAGTGTGAGCATCCCTCAAGCTCTGCATATATGACATCACACTTTTCCTCTGTTCCTCGACCTCATCCACTTCTTTTTCTAATACTTGCTCCTTTTCTTCCATTTGCTCCCTGGAAGATACCAAAGCTTCCCGAGAAGAAACAAGCTCAAATCTCACATCAGTCAGAAGCTTTTTCACCCTCCTGAAGTCCTCCATGGTTTCATTGGCTTCTCCTAAGCGTTTCACGGTTTCCTCCTTAAGCTTATTCACTTCATCCTGGGCTATCAGCCACTCTTCTGCCTGCATCTTCAAGTTGGCTTCGGTTTCGCTGAGCTTTTCCTGTTCAAGTTTCTTCGTAGCCTTAGAAATCTCTAGTTCTTCTTCCCGATCCTCTAGGGATCTCTGAAGCGCAAGTATTTCACATTCTTGTCTCTTGACAACTTCGTTGGCTTTGCTTAAGAGTCGTGACTTGCTTTCATATTCAGAAATATCCACAGAAACTTCCTTGCTTCTGTTTGCGACCTCTTCACGCATTTGATCTAGTTCTCCTTCTTTCAAAGTCAAGGACGATTGCAAAGCAGCACGTTCCTCGTCCCTATCCCTAAGCTTATGCTTTAATTCTTCTATCTCCTTGGCTTGTAAAGCTAACTCCGCATTTGCACGCTTCAGCTCCTCTTGTAGACTTTCATGCTTCAAAGAAGCTTGGCCGATTACTTTCTCACGCTTTTCTAACTCCTCCTTTGCCCGGTTTAGTTTCTTTTTCTCAGAGAGAAGCTTCCTCTCAGCATCCTGTAAGTCCTCTTCCCTTTTCAACAAGGCTACAAGCGCAGCCTCGAGATCAGGCTCGAGCACCCCAAGGTTTGAATAGGGCAGCAGATCATCGTCAGGATAAACCGAGTGCTGATTGGTTTGTCTCTCCAAACTCTGTGTCCGAGCTAATAATTTCTCGACTAGAACATTTGCAGACTCATCTGTCCGGTTTTCGTTGGTGTTGGGCCGTGTATTGTTCAAGACTGACTGAACACTCAGTAAAGAATGTCTCTTTACCCTTCTACTGCTCGGGCATGCGACAAGACTCTTTTGCTTCTGTAGGTTCACTCTTGTCGAACAGTACTGCATAAGAAAATCATATTGCCGACATCAAAATAAAGATATTCCAAGAGAAAATAATATTCTAAGAGAAAACATAGAAAAACTTGATCATTTAGGCCAGACACGAAGCAAATTGGATGCAAATGAAACGAGACGATATAACTCATATAAGACATAGTAAAAAAAAAAAAAGAGGGTCTCTCCCAAGAAAGAGCAAATGGAACAGTCTAGAAATTTACAATCATTGAGCTTACGAATATCATAATTTGAAGGAACAATCAGATGGGAACACAAAACCCAAGAACCAAAGGCAGCAAATTTTTTTTTGACAAATAAGAACATAAAGGGGTATAAGAGAGAAAAGTAAGCGAGCCTGGCAGGGAGAGAGAGAGGAGAAGGAAGCAAGATTGAGACGAATGGCCTGAGACTGAGAGAAACCCATCATGAGAGCATAAATATTATTCTACAATCCTCCCAATCAAAGAAGAGCTCCAACACAGGACAAAAAACCCCTAAATCCCCTGTATCAAATAAACAAGTGGCGTTTGTTTGGGGAAAGCTTAACGAGAGCAAACCCAAATCGAAGAAGAATCTATGGAGAGAGAGAGAGAGAGAGAGAGAGGAGTGGATGGGTATAATAAAATGAAACCCCATTAAATTAGTACTTGTTGAGTTTTTAAGGAAGAAGGGAAGAAAACTAAAAAATAGAGGCTGCCATTGATTTGCGAGTTTCCATCACAATGAAAAGACAAAATACCTTTTTGCCCTTATTCACAAGATTCATGTCGGCATGTCCAAATACACGCCCAAGGGGTCTATTTGTCAATAATGTTGGATTTTTCTAATGACGTGTGGGTTAATGGTTTTCTAGTGTACAATTTTTGCCTACTACTAGAATCCGTCTCCGTGGTTAGAATTAAAAGTTGCCTTAAAAAGAGTTCACTCAGGCCCAAAATAGACCCAACTGAAAACAAAACAAAAAAAACAATCTATCAGAGCGAGAATCAAAGGACACGTAATTATTCTCACAAAAATCAAACGACGATCGAGTTTACAAAGAAATTTATTTAGGTGCTGAAATAGTATAATGTTATCAAAAAAAATCTTGAAAATAATAAAACAGAAACAAATTAACACAGAGAGGCAGAGTTATTATATATAATCCAAATCTTACAAACAAGTCATCTATGACACGAAACTCACAAGTCGTAAGTGAAGTTCGAGTTTAGCCATTATTATTGTCAAACAACCAAACCTAATCCACTTACAAATTGATATAAAAAAATACAAATTTTTGTGTGGTAGTTATTTAGTTATTAGAATTCTTCAACAATAGTATAGATAAATTTATTAAAATTTTAAAGCAAGGATTTTGTTGAAGTGGTAGGTAGGTCCGCTTCAGCCACATCTTTAGCGATTATAATTCGTATTAGCAAAAAAACTCAAACAGGGTTACTTCGTTTCGTTAAACTAAAGTACTAAACCAAGACTTATCAGTTCGTGTCCTTGGGAAATCGAAGCAGGAAGGGGTTTTTTGTGGTGTGTTTGGGAATTAGGAAGTTGTTGGTGATCCGATCTTTCTGGATTTGGTTTTTATTTTCAATTAAATAAAAAAAATGGCGGGTCCAGGAGATGAGCATGATCCAAGTCTTGACGATAAAAAAGAAGCTGAAGCAAAATCTCAGGTTTGTGTTGGTGAGAAAGATATGTCTCCTTCTTCTGTTCCGGGGACTTCTTCAATCCACAGATCAGGCTCTAGGCCTCAGCTTGATTTGAGCAAAGCTGAAATCCAGGGCAATCTAGAGGAGAGAGATCCCACCATTTTGTTGCCTAATCAGTCTGATGATATCTCTCACTTGGCTCTTGATATCGGAGGTGCATATCTCTCTCTCTCTCTAATCACAAAAAAAAAAATCTTACCTTTGTTTCATTGTAATTGACCGAACATCTAGATTTTTGGAAATTTCGATGTTAGTGCTGAATGTGAAGTCGTTTATTTGTAGGATCTTTGATAAAGTTGCTGTATTTTTCACGGCATGAGGATTACTCGAATGATGATGATAAGCGGAAGAGGACGATCAAGGAGAGATTGGGTATAACCAATGGCAACTTGAGAAGCTATCCTGTTCTTGGTGGGAGACTTCATTTCGTTAAGTTTGAGACTAACAAAATTAATGAGTGTTTGGATTTTATTCATTCCAAGCAGCTTCATCGCCGAGGTATTGCCTTTTTTTCCTCTTCTTATGTTACAAACTTCTGGACTGAACGCTAGATTGATGTGCTTACATAATGATTATGCTAAGTTTGATGTGTTTTTGTCAAATTTTGACTTCCGTTAGTTTCTGTAAGTAGACTGGAGATGGAATTAAGTAGGAGGTAATTTATATATATACCGAACTACTCCTGTCATGTCTAAATGGTCACTGGCACTTTTGTTTTGTTCTTATTGTTTGTAAGATCAGTTTCTGGTGTTTGACTGCTTAATTCGTCTTCTTCTCCATTTTTATTTCATTCAATTCTCTTTTACATTGGTGAATAGATCCTTATCCTTGGAGTTCCAGGACCTTGCCTTTGGGAACTGGTGTTATCAAGGTAATGACATTTTCAGGACTTGGTCGTTTTTATCTTTTGAGGCTCCTTTTGGATATAATTAGCTCGTTCTGTCATTTGATATACCAGAAAATATATTGAGACGATTATTGTTTTTAGGTGAAACCTTTTTCTTGATGTTCTTATGTCTTGTATATCCTTGTAATGTGATTTGCTGATTTGGCTTTGATTAGTTGATGATTGCTTGTTTAAACATATGAGTTGGGCGTATGTATAACTTACAGGTCACAGGTGGCGGGGCCTATAAATTTGCAGACTTGTTCAAGGAACGGCTGGGCGTTAGTATTGAGAAAGAAGATGAAATGCATTGCCTTGTTTCTGGAGCAAATTTTTTACTCAAAGTAAGACCTTTCATTATGCAACATTCTTGTTACGTTGTGTCTTTATTACTAGCACTTGCAAAGCAGAAACGTAAGAAAAGTGTCACATTATGTGTGATTAGCTGTGTTGTCCTATACATATAGTTCTTTTCAGACTATTAATAAATTTCCATTAGTTTATTTGTTTTTCTTGATCTATATGTATGTTTGGAATTTATTCAGTTTCATGCTTTTTCTGCAGGCTATTCGACATGAAGCCTTCACGCACATGGAGGGTGAGAAAGAATTTGTACAGATAGATCCAAATGACTTGTATCCCTATCTTCTTGTGAACGTTGGATCTGGTGTTAGCATAATCAAGGTATTTGTTTACGTTCGCTACTTCTTTCACAAACTGTGTGTGTTGTGGCTTCTTGAAAAGTTGGGAGGTCAGAAAGTTGCATGGACCTATAGATTCATGCAATGTCTTTTCAAAACATAGGTTGATGGAGAAGGAAAGTTTGAACGTGTGAGTGGGACTAATGTTGGTGGTGGCACCTACTGGGGCTTAGGAAGACTTCTAACGAAGTGCAAGAGGTTACAATGGATCTGATTTTCCATTACCTCATTATATTGTTATTTCTTATACCTTACAATGTTTTTTTTTTTCTTTTCTGTTTTTAGCTTTGATGAGTTATTAGAACTCAGCCAAAAGGGAGATAACAGTGCCATTGACATGCTTGTTGGTGATATTTATGGGGGCATGGATTACTCCAAGGTATGAGTCTACTTCGCATCAGACTACATTTTTATCTTATATATACATTGTGGGATGTGAATGCTCTTTTATTAAAACTTAGAATGCTTTATTACTACTGTTCTAGTAATTCTCAGAAACCAATTATGCAGATTGGTCTCTCTGCTTCAACAATAGCTTCTAGTTTTGGCAAGGCTATCTCTGAAAATAAAGAACTGGACGATTACAGACCTGAAGATATTTCCTTGTCTCTATTGCGGATGATTTCATACAATATTGGGCAGGTATGCGTTTGTGAGTCCAAAGGTTACGAGTAAAAGTTCTTGAGCAAGATACTTTTCATTTGATCGGTGAATGGGGTTAAGTTGCTTGAGAATGTTTTGAGTTTCTGATTTGTTGTTTTTGTGTAGATATCATATTTAAACGCCCTTCGCTTTGGGTTGAAGCGAATATTTTTTGGAGGATTTTTCATAAGGGGCCATGCATATACCATGGACACAATTTCGTTTGCTGTACATTTCTGGTATCTTGACTAGTAAACTTGGACTTAGATGTGAAATGCGCACTCCACTTTCACCACTCAACTCCATTAATGTATTGTTTGATCACACTAGGTCGAAAGGAGAGATGCAAGCTATGTTCTTGAGGCATGAAGGTTTTCTGGGTGCTCTGGGTGCGTTCATGAGCTATGAGAAGCACGGTTTGGATGATTTAATGTCACATCAGTTGGTTGAGAGGTTCCCAATGGGTGCACCATATACTGGAGGAAATATTCACGGACCACCACTCGGTGATTTGAACGAGAAGGTAATAATTTTAGCTTACGTTTTACCAAAGTCTCAGCTTGTTCTATTTGATACTCTGAAACTGACAGCCAATGATTCCTTAGTGACATGGTACTGCTCAAAATATTAAAGTGCAGGAATATGATACCGTTCTATACTTTGTGCTGGGTAAAGTGTGCTGCGTACCAGTATAGTATTCTTAAGGAAATACCATTATAGAATATGCTGTTCTTGAAAATGGAATATTTTGGTAAATGTTTGATCTTTCCATGGACTTACTGAATATTATGGCCGAAGGAGATGGTCGGATACTTTGTGACTATTGAAGTGCACTGTTACTTGTTCTTTCCATGCTTTGTGTGCTGACTGATTGTGATTGGATACTTGATCATTCTTCATGAAGATTAGTCACTAGAGTATCTTTTAGATTCTGGTCTAGAGCTTTCCATAGAAAATATATACATAGTTAGGTTATGTGTTATATATATGTTATCTGACAAATCAAGGATCTGCAGTACAATTCGAATATATAATTCTTTGTTTTAACTTGTCCTCGTATCAGTAAGAATCAACATGTGCTTATGCTTGTATGGATATTTTTCACTGTGAAGTATGCTGGTTCTTACTTTTTTTCATACAAAGTATCAATTTATGTGACATAAAAGAATATTAGAAAGCAAGAGTAAGAATCATAATTTTTCTCCTATAGTAACCAACTTTGTTGAGATTATATAACGTAAAAAGCTAATATATAACATACAGACTATTGGTTCCTTTTGTAACATACAAGATTTGTCACAGTTATATTCTCATGGAATCAGGTGCTCTTCCCTATTTCAACTAGTTATAAGCGTTCTGTGTCTTGAATCTGGTCTGGATAAGTTTTGGAGTTTAAAGGTGCTTTCCTGGTTGCTTTCAGATTTCGTGGATGGAAAAGTTTGTGCGGAGAGGAACTGAAATAACTGCCCCTGTACCGATGACTCCATCTAAAACGACTGGGCTTGGAGGGTTTGAAGTTCCTTCATCCAGAGGTAGTGCTCTAAGATCTGATGCCAGTGCTTTAAATGTTGGTGTTCTCCATCTTGTGCCCACACTGGAGGTGTTCCCGTTGCTGGCTGACCCAAAAACGTAAGTGGCATGTCCCTGAGTAATATATTGAGCTTGTACATATATTTCCTGGTGTGTTCATGATTTTGGAGAATTGATGTACTTGTGTTTAATCATTTCTTTTCACACCAGGTATGAGCCTAACACAATTGATCTATCAGATCAAGGCGAACGAGAGTGAGTAATAAGTCGACGCTGATCTTCCAAAACAGTGGTTTTATTTGATGAAATCACTTTTTCTTAAATTGCTTATTTTGTTTGGTGTGTATAGGTACTGGCTCAAAGTTTTGTCCGAGCATTTGCCAGACCTTGTTGATACGGTAAAGTTAACACATAGGAATTGTATTCCACCTTCAATATTGTTTCTTTTTGGGGTGGTGAAGATTCTTTGTGGCCTGGTACTTACTATGATTCTGTGGACATGAATATAGGCTGTGGCAAGCGAAGGAGGAACTGAGGATGCGAAAAGGCGTGGTGATGCTTTTGCTCGTGCTTTTTCAGCTCATTTGGCAAGGTTTGGTTCATTACAACAGATTCCCTTCTTTTATTTCTTTCGTGCTTTTGCCTTTTGCTGACAATTTAGTCTGGTTGAAGATTAATGGAAGAGCCAGCTGCATATGGAAAGCTGGGGCTAGCAAATCTCTTGGAACTTAGGGAAGAATGCTTAAGGGAATTCCAGTTTGTTGATGCCTATAGAAGCATCAAGCAAAGGTAAACCATAGTCTTATTATCTTTCTTCTACTTGGAGTTTTTCTTATGCTCTCTCCAAAATTGATAGGGAGAACGAGGCATCACTTACTGTTTTACCTGACTTACTGGAGGAGCTTGATTCGATGAGCGAGGTCTGTCATTTTTTAACCTTCCTTTCTCTGTAGGTTTATAATTTGTTAATGAACGTTTTACTGCTATACGTGAGACAACGTCTCCTCATTACTGTTTTAATTTTTTTCTCGGATATTCAGGAGGCAAGGTTGCTTACACTTATAGAAGGTGTTCTTGCTGCAAACATATTCGACTGGGGATCTCGAGCATGTGTGGATCTATATCACAAAGGAACCATTATTGAAATATACAGAATGAGTCGCAACAAGATGCAGAGACCGTGGAGGGTGAGAGACAAGACCACCTTTTTTTTTTCTTTCTCTGAGGTTCTTGTTTGCTAATTGTTAATCTTAAGCTGGAAATGTTTTGTTATCCGTAAAATCAGGTAGATGATTTTGATGCTTTCAAAGAAAGGATGCTTGGATCTGGAGGTAAGCAGCCTCATCGACATAAAAGAGCGTTACTTTTTGTTGATAACTCGGGCGCAGACGTTATTCTTGGGATGCTTCCTCTTGCTCGAGAGTTTCTCCGTCGTGGGACTGAAGTATGTATCTTTCTCGAGCTCTTACTATAGTAATTAAATTTCATGCTACTCTTCACAAAACCATATACACTGGCCAAACGGTTTCTTTGCGAAATTAGTTGAGGAAACACTAAACAAATGGTTATTATGATTCTCCAGGTTGTTCTAGTGGCAAACTCTCTTCCTGCTCTTAACGACGTTACTGCTATGGAACTCCCTGATATAGTCGCAGGGGCTGCTAAGGTTTTCTCGGTTTAACTTTTGAATCTTTGTAGTGGTGATCATGTTTTTTCATGTAACTAACTCTTTTGTTCGGTACTCTTGAAGCACTGTGACATCTTGAGGAGAGCGGCAGAAATGGGAGGCTTACTTGTGGATGCGATGGTAAATCCGGGAGATGGGTCAAAGAAGGATTTAACTTCAGCACCACTGATGGTTGTTGAAAATGGATGCGGAAGTCCTTGCATCGACCTAAGACAAGTCAGCTCTGAGCTTGCAGCCGCTGCCAAAGACGCTGATCTTGTATCTACAAAACCCTCTCTGTTTTTACCTGACATAAACTTCAAACACATAAAAAGAGAGAAGCTTTGTTCATGACTTGATGTTTAATGATATTGCAGGTTGTCTTGGAAGGTATGGGAAGAGCACTTCACACCAACTTCAACGCTCAATTCAAATGCGAGGCTCTCAAGGTTTTAACCTCACTTGACAGAGAATTCCAAGTCTAGAATTGTTATTGAAACTTTTGACTGAAACCTTTCTCTTCCTTTTTGGCAGCTAGCAATGGTGAAAAATCAGAGATTGGCTGAGAAGTTGATAAAAGGAAACATATATGATTGTGTATGCAGATACGAGCCTCCCTCTCTTTAACAAAGTTATGTAACACTGCTTCAACCTTTAGACTACTTTGCTCCAATAGTTTATTGGCTCACTGTTGTATACAAGTAACTAAGCATTCGTCAAGTGGCATATGTATTTTTTTATCAGACTGAACTTTTACTGTATAAATTTGTATTTGAATGAAATAAAATCACTTGCTAAAGAGAATCATCAAGGTTCAACTACAGCTCAAGGAACAATAATGTATCAGTCCGAGATTTTGGCGAGCAATTTCTCCACCATGATTCTCTGCTGAGTCCCACTTAGAGATTCCGAGTTCATCATTGCATTGGATACGATAATGACTGTACGTGGAGAAGCCGCATTTACCCAAACTCTTCCATTTAAGCCCACAGCTATCTCCAAGGAGAGTTTCTTTCCAAGAGCCTCGATGACCGGGCATGTTGGTGAACTCAACAGCCTACAAGAGCAAGTAAAAAAACTTTAAGTCAAAAGAAGATAGATAAAGTATAAGATAGACGGTTCTATGAGCAAGCATATATCACATTCTTGAAAGACCAGTTGAAGTTTCAAACATGAAACCATCTCTCAAGGGTCCAAATAGCGCAGCTTTCCCACTTGCTAATACATATAATACATAGAAACGAGAGACGATTAGTTTTGAAAGCATTTTAGTGCAAACAAGGAAAAACAGCATTGCTTAGCTTCCAAAGCTTTTAACTTACCGTCAGTACAAGACACCTCCGGATTCATTCCTGTGTTTGTCTTGACAACCCGAAGATAAAGGAGAGTGCCTACCTATTTATTTAGTACACAAAAGTTTGAACATTCCGGAAACAAGAATTGATAGAGATTGTCATATTCCAAATGAGAGTTAGAGAGAGCTTTCTGATTCATCAGAATGTACATGCCTCAAACTTGGGAATATTTCTTCTTGTTCCTCCTTCGAATGCAAGAACTGGCAAAAGCGCTAGTTGAGGTCCTTTTATGTCCACCCAAAAATTCTGCATGAGTAAAAAGAAACACTTCAATATCGATACATCATAATAAAATACATTTAGAGATAATGACCAATCTGAGAGGGATCTAAGAACAATACAAGAATCTATACAAGCAAGATCTCAAAAAAGGACTTACATCTGTTTTAGAGTCTACCACAATTCCAAGAACATGATCCTCAGGGCGAGGTATGTACTGCAAAAGCCATAATAAAACAGAGTCAACAACAACTAGAATTGAGACTTGCACACAGATAATCAACAAAACAGAACCGTGCACAGACAAATAAAATAATACACAAGTACAAGCTCAAACCAGAAAGGCAAAGATTGAATCATCTCATAATGAAGTGAGCTCACCCGTTTATGAGAACTTTGGACCCAATACTTAATAGGCTTGGAGTAACTTAATTTGCCAGCTCTCATGGCAGAGATAGTATCATTATCCTGAAAGAAGCCAAAACAAACACATATGTCAAAAACATACTCTAATCCCTTTTGCGTTGCAGCTCATGGAAGCAACTGTTTGTAATATCACAAAATCCAGTGCCCACTGGAATAATTTGTTAAGATATGCAAACATAGGCAAGAATTTAAAAGGAGACGAAGCATATCGAAGAAGATGAAACCTGACGAAGGCCACTGCCGAGCTTGATTGTCTGATTAGTCATGTTTGACAAACCAAGAACAACATCGCCTGGAACCTGAAACAAATTGAAAAACCCAATGTTGATTCTAACCAAATCGAACCATAAAGAAAAAAAAAGTGATTTTTTAATTTAGAAGTGGGCAGATGGAAAATAACGGACAACAATCTGATCAATGAGGCTTGAGGGCAAGACAGAAGAAGCTTTGGCACTCATCTTCGAGATAAAAACCCTAATTCCCCTGTTAAAGTTGATTCCTTGGGAGGTTGACGATGATCTGATCCCCCGAAACACTCTTTAGTATAGTTGTCTCCTCCACTCTTTTTTTTTTTTTTTTTTTTTTTCTTCGGCCGCAAAGAAACTGAACAAACCCTTTTATTGTTTTTTTTTTGGACATAAGTCAGAAACCGCCCGCCGAACCTATTTAAAGTGTTTGGTTTCAAGGAGATCGCAGAAACACCCAACGAAACGAAAGGTCGGATTTTTAAATTGAATCTTCAGACTTCAAAATCTTGTGATTTTTTCTTTCTCTCTCGTTCGATTGTTTTTGGTTTTGTCTCGTCGGCCTCATAATTGTTGCATAACCAAATTTTGATAATTGTTGTTGGTGTGCTTTTTGATTCTCTAGGGTTTGCTGAATTTGATTTAGGGAGATGGGTGGTAATGGTTATACTTTTGAACATCCACCTCTCAAGAAGTTAGGCCCACGCCGCCGTTATTTCCCCTGTGAGTTATACAAGATTTTGAATGATCCTAAAACGAATTCAGTAATCTCATGGGGTGAGGAGGGCAAGAGTTTCATCATCTGGGATCCGCAGGAGTTTTCCAGAGATCTGCTTTTCAAGGCCCTTTATCTACTTTCATTTTCACTGTTCGAGACGCGGCTTAAGGCATTTGTAAGTTTTTGTTTTGTTATTTTATGTATATATATAATTAGATTGTTTTGGCCGTGAACCTAGTGTGTTTCTTGCCTTTTTGATTTATACATCTGTATAATTGTAGGGGTTTAAAAAAGTTGACTCTGATTCTGCTGCCCACTTTGAATATGCAAACGATGATTTTGTGAGAGGTGAACCTAAGCGTGCTCTTGAGATACAGAAGCGCTACATGCAGCGTTTTGGACCAGCATCCCCTGCCTATACGCCAATGGTGATAGATCCTGCTGCTTTGGAGTTGGAGATGAGTAGGCCGTCCTCCCTCGCACTTCTTCCCCCTGGAACTCTTGGCCCCATTCCATCATTGCAAGATCCGGTTGCTTTGAAGGCTTACATTAACGATGCCTGGTACCGAGCGGTAGCTATGCCAAAGGATCCATTAACCGCTGCCGAGAAATAACTGGCTGCGTCATTGATGCCTGGTCTCAAGGACGAGATTATGCGCAGGAGAGCTTCTGTTATGGAAGCTTTGGCAAACGCTGGTCCATCAAGAGAAAGAGATACCACTCAGTGATTTATATCTATCTATCACACTCTTGCTCTTTTATATATCCTCTATCCTTGCACTAGTAATATCTATGTTGGTGTCCTTTCCTCCCTACTTTAACTTCTTTTCTTCTCTTGTCTTTGCAATTTCCTAAACAAAATGCTTTGTAACCCTCTTAATTATGATCATATACTCTCTAGCTTTATCTGTTTCTAGGACATATCATTCTGTTTGGTTTATGTCTGTTTTCAGAATGAATCTTTCCTTGTTTGTTTGTCAATTCTCTCATCTGCAGACGCAGGAGCATGATGTACTACGTTATGTAGCTGACTATGAAAAAAAAACCCAAAGAAGTGAAAATAAGGTAAAGGCACTTCATCCCGATGCAGTAACAGAATACATGATTCAATTCGTCAAAATCGTAAAAGATGATAATAAAGTCCTCTACCATAATTATTTCTGCAATAGTTTTGTTACAAACAAAACATGATTTGATTTCAATACTTTCACGCTAAACATCTCTTCGTAACTGTGATTCTAAGTCCGTGCTTCATCGACAGTATAATACCAAGAACTGGCTCAATCTTCTGCCCTTCGACAACCTTAATGTCATATTTTTGTAATATCTCCACTGCCACTATCTTCATTTGATTTAAAGCTATGTGCTTACCTAGACAAGTTCTTGGACCGGCATTAAACGATAAAAACTTGAAGGAAGGCTCATGTTTTATGCCCCCATTCTCGGTAATCCATCTCTCTGGCTTGAATTGCAATGCGTCTTCTCCCCAAACCGCTCGCATCCTCCCCAATGCATAAAGACAGATAACAATATTGGAGTTTGCATCGACTTTATGACCACTTGGCAACACATCTGATTTGATAGGGGACTTGCGCCCGTAGCAAACTGGTGGATAGAGTCTCAATGCCTCACACAACGCACCATGTAAATACACCAACTTGTCCAGATTCTCTTGGCTATTTCCGGTTCTTGATAGATCCGTGTTGATGACCTCTTGGCGAATCTTGGCTACCACTTTTGGATTTTCAGAGAGAAGCCAGAAGAACCAAGAGAGAGCGGAGGCTGTTGTGTCTCTTCCGGCTAGAATGAAAGTTAAGATGGTGTCTCTGAGGAACTTGTCGTCACTCGGATTCAAGAGCTTGTACTTGGTTGTATCTAGCTTTATGAAGGAAGTTAAAATATCCTCACTCTCCACATTGGATATATCAATAACCCCTTGTGATCTCTTCATCTCTTCTCTCTTGGCTGATATGTATTTTGCACACACACGGTCAAAAATTGCATTAGCTTTAGTCATCTTCCTCTCTTCTCCGAATCCCACCCAGTTTTGCAGCTTCCACAAGAATCTTGGTTTGACATGCCTATACAAAATCCCTTCCCCAACATCGTCGAGGGCTTTAGCAAATTCATCTTCAGGCAGTTCAACGGAGAGAGATCTAGGATCAGAACCGGTTACAAGGATTAAGATTATATCGAAGGTGAACCTCCCAAACACGTCTTGCAAGTCCACGGTCGTTCCTTTCTCTGCAAAATGATCAAGAAGGGGAACAAGCCCGTCCTTGAGTTTACGTGTCATGGTACTCATTGAATACCTTTGAAACTCTTGACGATGGAGAATGGCTTGATAAGACTTCCTCAGAGTCTTCCATAGCTCCAAGTCCGTGGTGATGATCCCGTCTCCGAACACATCAAAAACATCTTGGAACGCCGGTCCTTTGATGTAATTTGAGAAATTTGAGGTCATTATATGATGAATGTTAGCTGGATCAACCGTGACCAACATATCCATTCCAGCAAACCGCGGTCCTTTGAATGGAAACGTCAAGTTAGAGATTTCGAGAATCTTAACGCTGTAGTCGTAGATTCGGTGAAGTGCCCTGAGCAGAGCAGGGAGCATCCGGAGGACCGGCCAGTTCCTTTGGAACCGGCCATAAGGTTTCTTGAAGAGCAAGTAAGGGAGGGTAAGAAAGCCAAGGATCATGGCTACAGAAACTTGAAGTAGACTTATTGAAGCCATTGGAGTAAGGCACTTGATTTTAAAACACAACTCTGTGATGGATACTTTGCTGCCACAAGGAGAACTGAATTTATATGCACACACTTCAGGGGACTATTAACAGAATTATTTTTAAACACATTAAATCTTGTTATGCATAAACTGCAAGGCACGAGTAATGCATATATCATCAAATTAGAAACTAGTATTAAATTTGTCACTACACCTACCTTTTTTATTTTTGTGACAATACACCTAACTTTTCCAATCATTTGAAAATTGTCATTATTTCCCGTCGGCCATTTGTAACTTTATCAACTAATTAAGCTTATTAAAGCCATTAGAGAATGAGCTGGATTCACGCACAGACTTCTGAGATATGAGCGCTTAAGGAAGTTCATTAACTTCTTCATTCTGTCCAAAGTTGATGAATGTTTTTAGCATTTAATACTCTCTACCAGTTACTGTTTCAATTATGTTAATAAAATTCCTGAAAACTGGAGAAAGAAAAGCCTTCTGTTGATAATAATTCTATACGAGCTAGAACTGAGTTCAGAACACAAGAAAGACTAAGTATATGCAACAGAGGATAGTGCAATACAATTATACAACAAACGTACTCAATACACATCTTTTTGCCTTATGTACTCAGCTTCAACAAGAGACCAACCGTTTTGTATTATAAAGCGACCAGTCCTTTGATTAAAGAGAAAAAAATGGCAGTCTATCCTCAGGTCAAAGCAGCTATTGTTATACCTATCACTTTAATGTCTCTGTTGATGCCTCTACTTTCTCATCACCATTTTCCTCATTCACAGCTTCGTTGGTCTTTGAGTCTTTCTGGAGAGCACGAAGCATTGCAGAGTTCACCTGTTTTCTCAATTTCGCGTTCTCAACAAAGATGTTTGCCAGTATCTTCCTCAGCTCGTCCTCCACAATTCTTGTTTCGGTATCGGTGCTGAGAGATTTATCGATATCTTGAGCAGCAGCATTTTCATCAAACCCGGCAAGTAGCTGAGCCTGAAAATGGTCTACATCGTTAAAACTTGTAAAATGCACATTGCGACATTTTTTTATAGTGCAGCGAAAACCTATATATTCTACACGTAGAATTAACTTTACGCTGATGCATATATCAAGACGCAGTTGAAAGTAACTCCTATAAGAAGAAACCTTGGATGTCCTAAGTTGAGAAATGTGAAGTTAAATGAGAAATAAAGCAGAATACAGCTATACCTCCTCAATTTGATCATCAGATATTGACAGCAAACGCAAAGCGTCTGATACTGCAGTTGAGTCCTCTGCGAAGTTACTGTTTCCGTCCACTGAAAAATTCAAGTTGTACTCTTTAAGCCGGTCGTGGAGAATCCTGCAGTCACTAAGCAGCTTTTTTCTAGCCGCTACAGTGTTCTCAAGTAGTTCTCTTTCCTGTTTGAGTAGTTTCTGAAAAGTGCAACATGTTCCAGTCTCAGTTGTGTTGTCTCTCTTGCTTCGATGCATATTCATGCTGCCAAATAAGAAAATATATTTAATACTATACAAGGCAGAAATTACCTCGGCTTCAGTTTTATCTGTCAAAGATTGTGTCAGCTCTTTCTCTAATTCCACATGAGAACGCCTCAGAGATTTGACCTCTTTGACAAGAACTTTAATATCTGCTTTTGATTTTGCCTCTAATTCTTCATATCGCTTAG
>NC_025694.1:4053095-4148057 GCF_000633955.1 Camelina sativa
CTCTTAATTTTAACTTCATTTCCATCTCGTAAGATTTTTGTCTAAGTTCTTCCATATCCCACTGCATCTGATTGAATCTTTCCCTCTCGCTCATAATAGCTTGCTCCAAGTTCTCTTTGCTTCTCTGCTTAGTAGTTTCAAGTTCCCCTTCTAGATCATCAACCTGAGCAGTAAAAACAGCATTACAACACTACCATTCCCTCCAAAGAAAAATTAATAAGATACGGATGTTTAGAACTAAAATTGAAAAAAAAAACAGCAGTCGATGTTACTATTCTAATTGTACCTTTTTGTTCAGGTAATCTTTCACCGCTATCTCTTGATTTAGTCTTGCTATAAGATCTTCCATATCTGTTTTTGCATTAACAAGTCTCTCATTCGTGGCTAACAAAATTCTGTTCAATTTATTCCGCAGCTCCAGTGGAAGAACTATTTGTGCACTACCCTGCCTCTCCGAGTTACCAGCAAGCCCAGCTCCAAGTGATACAGCAGGACCTCGGCGTAGATCCAGGTAGCTATCACTGCTTGAACTTAGGAGACCAGGTGTTGATGTTTCACCAGTGTGTAGAGCAAACCCATCAGCACTCTCAACAGAAAGCTTTCTATCATGCATTACTGAGTGGGATGATTCTGGTTCAGAAAGAAGTCGTGAGCCATTGTTAGCAAGAAATACACCTTTAGAAGCATTTCCATTATACACATCCTTCCCTAGGATACTATTGACATATCTTGAGCGAGCTTTATGCTTGGGAAAGTCTTCAAGTTGCTCAAGAATAGTTTGGCTCATTGAAAGTCCCTCGTCAATGTTGGACATGCTGAAGTTAACGAGCTTCTCTATTGGATTTGTAATATCCTCATCCAGAGTTAGATCTTCGGTGCCAATTTCAGAAATATCATCCTGTCCTAAACTTGGAGATCCAAGCTCAGATGTTTCATAAGCAGTATCACTGCCATAGTCAGATGTGAGAGAACTCCCACCCGCATGAAACAAGCTCAGACTTGGGTGAACCAAAGGAGAGGAACTTGTGCTATTTCTATCATTATTTGCATCAGAGGCATTCTGATCTACATCTTGGCATGCTGAAAAGCAAGATCATGTTAGACAGTAATCACATATTACAGAACTGACCAATGCACGACTTAAGTGCATACTGTAATAGCTCATACCAGACCTAGCAGCAGCTTCTAGTTCAAGAAAGGATGCAACTACGACACTTCTTGCCAATTCTATATCAGATAATAGCTTCGTTATCCACTCCTCAAGAGAGCACCTTCTCTGCAACAAGGTCACAACTATCACTTGTGAAACAAATAGTTTGCACGAATAATTGTAATTTTTCTGTTGGGACATGGCTTTCCATATATTTATACACATGAAGTCTACCATTAATCTGCATTATTCGTACTTAATCTTGGTTGGGAAGAATTGGAGGAAGGGGAAAGAATAGCACTAAACAGAAAAGATATTGAGCATAACAGCAGTTACACAAGTTATCTCATTCAATTAAAAAATGCATACCTCTTCTAACACTGCTCTGCTTTTCATACGCAAGAGCCCTTTGGGAGGAGCTGACGGAAAACTTTTTCTAGGAAATGTTCTTTTAAGCTGTAAGGAAAACATGAACGTACACATACCGTCAACAACATTACATTTAATCATACAGAGAGGTAGTATATAACCCTTATATTGAAGGAGAAGAAATACTTACATCGGATAATAGCTTAAGAAAATCATTAAATCTTCTCAACACTCCTCGCATTGTGGTAACACCTTCAGGGGATTGCAAACTTACTTGAACCCTGTAAAACTGTTCCACTAAAATATATGTAAGCAAGTTCAACTAAATAATTATGACACAACAACAAAACTCTTCAGCAGCACATTAGAGCTAATTCCATTGATCATGTTTAAGTTTGTTGATTCCAAATGACAAATTCAGTAAAGTAGATTACCACTACAGGGTCTGAGTTTCTTGACTTTGGAAGAACAATCCATGAAGGTATAGTGACACAATAACTCCATCCGGTTCGTGGATCATGAGGCCATACTGTATCTCTACCATTCTGCGCCAAAAAAAGAAGATAATAAAGTTTGCAGCTTCCAAATAAACAACATATTAAAGTATCGAATTATGGAAACATAAGTAAGAACTCACCCATTTGCGCGGGGGAGGACTCCAATCCATTCCCAATGGAAGCGGCGATGTTCCGTCATGCCTATGCTTCGGCGGACTCCGTCTCTGCATCACCACCTACTTTAACTCTACCTATCTCTCCAGTTCTCCGGAATCAGAATCTGATATTCCGATCAGAACCAATCAGAGACGCGGATCGAGCCAGTTAATTTCCCGATCGGGAAAACCTCAAATTACCGCAATTCCAATCAGAAATCTTAGGATTAAGATCGAAGAGTAGGGTTTATGAATGAGGATCGTCGTCAGATCGAGAAGAGAGAGAGAGAGAGGACACAGAAGAAGAAGAAGAAGAAGAAGGGAACAGATGGCGTCTCTCAGGGTCTTCTCTTTCTCTCTGGGGTTGAATCCTCACGGACCACGGCGATTAACGGCGGTGTTCTGACGTCTATTTTAACGGAAAAGCCGATATAAAACAACAACACGTGATTTGACGGAGGCGCGAAGCTTACCGTGTATATATTATGTATATATATATAAATATATGTCCCACCTGGCACCTTCTTCTTCCCGTAAGATTCGTTCGGTTTGGGTCTCTGTGACTCGTGTACCACGTTTTGGTTTTGAGTTGGATTTTATGATCAGAGCTCATTAATAAGTATAACATTTTGTTTAGTTGGGCTCAGCTCATTATCCACGTCACTTTCATTTTTTTCTGCCATTATCTTTGCTTTTTATTTCTTCTTTTTTCAAAAGATATCAATTTCGAAAACCGAAATCTGATTTAGAGCAAAAAAAATTCCTAACCGAAAGGAAATGGACCATTTTCTGGTTTAATATACATAATAATAAAAAAAACACAAAAAAACCTCAAAAGATTAAACAAAAACTAATTTGTATCACTTTAAAATATCTTATTATTTAAAAGTTGATGAAGAGGTCTAAAGAAAAACTAATTTGTATCACTTTAAAATATCTTATTAATTTGTTTTTTCAAGGCACTCTAAAGGAAGAGATCTATGTCTCGCAACCACCAGACTTTGTGGACAAAGACAACCCACAATATGTTTGCAAGCTGAACAAAGCGTTATATGGGTTGAAACAAGCACCTCGCGCATGGTACCAAGAACTGAAGACGTTTCTACAAACCTCCGGTTTCAAAAATTCACTCGCGAATACCTCCTTGTTCATCTACCACAACGGCAATGACTACATTTATGTGTTGGTCTATGTGGATGATATTATTATTACTGGAGTTCCCTCTCTTGTTCAGGCTTTTCAGTTTGCTCTTGCACAACGGTTTTCTCTAAAAAAACTTGGTCCATTGAGCTATTTTCTGGGAATCGAGGCCACGCGATCTTCTCGCGATATGCATTTGATGCAACGTAAGTATATAATTGATTTACCCACCAAAACTCGTATGCTTGATGCCAAACCAGTTGCCACACCGATGGTCACGTCGCCGAACCTTACTATTGATTCTAGTACTCCTCTTTCTGATGCGAAGGAATATCGAGCTGTCATCGGTAGTCTTCAGTATCTGTCATTCACATGGCCGAATATAGCTTTTGTTGTCAATCGTCTCTCACAGTTTATGCATCAGCCGACGGATAAACATTGGCAAGCGGCGCAGCATGTCCTCCACTATCTTGCTGGTACCAAGTCTCATGGTATTTTTCTTTGCTCAGATGCTACTCTTACTATTCACGCCTTTTCAGATGCTGATTGGGGTCGAGCTCACAATACCTACACATCTACGAACGCCTACATCGTTTACTTTGGTGCTAGTACGATCTCATGGTCCTCGAAGAAGCAACGCAGTGTCTCCCGGTCGTCTACGGAAGCTGAATACAGAGCGGTTGCCAATGCTGCCTCCGAACTCCGTTGGATTTGTTCTTTGTTATCTGAAATGGGCATAGTTTTACTGGTTGCACCTGTTCCATATTGCGATAATGTGGGAGCAACGTATTTATATGCCAATACGATTTTTCATACCCGCATGAAGCACAGAGTTATTGATTACCACTTTGTCCGTGAATTCATTTAATCTGGGGTTCTGCGCGTCGCTCATGTCTCCACTCACGATCAACTTGATGATGCTTTAACCAAACCTCTTCCACGTCCAAAGTTTGAAGAACTAATATCCAAGATTGACGTCAGACAACTGCCTTCATCTTGAGGGGATGTATAAGGAAGTGTATATATGAAAAATCTAATTGTAATTATCTATAAGTTAAACCCTAGTATGTAGACTATATATACTCTGTAAATCATTCATCTAAAATATCAATCTAAGCATTTGAACACAACTAATCTCCATAATAATTTGGTAAACAACACAAACTCTTTCAGATAACATGTAAATATTATATCCTTCCTATCTATAAATTTATACGTTTTAAAAAACATATATTTAAACATCAAAAATTCAAAATATTACAATTTGGTTTTTTTTAATGAAAAAATATAGAAATGTTACAGTTATAAAATTCTACTTACTAAAACTAAATTAATTCGATAAAATATGTGAATTTAATTTTGATCCTTATATCGATTAAAAAAATATATTTTGTATATATCAACGTAGCTATCAAATATATAATTTTAAAATCTGCTCCAGCTAAACTCTAAGAGGAAAGAGGAGAGAGAGAGAGAGAGATTCAATAATATGCAGCAGAAAGGGTGAAAAAAGAGCTAATTGGTTCTCCTCTCTTTGATTGATCCATCCACCGATCCATTCATTCGTTTTTGCAGGCTCTGTTTCCGCGGGAAACCCCTCGTTGACCTTGTTTTGATTTCGGCAAAGGAGAAGGAGGGATCCACGGATATGGCGATTCTGTACGCTCTCGTGGCTCGTGGTACGGTCGTTCTTTCCGAGTTCAGCGCCACGGCTACGAATGCCAGCAACATCGCCAAACAGATCCTTGAGAAGGTCCCTGGAAACGACGACAGCAACGTCTCCTACTCTCAGGATCGTTACGTCTTTCACGTTAAACGCACCGATGGCCTCACCGTTCTCTGTATGGCTGAAGAAACCGCCGGAAGTACGTCCTCCTCCATCTCCTCCCTTTATTCTTCTTTTTTCCCACACCCTTTATGTTTTCGATGTGTTTCTCGAATCTTGAGCTGCTGCTTCTATGGCTAATTAGTTTTAGGAAGTTTTGATCTTTTTTGGTCACAGTGGAATTCAAAGTCTGATCCTTTTTTCTTTCTGGTGTGAAATTGGGCCTTTTGTCTGAATGATCTTTCTGATATTGTTTCCTGATGTGTGTGTGAATTTGATCTTACAAAGTTCTTACAATTGAGATGTAATTTCTCAGGGAGTATTCCTTTTGCGTTTCTTGAGGATATTCACCAGAGGTTCGTACGGACTTATGCCAGGGCTGTTCATACAGCACAAGCTTATGCCATGAATGACGAATTCTCTAGAGTTCTCAGTCAGCAGATTGAGTATTACTCTAATGATCCTAATGCAGATAGGATTAATCGTATTAAGGGTGAAATGAATCAGGTCTAGAATTTCTCTTTAAAAGTTAAATCTGGTTTTGGATTTGTATAAATGACTTGGTTCTGAATCTAGGCTTTACCGTTGGCATACGTTCTTTTTGGCTTTGGACAGGTGCGGGGTGTCATGATAGAGAACATTGACAAAGTTCTAGATAGAGGTGAACGCTTGGAGCTTCTTGTCGATAAAACCGCCAATATGCAGGGGAATACATTCCGTTTCAGAAAGCAAGCTCGTCGTTTCAGAAGCAACGTCTGGTGGAGAAATTGCAAGCTCACGTATGTTTCCTAATATACCTTAACATTATTTTATAGGTTATCCATGAAATTGACCAATTTGCAGTATTATGCTAAAACTAGTTATGACCTAAGAACCCATTAAGCTATGGCAAGTGAAGTGCTTTACTAACCGCCAAATTTCACATTTGTAATGGCAAGTAAAGTGCTTTAACAACCCCCAAGTTCCACATTTCTAATGTCAAGTATTGAAGAAATGGAAGAAAACTTATCCTTTGCGTAAAATTTTACTCTTAAACGAAACATAAGGATTTTGGCATTTGTTTATTGTGCCTTTTATGAACAAGATCTCAAGTGAGAATTTGTCAAGAATGGAACATTGTTCCTAACCCTGTTTGTGTCGTGCAGGGTTCTCTTAATACTACTACTACTGGTGATCATATACATCGGTGTGGCCTTTCTCTGCCATGGACCTACTCTACCATCTTGCATTTAAGTGCTTTTATCTCTTAAGGAATCCATCCCGGTTCTGTGTGTTGCTGCCACTTTTTTTCTACCTCAATCTGATTGTAAGCCTCCTGTTTCCTCGGGCTTGTTCATGGGGCTTAAAATCCTTATGTTTTCAACTCACACTTATATGAAGTATTCTTATTTATAGAGCACTGTAAAAGCTCATTGCCTTGCAAGCTGTGTGAATTTTTGTTGTCATCACGTTCTATACATAGTGGGAAGTGAACAGGCTTGTTTCGTCTGATATGTTCATACAACTTGTCATGTTCTTCTTGTTTATGTGACTTCCTCTCATATAATCTTCTGCTAAGGGATTTGTTCATTATTTTAAATCATGGATCTGAATCGGGGTCCGGATGTAAAGAATGACTACTGGTACATCGTTTTTTTTGTTTTCATCCTATTACGATCTAATGTTTGGAGGCTTTTTGAACCTCTATAAAATGACATTATCCAATTTGGGATACATCTGCCACTTTGGTTTCTCTGCCGGTAGTTAAATGATGTTTGTTGTACATGTTTGACCCTACGTATGCAAAATAGTCTCACATCCATAAGTTTGATCAGAATCGAATGTAAGTAAATTATTAGAAAAGAAAGACAGGAGGAGAAAAAGATAAAATAAAATATAGGTATGAGTTAAGGCCTGACGCACCTCTCTCACCAACTTGACATCTTGTCATGCCACCTAATAGTAGCAAAATAAATAACTTATAGAATAGATATCTTAGAATAATGTAAGTTTTAAAATTTTTATTACACAAAAAAAAAATAATTTGCATTTCTATAATTTTAAGATCAATTTTGGTCGAACAACATCTTGTCTGAATAATGTATTTACTAATTAAAACATGGAATTTATCCCCGATATATATGACATATTATTACAAATTTTTACGCTATAGCCTATATACGTACACTTTACGGTTTAAATATCGTTACAAAACAGGAAAAAAAAAAAAAAAAAAGACGGCTAGATCACGCCTCCGAAAAGTATACAGTCCAATTAAAGTCTTTACTTTTTTATTTAGGACAAAACCAATTAAACTCTTTACAAAATAATTTGGGAATTTATTTTTTTTCTTACAGAAAATAATAAAAATAAAATAAATAATAAATGTGTTATGTTTTTTTCCTTGTCTAACGCTTTCCCTCAGCGTCTCCTTCCTTCCCTCGCGGTTACTCTTCTTCTTCTTCTTCCTTGCGTTTTAATAATTTTTTTTGTCTTCAGAGATGGTCAATTTTCTCGTCGTCTCTGGATTTCCCCTTTTTGTCTTCTTCACTCCACCTCATTCTTCGATTCACGTCCTCCTCGGCCTCTTCTAATCCAATCTCCCTCCCTTTATCCCTCGTCATCAGTTTTGAAGTCAAATTATCTAAAAGAGCAGATCTCTTCGTATTGATCCACTGAAACACCTGGATCTTCTTCGTTTCTGGGTTTCAATTTAAAACCTTTTTTGATGGGTTGGAGATACAAAGCTGGTTTGTTCTTGATTGGCACTGTTGTTATCATATGGGTCACCTCTGCTGAAGTTACTCAGGTGAATTGTTTAACCTCTTTAAATTCCCCCTTTTTTCTTTTGAAAGCTTGATTCTTTCGAGGTTTTGAATGTTTGGATTTGTTTAATTATCTGGATCCAATTTCCAACTCATTGTTCTTCGAGCTTCAAATTGGTGGGGTTGAGAGTTTTGATTCTATATTAAGAATAGATGAACCATACTCAAAATGCAAATTCAGATCTCTGTTTAAAAATGTGTAAGCTTTGGATATATTTATTGAATGATTTTTTACTTCAATTTTGACCAGGATATATTTACAGCCTATAAGCAGCCATTTGCAGTCACATACCTTGGAGCTTCTCTTATGATTGTTTACCTTCCCATTGCATTCCTCAAAGACTGGTTTTGTCGGTATTTAGATCGACGTTCTTCCAAAACCAATAAAGTTCCTTCTTTGGCCGACGGGTCTTCTTCTGTTGAGCTTGGTTCTCCTTTGAGGCACAAAATCATTGAAATGGGACTTCAAGGGACTATGACTAAGAAAGATAGTGAGGGACACCTTTCCTCCCACGAAGAAGATGAGAGGCCGTTGATCGGTGTTAGAGGTAAAGATGAAGTGCAGACTCTGAAACATGGGAAAGCTATCACTACAAAGCAGATTGCAATGTACGGGCTTTACCTCGCACCTATTTGGTTTGTGACAGAGGTGTGTTTTTTTTTCCCTTTGCTGTGTCTATTGTTTTGATAGTGCCTGAAAGTGTCTTCTTGTAACCATTGGTAATGATATCTGTTTGCTGTTTTTGATGATACAGTATCTGTCCAATGCTGCTCTGGCACGTACGAGTGTGGCAAGTACTACTGTATTGTCTTCAACCTCGGGACTGTTTACTCTTTTCATTGGTGTCTTTTTGGGCCAAGATACTTTGAACCTGTCGAAAGTAGTTGCTGTATTTGTCAGCATGGCGGGTGTGGTCATGACGACGCTTGGGAAAACTTGGGCTGCTGATGATTCGCAATTAAATTCGTCACTGTAAGTTTCCCATCCTAACTCTTTCACCATGCATCTTTTTCTGACGTTTTATCTTGGAAAGTGAAAGAATGGGTATGTCTCTCAATTCATAAGTGATAGCTCAAAATTGTCTCATTTGATTACATGAGTTGTCCAACTTCATCAACCATATTTTTTTAACGTACAGTTGATATTTGTGTTTAGCAACGGGCAACGGTCCCTTATGGGAGATCTCTTTGGGCTTCTCTCTGCAGTCTCTTATGGACTATTTACAGGTTAGAAAATGTTTTTGCACTTTGATCCTTTAATGATTCAAAAGATTTTGTGTGTTGGGGAGGATAACCTCGTGGCCACCCTTCTTTTATTGACAACACAGTGCTTCTTAAGAAGTTTGCCGGTGAAGAAGGAGAAGGGGTTGATGTGCAAAAGCTGTTTGGATACATTGGATTGTTCACACTTGTTGCGCTCTGGTGGCTTGGTATACTAATATCTTCCCATATTATTCAATTTTGCAAGTGCATCATCCGAAACGTTTTGTGTCTTAATCAAAAGTTTGGTTGTTTGTTTCAGTGTGGCCATTGACAGCACTAGGGATCGAACCCAAGTTTACGATACCACACTCTGTAAAAGTTGATGAAGTTGTCTTAGCCAACGGTTTTGTTGGAAGTGTCCTCTCTGACTATTTTTGGTACGTTTCAATGATTCTATGTTGTCAGCTTGATATTTACAAGTCTCTAGTTTATTGATAGGCTAGCTCCTAGAAAGAGGTGTGTAAATGTTTAGAGAATTACTCATCTGTTTTCGTACTTTTTTTTTGTAATCAAAAGGGCACTTTCTGTGGTGTGGACGACTCCGCTGGTAGCAACACTGGGCATGTCTCTCACAATTCCGCTTGCAATGGTTGCTGACATGATGATTCATGGTCGTCATTACTCCGCAATATACATTCTTGGCTCTACTCAGGTAACTACTCATGTTCTATCAAAATATGAGAAGAGGAATAATTTCCTGATGCTCAAGAATGAAACGTTTGTGTTTTTGTTTTCAGGTGTTTGCTGGATTCGTAATAGCTAACATATCGGACTTGTTCTCAAAGAAGCTTGGTTTGTAGCAGGATGATTCTTTGTTCTTTGTTCTTTTTTCTTTTTTTGTATGTGGTATTTGTGGGTAGAGAAATGTGTCATAGATTCTTGGTTGAATTGAAAGCTAAAAGGGGATTTTCCCTGTTTAATGAATGAAAGATAAGAATATGATTAGATCATTACCCCAACGTTTTTGATTCCCAAGTGAAATAGACAGTGTTTGCACTTTCAAACAACGTTTTTGACCAGAGAGCTGTTATTGAGCAAAATATGAAAGAATGATATATATGATTCGACTCGCTCTTAGATATCAAAACTAACCAATTCCTATGATCGAAAGACCTTCAAAAAACACTACTGATGGTTTGTATTAAGGGAATTGGAGGTAAGTTATAAAACCCGGTTTGTTAGCTTAACCACAATTTACAAAGGACCAATCACATTAAACGTTTGGTTAAAGCGAAAACCTTCTTGCAGCGTCAGAAGGTTTAGTTCGCATTATTGTTCTGTTTTGTTCTCTTCTCTCCTGATATCGGACGATTTATAAACTGGTCGTTTTTTGGCTTTGGACGATCTGCGGACGACGACCATGGCGCCGATTCTTAGATCCACTTCCCTTCTCGCTTTCTTCGTCTGCCATATTTCCCTCTTCTTCTGCTTCTTTGCTTCCAATCTTCCGATCTCATCTGGGTAATCAAATCTTTCAATCATCCTACAAATCTTCTAAATTTATTTTGATTTTTTTTTTTTACCTGCGTTACAGCTGAGCTGATGATAGAGAGCTTTTGATGTGTTTTTTTCCTGCTTTAGTAGCTGCTTTTATATCCTTTTAGCATTAGCCTCTTAATTCGTGGTTTAGTGATCGTGATACCTTCTTTAAGCTTTTGGGTTGATGATTTTTGCAACTTTGATTTCAATTTGATCTACTTACTTGATGAAATTTTAATACATCTAAGGATATTAGTAAATTTACCAGCTTTTGCTGATCTTTGAATTCAGCTGTTAAATTCATTCTTTCCTTTTTCATACAGGTCTGAGGATAGCTACACGATCACGGGTAGAGTAAGGATCCCAGCAAGTAAGTTTCTTCCTTTGCCTTGTAGTTATTCTTCAATTACTCAGTTTAGATTTAATCAATTTGTTATCTTTTTGGGGTTTATCTGTCAATTATCTGATTTTCTAAGCCTCCGGTTTCATGGCATTGTTCAAAGGAAAAAATCCAACTATCTACTACAACTTATTTCTTCTAATAAATCTGTGAGTCTAAATAGCAGATCAGTGGCTGTTATTACTCCTAGCTGTTTTGCAGCTTCCACTGGTATTATGTGTGTGTTTGCTTTGTGTAATTGATCTTACGCTTCTGATGTATATCCGTGGCTTTATATAGTGTCACCTAGTGAGAAACTAGGGTAGATCTATAGTAATTCTGTATGCATATTTCCCTCTATGCCTTACAGTCCCATTGGGGAGTTTTCAATGTAGGAACTTGCTATGTAGTACGACATCTCGATAAGTAGACTGGCTTAAGAGTAGTGTTTGCTCATTGATATGAGCAGATACATTTGTTTTTTTTCAATAGTGTTTTTGGAATATCATCATTGTTTTTTAGTTTGAGTACTGTTTTTTCGACAATGTAGTTTCTGTCATTATTGTCTTTGAGTGCTTCCTATTATTCTAAAGTTCTAACTACATGAGACTTTAAACTCCATCTCGTTTCCATTATGTAATAGCCTCACTACTCTCTTTTTTTTTGCAAACTAATGTTGAAGTTATTATGGCAGGCACTGTGATTGGTCATGCAGCAAAATTCTCAAATATCAAAGTTGTACTCAATGGTGGACAGAATGTTACTTTCCTCAGGCCCGATGGATACTTCACATTGTATCCTATTTTTCTTTCTTCAAATAATATTTCCTGTAGTATGTTTAAATTTTATATGTTAGGTTATTTACTCATGGCATCTACTAATTGATTCCTTAGACATCTTTCATATACGTCATCTGTAGCTTTTGGTATTTATATTGCTAGATGTAGATTGAGAAAACTTGATACTGTATTGTGTTGTGAAAACAAGAGTTTCTTTTTTCCTTTACTTCTCTAATTTCTAAGCCACAAAGTGCCAGCTGGGACTCATTTGATTGAAGTTAATGCAATGGGCTACTTCTTTTCTCCAGTAAGAGTTTTTTAGTTGCAATATTCTATGATTTCATCTTTTTTAAAGAACTCAATTCTCATTTGTCAATCAATGATTTAAATAAGGTGCGAGTTGATGTTAGTGCTCGACATCATGGCAAGGTTCAAGCAACACTAACAGAAACCAGGAGGAGTCTTACTGAGCTGGTTCTGGAGCCACTGCGAGCAGAGCAATACTACGAGGTGAATACTTCATACTTTGTCTTCTTCTTGTTTGTAGCTGCTTAGTTTTTAGCTATATATGCTTCTTTCTCCTGTTGTCTGATCGATCATGTACTATTTGCAGATGCGAGAGCCTTTCAACGTTATGGCAATTGCGAAAAGTCCAATGGGTCTTATGGTGGGATTCATGGTCGTTGTTGTGTTCTTAATGCCCAAGTTGATGGAAAACATAGGTACACTTCTCTAACCCTTCACTTGAATCCATGTATTGATAATTTGCAATCATTAAACCGGTTTGTGGATCTTGCTCTGTTCAGTAGCAATCAATTGCGACAGTAACAAACATAAGCAGTTCACAGCGTACCTAATCTCTAAGAGCTCTTTAAACCTTTACTGAACCTAATTGTTGGTATGTGTGATAAACAGATCCAGAAGAAATGAAGAGCGCACAAGAGCAGATGAGAAGCCAAGGAGTGCCTTCACTCTCTAGCTTGTTGCCAGCTAGCCGCTAATAGTTCTTTCTTCAGCAGCGTTAACCAACAGTCCCAAGACACAAGGGTTTTTTGAACTTGGTAAAAAGAGTTAAAAACAAGTTTCCAGGATAGGCTTGGAAGAAATTAGCGACAGCAAATTCCTGAAAGCGATCTAACATTGGGTTTACAAGATTGGTTAGTTGTATNTTTTTTCTTTTTTTTTTCTTTTTTTTTTTTTTTTTTTTTTTTTTTTTTTTTTTTTTTTTTTTTGTCTTTTTATTCATGTTGAATGAATTGCTCTCTTCTATTATTTTTTGGTTTAGAATGTTTTAAGTCCATTACACGAATCCTACTATTCAAATCAAAAATAAAATTTACATGTTTCCACAATTTTTCATTTTTATAAACCCTTCCGATGTATGTTTGTTGAGTTGTGTATCGTGATGATCGTAACACTCTGAATGCATCAGAGTGTTCAAAACAGTTTTCTTGTCACCTCAAATCGTAATGATGATCGCCGACGACCACGAAGAAACGGTTCCTTTGCCAAACAGAAAAAAACACTTACAGAAAATCCAAAAAAGAAATCGAACAAGGAAACATAAATCCAAAGCTACATTATTCTTATCTATTAACTTTCCTTGTTCACTTTCTCGATTTCGAATCTGATAAAAATTGTATCTCTCCCTCTCGTCGTGGATTTAGATGATGGAGAGCTTACCAACGACGGTCTCAGCTAAATCAGACCGGCGAGGTAGGTCGTCCAAGTCTCAGAATAACTCCAAGCCCTCTCTTATCTTAGCCTTCTTCTCTTGCCTTGCTTGGCTCTACGTCGCTGGCCGGTACGTCGCGTTTTTTTCTTTCTTTTCTCTATTTCCGATTGATTTGTTTCTCCGGAGTGAAAAAAAAAAAAAAAAAATCTCAGTGATTCTAGATTTTTCCTTCGAATTGCATCCCGGAATCGAATTATTAGAGTTTTAAGAATCGTCATCGTGATAGAACACTGCTTTTGTTCGTTGTTGTTGATAGATTCATAGATCTCGCAGATGCTAGATTTCTCTAGTTTCTATAATTTCAGATATAACTGTATTGCAATGTGTTTTTCGGGTTTATCCCTGGATCGGTATCAGTTGATTCTGATCTCTATTATGGTGGTGTTTGTTTCTTACTTGTATTAGGTTATGGCAAGATGCGCAGTACAGAGCAGCACTCAATACTGTGCTTAAGAATAATTATGATCAGGTTGGTCATTCCTTGTGCCTCTTTTGAATTTAGAAAGTTAGAAACTAGTATCCCTTGAGATGATTCATTTTCACTAGGTAAATGTTTTTGTCTTCAATGTTGATCATGTTGTTTGTGGAGTATAGAGGCCTAAGGTTCTTACGGTCGAGGACAAGCTTGTGGTCCTTGGATGCAAGTAAGTTGATTTTTTTTCTTCTGATTGTATGTTATTTCTCTTCTGCATGTACTGACTAACACAAAATGTAACTGTTTAATAGAGATCTTGAGAGGAGAATTGTTGAAACTGAAATGGAGTTGGCACAGGCAAAGAGTGAAGGCTATCTTAAAAACCAGAAAAGTGTCTCTTCTTCAGAAAAGAAGATGCTTGCTGTTATTGGAGTTTACACAGGCTTTGGAAGTCACTTGAAGCGCAATAAGTTTAGAGGCTCTTGGATGCCACGAGGTAGAATTATCACCTGCTTTGTTTGATACAATACATAAGTTTTCTCTTATGAAACCTTTCTTCTCTTTAGATGATGCTCTGAAAAAACTTGAGGAAAGAGGAGTTGTCATACGCTTTGTGATTGGTCGGAGGTTTTCCTACTCACTTTAGTCTTCATTTCTTTAGAATTTTGTTTTCAATTGCAAAGTTTTTCACGGTCTAATGTTAATGCTTTATAAATTGCCAGTGCTAACCGAGGTGATAGCCTAGATAGGAAAATTGACGAAGAAAATCGTACAACTAAAGACTTTTTGATTCTTGTAAGTAACGATAACTCGCTTGCTTCTTTTTGTTGCCTGCTTATTTAAATTTCGTCTTACTGATGTGGCTTCCAATCTATATTTTCTCTCGAAATATGATGGATTTTTAGGAGAATCACGAGGAAGCCCAAGAAGAGTTACCGAGGAAAGTGAAGTTCTTCTACAGTGCTGCTGTTCAGAATTGGGATGCAGAGTTTTATGTCAAAGTTGATGACAACGTAAACCTAGATCTTGGTAATACTTTCTCTTTCATGTCTTTGTCTTGCAAAGCTATGTTTGGTCCAATCAGGATAACAACGATGTCTTTGAGTGACATGTTTTCGATATAACAGAGGGGATGATTGGGCTTCTTGAAACCCGCCGTGGTCAAGATGGTGCTTACATTGGGTGCATGAAGTCTGGAGATGTGATTACCGAAGAGTTCGTATATTCTCTACTATCTTCAGTTCACATAATTGAGACTTCTGAGCTGTGACAATTAACATTCTCATTCTCATATTGTATGGGTGGTTTCTTGGTGGTATACAGGGGAAGTCAATGGTATGAGCCTGAGTGGTGGAAATTTGGGGATGACAAATCGTAAGTGTCTTGTACCTCAGAAGTCTTCTAGTTTATGTTAAGCCCTCGTGACCTGTGTTGTGTTTACTCAATTTATTTATTCGGTCTGTATAGGTACTTCCGTCATGCAACTGGTTCGCTTGTGATACTCTCCAAAAATCTGGCTCAGTATATCAATATAAACAGGTGAGGTTTCACAATTTGGCAGAAGATTTAGTCTCACAAAGAGTATATATGTCACACACACAAACCTAAGTTCATAATCATGGTTTATATTTTGCCCCGGTGTACATATAAATGTAGTGGATTGTTGAAGACATATGCGTTTGATGATACCACAATTGGATCATGGATGATTGGCGTCCAGGCAACATATATAGACGACAATCGCCTTTGCTGCAGCAGCACAAGACAAGGTGTGAATACTAAAATCTCTCACAAAAATTATTCTCATGATTAACTGAAGAATGCTTAGGTTTTGTTTTGTGATGTTAGGCCACAAATCATTTGGTCTTAGCAGCAGCTTGTTAAATTTACAACCAATGTAAATCTGTTTATTTTGCAGAAAAAGTATGTTCCATGGCATGATCGATGCATAGCTGATCCTCTTGTCCCCGAGCAAAGACACGACGGTTTCTCATTGCATTCATGGTGCTTCGATCCTCTTTGAAGCAAGTTCTTGGACCCAATACCAAATTTATAATTCGTTTTGTTAGAATGAGAGTATGATTAGGCCATTTGTTACAGTTTGTGATTAGGACACATCCCTTGAGCTTTGGAGTAAGAAAATGGGGAAATGGTATAGTTGTGAATGAAGTATAATTTTTTCGTTGTTTAATATTTCTCCGTCCATTTTAGCTCAATCTCTGAGAAGACTCTTTTTATTAATATCAAAATAGTAATAATAGTGTAGATGTAAATGACAATATAATTCAAATTTTAACCGAATATCTCATACTTCAATTTTTGAATGTGTTAATGAATTTAAAGTTCTAAACATGACAATTAAATTTAAAGTGAAACAGATTTTAAAACTTGCTGATAAAACAAAAACGACCGGCTCTCATTTGCCTAATTTCATGCGTTATTCAACTGGTTTAACATAACCGAAGAAGTTCAACACACGACTTGGATCGGTACAGAAAATATTACATGGTGGAGGTGGACTCGAATATTACAACAAAAATATTTTAAGCACGATATAAATATACTTCCTTTTTACAACAAAGAAAAGTACTTCAAAATTTGTACTTCAAATTCAGAATCCTACCAAAATAGTTTTGACTCAAATAAACATTGCGGTCAAAGCATTAGCTTCAACCTTTTAACAAAACAAAGGCAATAACTTTAACTTAATGATTGAATAAACCTTTAAACAAAATTATTAGTTTCCATACCATAGGTTTTCTATTTTCATACCATAAGTTATGACTAAATTGCAACAAGTAAGTTAAAGTCATGACTATCCAAAAAAAAATTGTAATATATAAATTAACACCAACGCCTCCCTATAAAAAAAAACGAACTTCACATTTGAACACCCACCACAATACTCATAGTTACTACGTTTTCCAAAATTCTTTGAGAAAAAAAACTCCAAAGAAGGCAAAACAATGGCATCAAACGCTTGCAAACTCCTTTGCCTTGTTCTAGTCTTCGCATTCATCAACCAAGGTATATTTATATACACTATTCATACAAACACAATTATATTATAGTATCAAATTCGTATTATATATATATATTATTTAATTAAAAAGAAAATTTATCTTTGTTATTACATAAAGGAAATTAATATATATAACTTTGTTTATCCTTGGGAAATTTGGAAGGGTATGGGGACTGTCATCTAAATTACCTATCTGTGAAACAATCGAAGACCGGAAAAATGATTGAGAACAAACCGGAGTGGGAAGTGAGAGTGACGAACCCTTGTATTAGGTGCAAATTCCAGTACACAAAGTTGTTATGTGTCGGTTTCAAATCGGTCACACCCGTCCCTACCTCGTTGTTGTCGAAAACAGGAGACATTTGTCTCCTCAACGCCGGTAATTTCATCTTCCCGCACGTGGACTTCGTTTTCAAATACGTATGGGACACCAGCTTCGACCTCAAGGTCATCGACGGCGTCATCGTTTGCCCTTAAATTTAATTTCTACCCGTCTTTTTCGGTTTGATTCGGTTTTGTTTCATGTTTGTTTTGTTGTTCCTTCGGTATATGAAACTGATGATACTTACCTAACTGTTGTCCTAATCATTAGATTTAAGGATTAATAAAGATACTCGTTTTTATACTATTGCTTACCTTTTCTGTTAATTTTTCAATTCACTTTATGTTAATACTGGAGATATGAAGCAAGTGATTGGTAGGCGTTCTATTTTATTTTTGGAATAATTTTAGTGTTTAGAGGGTTATTCAGGTCAAACATGCGAATAAATTAAAAAAAAAAAAAAAAAAACAGTCAAACGGTGAAAAACATAGAAAATGACTTCTATAGATGTTTATAACAAACAAGTGGCACTTTCTCATAGATTCTTATCTTATTAGACCCAATGGTTCCCTACTTACTTCCCTTCCCTTCCCTATATAAATACTAGAATCACAACTGATACTCATATATTGACTAATTACTACATTTTCTAAAATCTCTACTAGATCATCGAAAGATCAGGCAATGGCAACAAAGGCTTGCAAATTCCTTTGCCTCGTTCTCTTCTTTGCCTTTGTCACCCAAGGTACGTATATCGTAAGTGAACACGATTATCTTATTCATATTATTCTCATCTAGTGTTGTTAATCAGACAATAATTTGTCTTTTCCTTGGAATATAATTAGGGTATGGGTCTGACGCCGGTGATTTTTATTCTCTCAAGAGCCTTTCGGTGAAACAATCGAAGACCGGGAAAATGGTAAAGAACAAATCGGAGTGGGAAGTGAAAGTGATGAATTCGTCTCCCTGCTTTTTCACTGGCACAACGATGTCATGTGTCGGTTTCCAGTCGGTCACTCCCATCCCCGATTCCGTGGTATCCAAGTCCGGTGATACTTGTCTCCTCTACAAAGACTCGGCGTTCCATGACTTCAGTTTCAAGTACGTATGGGACACAAGCTTCGACCTCAAGATCCTCTCCGGTAGCATCGCTTGCTCTTGAAATATTCTACCCGGTTTGATCCGGTCTTGCTTCAGTTCATGTTATTTTACTTACTTGGGCATATATGTAATTGATGATTTTTGTTGGCTTAAACAAAAAGTTGTCAAATTCATTTGCTATTTTAATTATTTGCATGAGAAGAGAGACCAAGAATTAGAACCGGGTAAATGGTAATAAATCTGGAGAGTTGAGAGAATATTAACCACGAGGAGATGAAACGATCTAGACAAAATACTGAAACCCTAGAGAAGAAACGAAGAGTCGAGAGGGTTTGAGTTTCAGTTGATCGATTCAAAGGCGATAAGATCTTCACTGGCTTCTCATGAAGTATAGTTTAAATGGTCGTCATTCGCCATGATATGAAGTTATGAACGATAGAATTCAGAAGCTGTTTAATTACAAGTCTAAATTAAAATAATGCAAACACGAACGTTACGTGACGTAAGTCGTAACTGATCATCTTCATGTCAGCAAAGAGAGGGAACATGCACCGTCCAATATTGTAAACTCGTTTAAGAAGAAACTGAATTCATAGAGAAAAGATATCTATATTAATATTAAATTAATCTTTGAAACGGTTTAAATTAATAAAACAATTAATAATTACACTATTTTGGATTCAACGTTTACATTAAGTTTTAAAATTAATGTTTTTGGAGTTGGGGTTTTAAATTATTTAAATTTAACATTTTTAGACTTAGGATTTGATTTTAGACTATATTATTAACTTATTACAGTATATATTAATTTATTAGTCTCATATTAATGATTTATATATATATATTTATATTTAACAACTTTAAACAATTACTTGATTATAGTATACTATATAATTTTCTTTCTTTACTTTTTCTTCTTTTTATTGTCCTTTTTTCGTCTAAAATATGTTACTCTAGTTTTATGAAACCAAGTATCGTATCTACATAATTTAAGGCAGCAACAGAGAATTAAAACATATGCAATGGATATAAATTGGAGTCGCTCATCTCTCGTTCTCTCTCTCTCTCCATAAACACAAGTAACAACAACAAATTGACAATGGTATTTGCCCGTAAATGTTTTGTTGTTTTTCTCGTTCTCTCTATGTTCTCTCAAGGTAAATTAATCAATCGAATCTCGACCAACCTTTTCGTGTGTAGTTTTATGCCTTATTGCCTTTAATCATCATATTGGAGTGTCGTCTAATCCAGTTTTAATTAGGACTGATCGGTTTTGATCTCTCGCTTTTTGGATCATATAGAAATATATATATATATAATCTGAACTAAGATTGAATCTCACTTGGTTAATTCGTTGTAATTAAAGCGTTTACGGTCTCCAATCTTTAGTTCGATTTCAGTTACGTTTATTTTGGTATATATATTTGGTCTTCGATCATGTCGTTTTTTTTCTTCCTTGGGGATGCTATGCTACTACATAGCTTAAACAGGATTCAACATTCTTAATATCATGCTTATGACTTGTTGTCCAAAAATACCATTATAATATACAGTCCATGACTCCATGCATCAAATATTATCCTAAGTTTTTTTTTTGTTTTTTTTTCTTTTGATAATTAAGTATTATCCTGAGTTACAAAACTAATGAAAAGAGAGCATGAAACAATAACCGGCAGGACTGTGCCGCTGCACTTTCGGTATGCTCCGGATCGGAACGGTGAGAACCGGGAGAGAAATCGCCGGACAACCGGAGTGGAAAGTGACGGTAACCAACACGTGCACTTGCCTTCAGAAGCACGTGACACTGTCTTGCGGAGGGTTTGCTCCTGCGAAGCCTGTCAAGCCATGGCTGCTTAAGCCACAAGGAAACACGTGTCTTCTGATTAAAGGAGCAGATTTGCCAGCTAGCGCAACCGCTCAGTTCGCTTACGCCGGCCAGCCTTACATCTTCAGACCCGTTGGTTCCACGGTCGACCCAAGTTGCATGAACTGATTTCTTCGCTGTTACAACTTCTTAATTTTAAAAAAAAAAAACATTTAGTAGCAAAGGTTATCATATATTTCTTGCGACTCAAGGACGAAGATGTTATGACTTCTTGTGTGAAATTTAAGTTACATACAGAAATGTTAGAAGACTAATTGGCATATGATCTACAGAAAAATAACGTTTGTTATCATTTCCTCTTCTTCATCTTTTTATTGATCTATCTCTATTGTCTTCAACTTCATCATCATATCATGCGTCCTCTTCTTCTACCTGATCACCTCTTTGATCATCTTCTTTGTTTGCGCCTTCGCCTTCGTCGTGGTCTTAATCATATTTCTCTCTCTCACTTGCAACTTTTTATTCTCATCTATTGTCACATATAGATTTTTCATGTATCTCTTCGATGATGATTCTTCAATCTTGCGATTGAACACTCATTTCTCAAAGTTTTGATACATTGCCACATAAAAAATTTAGATTTAGGAAAAGGTCCAAATTCATACTTGTGGCTGGCATGCTTTCAAAAACTAGTTGGCCGATGTACGATGAGTGAAATTATATATTAGTTATTTTAGGATCTTGTGTAAACTAACATTTTTATTGGATTGAATTACGGATTTCGTTTAGGAAGAAAATATGCTGTTCTTAGAAATGTAATTTAATATTTATAATAAATCATTGAATATGTTTTTTTCTTAAATATGTGAAATTTTGACTAATACCAACTATATTTTAATTTGATACCTTAATTTCCAAAAATTACTTTTAAATTCATGTAAATCTTTGAATTCCATTCAAAATTCCTAAAATTTAGAGTATCCAAAATAAATATAATTAATTGATAGATTCAATATGCCTTTCTTAAACTTGTGAAATCTAGAGAATCGTATCTATATATTAAGGCAAGAGAGAATTAAACATATGCAATGAATTATAAATTAGATCGGTTCATTCATCTTCCTCCACCTCTAAAGACACATACATTTTAACAATAACAATGGCGCTTGCTCTTAAATATTTTGTTGTTTTCCTTCTTCTCTCTATGGTCTCTCAAGGTAATGTAATTAATTAATCCGAATCTCTAACCACGTTTTGTATGTATCCCAGAAGAAGTGTCATGCCTTTTGTTACATATTTATAATATAAAACCTCACTGTAAACCATCATCTTGGAGTGTCTAATTCAATTTTATTAGGAGGACTCGATCGGTTTAATTTTTTGGATTGTTTATGAAACATCTTGGAGTGTCTAATGAAAAAGCAGGCATGAATTAAACTATATAACCCACAGGACTGTGCCGCTGCAGTTACAAAAAGCTCCAGATCGGAACGGTAAGGACCGGGAGAGAAATCGCCGGACAACCGGAGTGGACAGTGTCGGTCATCAACACGTGCAATTGTCTTCAGAAGCACGTGACTCTGACTTGCGCAGGGTTTGCTCCGGTGAAGCTTGTGGAGCCATGGCTACTGCTCTCACACGGATTGACATGTCTTCTGATTAAAGGGGAAGCTTTGCCAGCTGGTGCCTCCGCTCAGTTCAGTTACGCCGGCGAGCCTTACATCTTCAGACCCGTCGGTTCCGCCGTCGACCCAAGTTGCAAAGATTCGCTGTGATAGGCTTCTAATTACATTCTTTTATGAGAGGAAAAGAAAAATAAACACTTCCAAAACTCTGATTATGTTATCTAGTTTCTTTTGTCTCAAGTAAACGCCGATTTTTTTATTGTCCAAGAAACTGAGTTGTGATTCGCTTTGTGATACAGACGTAAATGTTAGAAGATCAAGCATGCATCCTCAGAGAAACAATGTTTGATATCATCTATCATAAATAATCATCACCATTAGTCCATTACTCTTGCAGTTGCACCATATCCATTGGCGTAAACAGTTTACGGCGTGAACTTCATCTTCTGAACCGTATTGGGCCTGGGGAAATTGAGGCCTTATAATAAGCCCATCATAATAATTGGTTCGAAAAATCGTGCATAAGCCGGTAAATCTTTTTAACGGTGAAGTTGAACATATGTATATGNAAAAAAAAAAAAAAAAAAAAAAAAAGGAGTAATAATTCTTACAGCTTTGTCTTTTAAAATTTTAACCAATTGGGACACAATCAAACTTTTTGAAAAAAAGTTACGTACATTGCATTTGCATGACTAAATCATATGTCAACCAAAAGAACAATTATAAATGTTTTCAGTTTTTTTAAAAAATTTTACGAATCGTAATCACAATCACCACTATTAGGAAAAAAACAAAACTTTTAATTATTTTGTTTGTGGGGGGCAAAAACTCTAATAATTTATGTAGCAAGCTAAGCAAACTCTCTTTAATTATTAATTGATTTTTTTTTTTTTAAAGTTAGAAAATATTCCCTCTTTCCAGCAAAACAAAAACACCAAAGACTTTTCTTTCCTGTTCCGAATACAATATTTGTTTGCTAATTCGAACAAACAATCTNTTTTTTTTTTTTTTTTTTTTTTTCTATATATATTTTTAATTAATTTTATTTATTAATTAGTGGATTAGGGTTCACTCCACCTCCACCTCCACCTACAGCTACAGGGAGGATAAAGTCGTGTCGTGCTTCTCTGGCATTTCCACCAAACCATTTAAGTGTACGGAAACGTTTCTTCTCCGATCGGTCAAATACACAAAAATATCGAATTCAATCCTCTGTTTCATTCCCTCTGCTTCATCATTTTACAACTTCAATTTCATTTATTGTATTTTCTCAGATAAAAATCTCACCTTTAACTTATGGGAAAGCCAACAGCCAAGAAGAAGAATCCAGAGACGCCAAAAGATGCTTCCGGCGGCGGCGGCGGCGGAGGCAAGTCAGGGAAGACTTACCATCGTTCTACTTCGAGGGCTTTTGACGAAGATATGGAGATTTTCATTAGCAGAGCACTTGAGCTCAAAGAAGAAGGTAACAAGCTCTTCCAGAAACGCGACCACGAAGGAGCCATGTTGAGTTTCGACAAAGCCTTGAAGCTCTTGCCTAAGGAACATATCGATGTTGCTTATCTGAGAACCAGCATGGCTTCTTGTTATATGCAAATGGGATTAGGTGAGTATCCGAATGCGATTAGCGAATGTAATTTGGCATTAGAGGCTTCTCCTAGGTACAGTAAGGCTTTACTTAGGCGTTCTCGGTGTTACGAGGCTTTGAATAAGTTGGATTACGCGTTTAGGGATGCTCGTATTGTTTTGAATATGGAACCGGAAAATGCGTCTGCAAACGAAATCTTTGATAGGGTGAAGAAGGTGTTGGTGGATAAAGGTGTTGATGTTGATGAAATGGAGAAGAGCTTTCTTAATGTTCAGCCTGTTGGCGCTGCTCGTTTGAAGAAGATTGTTAAGGAGGGGTTGAGGAATAAGAAGAAGAAGAAGAAGAGCGGTGGAAAGGATGAGGAACTGAAGATCAACAGAGGTGTGGTTGAGAGTCCAAAGCTTGTTGACATGGCAGACGAAGCTGAGAGCAGAAATAAGCCAAAGGAGGAAAAGAGCGACAAGTTAGAGATTGATGGAAATATTGGTGGCAAGAAAGAAGATAAGAAAATAAGTTTTAAGGGTGATAAAGGACAGAAAAAGAAAAGTGGTGGTAACAAGGCTGGAGAAGAGAGGAAGCTGGAGGATAAGGTTGTTGTCATGGACAAAGAGGTCATTGCCTCTGAGATTGTTCAAGGCGGAGGAAACACAAAAGAAGATGCAACGGTTACTAGGACTGTCAAGCTTGTACATGGAGATGATATAAGGTGGGCACAACTGCCGCTGGATTCTAGTATAAGACTTGTAAGAGACGTAATCAGGGATCGTTTTCCTGCTCTTAGGGGTTTCCTCATTAAATATAGGGATACAGAAGGTGATTTGGTAACCATTACCACAACAGATGAGCTGAGACTAGCTGCTTCTACTCATGATAAACTTGGCTCCCTTAGATTATATATAGCAGAAGTTAACCCCGACCAAGAACCAACCTATGACGTCATGAACAATAGTGAATCAACTGACAAGGTTTCCAAGAGGTTGAGCAGCCTTGCGGACAATGGAAGTGTCGGAGAATACATGGAGTCTGACAAAGCATCTACGTGCTTTGAGAACTGGATTTACCAGTTTGCGCAGTTGTTCAAGAACCATGTTGGGTTTGATTCTGATTCGTACTTGGACCTCCATGAACTTGGGATGAAGCTGCATACGGAAGCAATGGAGGATGCTGTCACTGGTGAAGATGCGCAAGGACTCTTTGAAATCGCAGCTGAAAAGTTCCAAGAAATGGGTGCACTAGCTTTGTTTAACTGGGGTAACGTTCACATGTCAAAGGCAAGGAAGCAGGTCTGTTTTCCTGAGGATGCCTCGAGAGAAGCTATAATAGAAGCAGTGGAGGCTGCATTTGTGTGGACACAGAAGGAGTACAACAAAGCTGCAGAGAAATATGAAGAAGCGATTAAGGTTAAACCTGATTTTTACGAAGCTCTTCTAGCACTTGGGCAAGAGCAGTTTGAACAGGCAAAGCTTTGCTGGTATCATGCACTCAAAAGCAAGGTAGACTTAGAAAGTGAGGCCTCCGAGGAGGTCCTGAAGCTCTATAACAAAGCTGAAGATAGTATGGAGAGGGGTATGCAGATTTGGGAAGAAATGGAAGAACGTCGTCTAAATGGAATCTCCAAGTTAGATAAACATAAAAACATGTTGCGGAAGATGGAGTTAGATGAATTGTTTAGCGAAGCTTCAGAAGAAGAAACTGTGGAGCAGGCAGCTAATATGAGTTCTCAGATTAACCTCTTGTGGGGTTCATTGCTGTATGAACGGTCTATTGTGGAGTACAAGCTCGGATTACCAACTTGGGATGAATGTTTGGAGGTTGCAGTGGAGAAATTTGAACTAGCTGGAGCTTCTGCAACTGATATAGCTGTGATGATAAAGAATCATTGTTCAAGCGAGGGTGCACTTGAAGGTAATCCATTTTTTTGGCATGAATACCAAAACTCTGGGGAAGTTATAATCCAGTAATGGTCCTCTGTTAGTTTTATTTTTGCTGCGTTGATATGAGGTGTGATATATGATAACAATCTTATGACAAACGCAGGTATGGGGTTCAAGATTGATGAAATAGTACAGGCATGGAATGAGATGTATGATGCCAAGAGATGGCAGATGGGTGTCCCATCTTTCCGGCTAGAACCAATGTTCCGGAGACGTGCCCCCAAACTGCATGATATCTTAGAGAATGTATTTTCAGGGCGTGCTTGACCAAAATATTCTTCTCATATACACATAAAAATATCAGATGCCATCAGATTTTGTGTATCACTAGGTAAGTAGTAACTCATTTCCGCTTTACAAAATCCTGAAAATATGGCAGTCTATAATCAGTCTTGGGTTGTTAGTTTTGTATCGGTTGAATGCTATCGACTAATCATTCTTGGTATGGAGCATGAATTAGGGGATTTGATCTATGATTTATTGCCTTTAAACAATGCTAAAACCATTTATGAAAATTTGCTTGCCTGTCTCAAAGATGTCCCTAGAATCGCCTATATAAAGTTATTTTATCCTTTACATTTCTGTAGTTGTCCAGTTTTTTTCTGGCTTGATTTGCTGGGAAGCTAATCATTTGTATATACTATTTGCAGGCATTTTGTTTGTTTGGGTGGGAGTGGGTGTGCATTCTTTTCTCCTCTATATTGGTATGGTTTTGTCATTTTTCCAAAGGAACATTTTTTTGGGATTTCCACGGGGATATATACTCTTGGCCTCTGCGGTTTTGATGTAGTGGCTGAGACTGATTGGGATTCAGTCCAGAGAAGAAGGTTTAGATGGGCTAATCCTCTTCTCTTCAGATTGATTCAAAATATTGGTCATTTGTTCTTTGTTTTGTTTTATACCGTAGCTTTGTATTTTTTGTTATTTATTGTTGTTAAATTGGATTAGTTTATATTTAATTTGTGATTGTTGTGTGAATATCTGCGTCGCTTGAAAAAGATTCAGACTTCATTTTTTAAAATCTTAAAGTAAGACTCAATAGACCAACTATTTCATCAGCATTCATCTCTTCTCTCCTCTCTCCCTCTGGATTAATTTCGTGACTTAGTTTCACCAAAATATTGATTTCAAGAGGGGCTTATGATATAAGATTCAAAGATATCAATACCTTAACTTTTATCGATACAGCTGTGTGTAATCTTTGCCGGATATCTTCTGTTTGTTAATTGTTATGCAATTACCATTTATCATTAGATAACAAAAAGAGTAGTTCATAGATCCATCAAACTATACACATCAGAATTCTTCTTACAATGCAAGCGTGGAGTAATATCATCAATCTCTGGTCTCACTCGTATGAACCCAAGAGCCCAAAAAAAGTCTTCGAGTTTCATCGGTAAGCCCCAAAGAGGAAAAAGAGTCTTCACGATTAGGAACAGTTCTTAGAACCATTCCATCCATCTGAGAAGTACCGTGACAGTCCCTTGGCAATCGGCTGTGCCACGTCCCTCTCTCTTCGGTGCAGAACCCGCAAAAACTCCTCCACACTCAAACTCCCATCTCGATTTGAATCAAACACATGAAACGCAATCTCTATCACATTGTCTGACAGAGTTATTCCACATACCTGAGAAGCGGCTCGTTTGAAGTCCTTCATTGTAAGTAAACCATTGGCTTTGCCATAAGCAAAAAGAGCTAGAGAAAATGGTCCAAGTTTACTGCGTAGCTCATCAAACTGTTTGAATTCCTTTAGTGAGATACGCATGTCCCTGAGGCGCGGGTGCTCGCTCAGACCATCAACTCGATCAAGCAGCTTGCCCAAATGGTTTGCATCAGCCGCTGCCACCATAGACAATGCAAAATCCTTGGCTGATATACTTCCTCTTCGTTTATAGTCATAATGTGCAAACTCCAGCCTCAGCATCTATATACAACAACATAAGATTCTTCTCTTTCAGCCTGAACGTCTACTAGTCACACGGAGTAAGGAGATGAATTGAAGGGTTAAGAGCTACTTACCTCTTCAGTTAGATCCTTCATAAACTAAGTGAACTTATCGTGTTTGAGTTTCTGACTACCATCTTTTCCAAAGAAGTATTCAACCAAGCCTCCATCCTCAACAGAGCCGGTCATATGTAAGCCAGTTCGACGGCCATCTCTGTGACGAACTCCTTGTCTATGTTGAGATCGCATCAGACTCATCACTGTCTTAAACTCTTCCTTGTCAACCTCCCTAAAACAATACTTCGTCAGAACCATCACGAAGAAATAAAAGTTACAAAGGAAAGAAGCACTGACCAGATTTTTTAACATATGATTCAGCGTAAACTGAAAAGAGAGACTCCAGTGATTCCCACAACCCGTCCGTTTTGGAGGATCAAAATATGGGAATACCGACCAGAAAAAATCACAGTTACCAAAAGCAGGATTAAATCCTATGTAGATATTTAAACGAATACTCACCCGTTGTTGTCAGTATCAAACATTTTGAAAGCCACGGCAAAGCTTGATTCAGGAATGCTGAGTAATGTCACAAAGAATATATACCTGTTCCAAACCAAGTAAAAAATCCAATCTTCCAAAAGAATGAAAGGTGGACAATAAGTAATGATTTGGTTTAAATAACTCACTCTTTGAAGGAGATAAGACCATCATTATCAACATCAAAGAGCATGAAGAACTCGGAAGGAGAACATCTAAGTTCACCGGGATTTCTTTCGCCAGTCAGATAACCTTCTCTTACAAGATGAGACTCTGATGGAGGAAACACCGGAACTATTGCCCTCATCAAATCTGCCGGCTTCATTAGTATTTCTCCTTCTTCTGTCCGAACCGATGCAAAGTAGTCGAATACCTAAAACGAATTGAAAAAATAACCAGAAAGGTAATCTTATGAATTCAATACAACATCTCTAAAACTGAAACAAAGAACAATCAATCGAATCTCTATGATAAAAATCTTCGTTGGTTCTCTCTATTCCCAAACAGAATCAATGGAATTTGAAATGCACCTTTTCAGGAGGACTTTGTAATCTCAAACGTTTCTCGTAATTGAAGAAGATCTTCCTCCTAAACGCNTTTTTTTTTTTTTTTTTTTTTTTTTTTTTTTTTTTTAAAATCCAACAACAAAAATTAGCTCAAATCGAGAGAGAAAAACAAAAAAACCAATGAAATAAAAAAAAAAATAAAAAAAAAAATCAACGAACCTCCGAAGATGAATCCGGAGCTGTAACCAGGCAAAGACAATTTGGGAATAAAGGATCTCGGTTTGAGATCGCCGACTTTAACTCCACAAACAGAAGAAGGAGATGATGATGAACTATCAGCGAAGGAAAATAAACCAGAGATGGAGTCAGAAGAATCAGAGGAGGACAAATACAGAAACCCTAAGGCGGAGCCAGCTGTAATCCCGGAGATCCATTTAGCGAGAGATCCGCCAGATACGATTCGCTTCAAAGGATCGGCGACGGGTAGAGGAGCCGAGGAGGAGGGAGAAGATTCCGGCAAGGAAGAAGAGCTTCCGTGGATCTTGAGCCGTTGGATGACAAGGAAAGATCGGTCAACGGACGGTAGAGATGATACTGATCTGTAGTGAGATAAGGCGGGCATAATTTATGATGATGGTCTGGATTCTTCTTCTCTCTCTTTGTTTTTGAGCAAAGCGCAAACCAACCAAACCTTCCTTAAAGGTTTGTTGTTTATTTATAAAGGGTTTATCCATTTTACGCGTTTGTTTCTGTTTACTGTTTTGTATGCTGTTAACACTAGGACGTCGTTTTCAGGATTGTGAATCCTCTAAATTCGGATCCTTATTTTTTATTTTTAGATTTCCTCAATTTAACAAATCAAATTTTAGTCTGATCCAAAAAAATAAACTAAAGAATCCGAAATTTAAGATAAAGGAAAATGATTTAATAATCTACAAAGTATAAATACAACAACGTGAAGATCAAAAAGATACTTATGTTTCTGCCTAATACTATTCTCTCTCCCTTATAAAACAGCCTGAGCTAAGATAACATTTCATGTCATTGCTCAACGGCATTGCTTCTTAATGCTTGGGAATCGACCTGTCCATCCAGAGTATCCTGTTCCACAAATTATCAGAGAGGACAACAATTTAGAAGCCCTGAGGAAAAAAAAAAAAACAAGTGATGTTAAATGAGATAAAAGATGTTGAAACCAAAACCTGCTGTTACGATTTCAAGAAGATCGGCAGTGTCAGACGTATCCTGGCCCCATGAGGATAAGCTTCTTGCTATGAGCCTAGCCAAACTATCCAAGGAGCTACCGTTGAAATTAGGTTGCTTGAGTAAAGCCTCTTCTGATGTGAATTCAAAGATCAGAGAGCAGATGCTTGCAGCCATCATCACCACCGATGGGTCATTTGTACGATCTATCACAAAAGGAAAATAAGAAACTGGCATTATTTAACATAGTTTTTGACATTTTTCAGGATTTTAGCTGGAACAAATAGGAATCATTTTCACCTGCCCAACATGCCAAAGCTTTCAGTAGTCTGGAAAATGTAGAAATTTCTGGAGTCAAGCTTATTTCTTCCCTCTGTTCATAACGTTTAAAACTACCGTCATGATCGGGATAAAGCAATGGGCCATATGTATGCAAGTCTTATCTTAGGGAGAAGAGAGTACCTTCAAAAGAATATTCATAACTGTATCACAGGCCAAGAATATGCTACCATCTTCATCAGTACTCTCACCACAGCGTTCGATCAGTTTTATTAGGCATTCCACAACCTGTATTGAAATAATCAGACAACTCCTTTGTATGATATAAACACCCAAACGTATTTAGGTCAAGCATACAAATAAAGGAAAAGCTGTAAATGAGATTTGTTCAAGCATAATGTCATCGGTGTACAGTAACTCACAGCTATATAGCCTCTTGAGGAAGCCAAGAGTTTACATCCTTCTGCCTTCATTGTTATTTGACAAAGCAATGGGAGCAGGAAGCACGTGGACAAAAACGGGCTGTCAAAACAAAAAACGTTCAGACCAAGTTATCCTGGGAGGCATTACGTAAACAAGCTTTGTAACAGGGCCAATAAGATAAAGCAATATGCTCAAACCTGGACTCATCTTCTCCCTCCACTGAAAGCATATAATCCAAAAGATCTTGGACCTGCTCTTTGCATGCAACCGGAATTTCGGCAAGATAGCTGTTGAAAACACCAAAAAAACTCAGTGGGTGTCAGAATGGTAAGGAGGCAGAGGCCATCCATGTTCTTCCATAAGTAGTATTAGTTTACACAAATTTTAATGGAGCAGCAAACAACGATTACATAAACACAAAATTCACCAATCTCATATGTATATATATTCAATACAAAAATAAACAGAAAGAGAGAATTAAGAAGTAATATCTTAGAAGACCAAAGAGTGGTTATCTGTATTCTGTACCTTCCAGTCACTCGCACAGATGCAAGAAGATCATTTCCTTTCTTATTTCCATGTTCCTGTATGAAAGAGAACATGAAAAACAATTATTACACATAAAGACGCTCAAAAGAAGTTTGATCTTATCAAATATATAGAGTACCTTTGCATCTTTCAGATACTCGAGCACCACTCCCACTGTCTCATTAAGTATTTTAATCACCTTCTGGAAGACAGCTTCATCAGTTAAAGTCCCTGCAAAGACCACAATGTAAATAATATTTCTTTGATGAAGGAAAAGGCTGACATGCATTATGTCAAGCGTAAATATTTTCACACTATATTAATCAGCGCAGTTATTAGATATTTGAGCAATGACAATTAAAAGTACTAAGAAGGTTCAGAGAAATAACATACAATAACAGAAAGGTGAAAGAAAAAAGATTGTATAGGATAAAAATAATAGCAAATTGCAAACATTAACAAAACATGATTAAGATCTATGTTATACCTTCATTTTCACCAACAGATGATATATGTTTGATGATCTTTTCTACCAAAGAAAACACGATTGGCAGATACCGTTGCTTCAAAAGAATGTCTTCAACAGTTGAATTATCCTTAGGAGCTTCATACTTCTTGTAGGCGAGATCATTTAACAAAACGGAAATCTCAACATGTGATGACTCTAATACCAGCAGGAGACACCTACAAGAGAAATCAGCATGGTGTGAATCCTTCTGTCACTATGAAAATGTATGTTAAGTGAGATTGTGTTTTTTATACCTATCAGCTGGAAGATCAACATTGGGTAATTTTACCTGACCGATAAGCCAATTTTCACCCAATACTGACATCATATTCTCAGCCAGAATCAACGCATGAAGCTTTTCGGAAGGTGCTACACATGAACAAGACAGGTTTCTTAATGAAAGCTTCAATTGCATAAAGGATGTAAGCAAGCACTGTATCAATAACATAATGACCAAAGGATACTATTCTTTTCATAAGTGAAAACAAGAGAGGAATTTTCTCAGATAACAAGTAGATGAAATTAAGCGCAAGAAAAAAATGCCAGAAATAGGTATGCCAGTTCTAGTGTCCCATACAAATTGGTAATAGCTTTTAACTTACCCACACGGTTCTGCAGAATTGCCACAACACCACTGCGCATATAGTCTGCCCAATTGTTGTCTGGCATGGAACGAAGAGGGTCGTGAAGAAGTGCCTACGCATTTTAAAAGTTCCATGAGAAACATATAATCAGATTGGTACACCCAAAAAAAAAAAAAAAAAGAGGTACACATCAAGACAGTGAAGCTCCATTTATCAGGACAATTACACCATCCACGTAGATGATAATAGCACTCTGATTTTCCCAAATTCAATGGAAAAGAGAAAATCAAAATTTTTGGTGCTTATAAATTCACATGTATCATGATTGTGACTAAATCTAAAAGCATAACTTCGCTAAACTACAGCTACTTTTCCGAACAATGTAAGGGAAATGAAAACTCACAGAATACTCTGACGAGAAGACTGCAGACAGTAGATGGAGTGCTTCAAACTTCAGGGCATTATGCAATACCGCAAACTGCCGTGAGACAGCAGCAACCTGAATAACAGATAACACTAAGTTTCAACTCCAACTTAAGCACTGCAGCTTTAGTAATTGTTGCAAAAACAAAGAGAAAGTTAGCCAAGTAAAGTAGACTCACCACCAAAGACAGTTCTAAGAAGCGTTCAATATTCATACTCTCACCAGAAAGCTGACTAACCAATAACTGTAGAATCTTTATAGCAACCTCCATGGCATGCGAGCCTGAATAACATGTCTCATATAAGCTTTGAGGGAGCAATTATTATCAAATCCATATACCTCACTAATCTAAGATGCCTTATATACACAACAAAACAATGTAAAACAAATGAATAAGTAATTTACCATCAGGTAGATCAGACATCTGGGGAGCTATGACTCTCAATCCTCCAGAGTTTATCAAAGTCATGACACCAGCTTCACAAGCCGTGGACACCAAATACAGAAGCTCATAGCAATCTTCGAGAATGTTTGTAGTTATTCTGAAATTTCCAAAAAGCCAATTTCCTAACTTTTAAGATGTCATACACAGAAGCAAAACTTGAGAAGAGAAACATTGGAAAACAACAGATGAAAGAATCAGGTGATGTAACATACCGTTTCGACATAATTTCAAGAATTAGAGGAATTCTGGAGACCATCTCTTCTGAAGAAGCTATCTCGGGAACACGGCAGAATGCAGCAAGAACAGTAAGAGATAGCTGCAGATACACATCACGATTATCACCACTACCACTACCTGCCAAATAAAACAAATAAAAAAATCGAAACCAGTCAAAACCCCAACACTAGAGAGAGCAACAAAAACCTTAGTATCTCCACTAAAAATCCAATCTTTCCCCAAGATTAGTATAGTATCTAGTGTGCGAAACAAGAGAAAGATCAATAGTTGGAGGGTTTTGTTTACCGGTCCGGAGAAGACGGTCGAGAAAGTGAGTACCGACGGCTTCGTAAACCTTGTTGAGGGAAACGACGTCATCGCTCTTGCAAAATTTAGTGACGAGAAGTAGACCGGCGAGCCTCTGCTCGTCCCTCTCCCCTTTCAATAGCTTAAGGCAATCGTCAAGCGACGGAGATCGTTCCTCCTGTGGTGCTTCCATAATCACCCAACTCAACAACAACACAAGAGTAACAAAAGAAGACGAACAGAAATTGAAAGCGAGAGAGAATGCAAAAAAAAAAAAAAAAAGTTGAAACAAAGTTCCGTTCCTTCGAGAAGACGAAGAAAAATATATTAGTGAAATCAGAATTAGGCCCAAAAAAGTAGGCCCAATATAAATGGGCTTCTTAATTTCACTTCGTGTAATAATCTAAAATAATATAACCTCCTATATAATTAACGGAAATTATAAAACTATTAGAAGAAGAAACACTAAAGAATTTGGGAAACTAATCATTAATCTGCTAGCAACATGCAAACATCATACGCGTATTGCAACATCATACTAGAGTACATTTCAAGCTAGTGTAGTTTTAATAATGATGAATACAGCTTGATACATTACATACGAAATTACGAACCATATTGGCACTTTACATATAAAAGCTCACAAACCAAAACAATACAGATCTGTTCCCTTCCATAAACTACTTTATGTACACATATATAAAATAAAACACATACAGTATTAATAAGCCGCTACAACAAGCAATTCAGATTCTAGAATCCGGTTTTATAGGCAAACCGGTACCACCTATACTAAACACAATCTGTACGATCGTAGAACCGGAGGAGAAACTGTGTCTTTCATTTCTGGTTCACTTGAATTCACATGGCAAAGAAGACAGAACCATCCTCTCGTTAGTTGCTATTTCACCTACGACTTGTCGGTCCTGAGTTTGGTTAAGAAAGAATATATCTTGACCGGTTTTGATGAAATTACAGGATGGGAAAGTGATAAGATCTTGCTTTACCGTTTGCGTTTGTTCTTGGAAAGAGTAGATGATGTGGAAGTATTGCTGTTCCAGTTTCTTTTCCTCTGGTTGATGAACCAATTGTTGATTTGTTTCAACTGCAAACCGGTTTCTTGTACCAGTTTTGCCTTATCTTCCTCCTGCAGTTCCAAAACAAACATCAAGAATCAAAACCCGCTTTTGACAATGTCGTACCCAAACTAAACTTCCCGGCTGAGGTTCTTACAGTTGGGTATGGCCATTTTGAGTGAGTACGCCACCACTCTTTGAGTACAGAAGTTGTATCTCCAGGCAGCTTCCCCGCTCTTCTCTTCCTCATGATCTCTTCTCTTATGTCCACAATCTTCTCTTTGAAACCCTATACGAGAAAAAACAAGCAACGAGATAAAACAATGTGTCTTGTTTTGTGTAATGTTAACATTGAAACTTGCTCAAGCATATTACCTGTTTAAGCTCATGCTTCAGTTCTTTCTTCACACGTTCCATCAAGGATCTCTCTCGTTCGGTAGGAACAAGAGGACCAAACCCCATCAAGCAATCTGAACCGTCCAAACTTCCATCAAACATGTTGACCTCGCTATCTACTTGATTATCATCTTCATCATCCGACATTGTCTTGCCATTACTTTCACTTGGAGAAACTCCTACAAACCAGAAGAAAGACAAAAGCAATAAAATCAAAACACCTCTAACGCGAGAAGGCAACAAAGAAAGATTTGGGACGTTACCAGTTAGGGATTGCAGTGATTGTTCGATCTCCCAACAAGCAGTAATAGCTTCCATTGCATGGACACAAACGTGGTGCTGGAGTTGTTCTTTGAATGAACATAACAACACAACATAATGTGACTGCAACATCATAAAACAAAGGTACACAATTCCAATTCATAAGACATACAGACAGAACGTTACAAAATAAATATTATGTTTTCTTTCTAGTGGACAAAACTTAGATGACATACAAAACTCTTTTTAGTAAGAAGCAGACAAACAATTAGCCACCAAGAAAGAAGCATTGTCCAACAAATACAACTTATTTGAGTCAAACCAAAGCTCATAATTCGAATTTAGCTAACCAAAAAGGAGAAGCCAAGGATCATAAAGACGACTCAAGAACCACATGAAAAATGTGAATTTGACACTCAACTAGTAAACATAAATCAAATGCAGAATCGTTCACAGTTCAAAAATATTGGAACTTTGCATGAACCCTATCCAAATTTGAACCTGAAATTAAAGAAAAAATTAAACTTACCATGAAATGATCAAGTTCCTTGTTGTCCACAACCACACCAAGAGTGGAGTACTTGTCGGCGACGGTATGCAACTGACTGAGCTGAGCATCGATCCTCGGAATCTGGTCAACGGGAGTAGCAACCCTAAGGCAAGCCACATGAGCCGCAAGAAGCTGCTCATACATCGGATGTCTCAAAATCGCAGCCTTATAGCTAGCGCTCCGCCAATCTTCACCTCCAACAACACCGAGTATCGTTTCACCGTCGGCGTTGACCCCGTCGATGACTTCAGAACGGACTTCTTCGGCGTTTTGGATCTCCGTATGAAAAGAGAGCCACAGTGGGTTAGCATCGGAAGCGGAATTGTCTCCGTTGCGGTACGGAGGAGCGAGATCGGACTCAGTCGTGGCTAGGGTGGAAGGGTGGTTGAGGAAACTGGCGGTGACGAGCGAAGGTGTTTCAGAGAAGTGACGCTGCTGCTGCTGCGGCGGTGGAGGTTGGTTTGATTGGTCGGAGAAGTGTCGGAGAGGAAGGTCTTCTTGTGGAGGAAGGAGGTGAGAGCTGTTGTTAAACGACATTGTTTTCCTGCGTTTTGGGGATCGGAGAAGAGAGAGAGAGAGAGAGAAAGAAAGGAAGGTCTTCTCTTTCCTCTTGTTTTGTTTATTTGTGAAGACGACCAAAGTGTGTGTGTATGTGTCTTGTTTTAATTTAATCTTTAGTACACTTTTTTTTTCTTTTGTTTGGCGCAACTTCAGTTGTTTTTAATGTCAACAACATAAACATAAAGCTGTAAGCCTGTAACCAAAATTGGTAACATAAAAGAAAAATAACAAAAGCATGAAAATGTCAAACGTGTAGAGCGTTACCTGTGCTTTCTAAACTAAATAGAAGAGGTTTGAGATGGATGAGAGATGTCAAACGTGTGGGTTAGAGGGGGAATCAGTTAACCATGTCCTCTTCCAATGTAGTGCAGCAAGACTTATTTGGGCCCTTTCTGACTATCCATCTCCGGAGAATGGTTTTGACAAAGGTTCAGTGTATTCAAATATGAATCATTTGTTGGTTAATAGAGGGAACAGTCAATGGCCTACTCAGTTGAGAAAGAGATTTTTCCATGGATTATCTGGAGAATATGGAAAAATAGAAACATCAGATTTTTCGAAGGAAAGATTTTTTCGGCTCCTAAGTCTGTGGAAAAAAATTAGAGATGATGATGAGGAATGGTTTACTGCTCAAAGACTGGATTCCAATGGAGAAGAAAGCTCACTGGTTGAGAAAGATGTCACAGTTCCTGGAGTTAACAATAATCTGGCGAGGGAAAGGAGAAGTAATAGACACCATGGATGGGTTCCACCACCGGCTGGGTGGGTGAAATGTAATGTTGGTGTTTCATGGTCACGGAGGAATCAAATGGCAGGAGGTGCTTGGGTTGCGAGGAAGGATAAAGGCGAGGTTATACTTCATAGCCGTCGAGCTTTTAGCAACATAACAAGCAAAGATCAGGCTCACTTTGTGATTACAGTATGGGCTATGGAAAGTTTAATCAGTCATAGAAGGACCAAAGTCACTTTTGGTATTGAAGGTACTTTCCTGGCAAATTCGGTGCTTAGACCGAAAGCTTGGCCTTCTTTTTACTATGAATCGGGGGAAATTAGTAGGCTGTTGGAATTTTTTGTGCAGTGGGTTTTGGTCTTAGAGAACCCAATAACTAACAGAGGAGCTCATCTCATTGCCGCAAGCGTTACAAGTGATTGTCGCAATCAATCTTATGTTGCAGTTAGTTTTCCAAACTGGTTGCAAAGTATTTTTGAAGATGAGAGAGTTTTATCCTCTGTATAGTTATCACTGTTTGGGAGGGTTTTTGGATAGATTCAATTTGCAAAGTTTCAGGCCAGATTCTCGTAAATGGTAGCTCGAAACTTAGTTTAGCATTTGGGTAAAAAAAAATTTGTGGTGTGTATAAGGAGGTGCGAAGAAGGAAGTAGCAGATAAAGTTTTTAGTTTTATTAACATCGATTGTAACCGAGTGGTTTTATCAAACCAATTTCTAATATTAATATAATTCCAGTTGACCAAAAAAAAACAAAAGCATGAAAATAATAAGTTTGGTGAGCATTCATGAGAATGACTGAATGAGTTTAAAAAGTTATGTAAATCTAATTTTCACAGAACTTGTAAGGTTGTACTTGTACTATGAGTATGAGCCACACTTTGGTACTAGTAAAACCATATATAATCGGTTGTGCTGTTGTGCATACGTTTTGCTATTTTTAACTTCAAAGCTGGCCCATCACTTATGCCTTTTGTTTCGAGGATCGAATTAGCCTCGCGACAAGGTTTGTGCTTCGATCCACCTGTATATAAATGTTTGTAATCTCATCCCAAACTCTATCTGACGTTAGTTACATATTCAACAAATCTAGTTAAATATGCGTCTATGGAGATGATAGATGATTCTCAATCTAAACAATCATTGTGACTTATCAACCAGTCGGCCATATTCCCATGTCTTGCATATATAACACCACCGTTGCTGACTAAGACACTCCTCTAACTCTAAAGATATTTGTTTCTAATTTTCCATTAAGGTCACAGAATCCAATAAAAAAGATTTACACTTCATCTTAAGGATGGACAAAAGGCTAAATATATTGAAGAAAAAGAGTCTTCCATGACATGACCCTATTAGGTGAGGTGAAGTGGTTGATTTTTTCAAAATAACTAATTTGGAGTTATCTCCTTTAGATTTATTTTAAAGTTAACTTCTTACATATTTTATGAATAAATACATATATATATTAGTTAATCCGGATACATATAAAATAGCTAACTTATTGATTAAATTTGATAAAATATTATAAAGGTTATATTATATTTTTGAAAGCAAATATCATAAAACATCTACTTGGGAAAAAATTGAAAGTAAAAAACAAAAAATGAGAAGTATTATTTTTTCATTACTTCAAACTTAAAAGAATGAGAAGTATAAATAATTACCATCAAATTCATTTATAAAGATTTTTAAGGCACAATAATTTTTTTTCCTTTTTTTAACAAATGAAGGATTCTTATGTCCATCTCTCTTGCCCCCCAAAAAAATAATAAAGAATTGTTTGTATAACTTAAGACAGTTAACTTGGGATGCATGAAATGAAACAGACTGAAACAAACAAATTAGCTGATAAAACAAGTTTTTGTTCAAAAAAAAAAAAAACTGATAAAACAAGTTGGCATTGCTTATATTCCAAATAATAATAAAAAATAGAAAAGTAATCTAAAAGTTACCTAAAAAGTTGAAAACATCTTATATTATGAAACAAACAAAAACCTCTAAAACATTTTATATTAATGAAAGAAATAGAATATTTCTTTGGCGACGAATATCAATGAACACGCCGACAATCCACCAATAGCATTACATCTCCCAAGTTTAAAAATTAAAATGAAAAAAGTAGAAAAATCATAATGGCTCAAGAAGAGATTTGATGATGGATATTGGATAGATGATCTCTCTTGTCTTCGTCAAGAAAAAAAATTAAAAAAGAAAAAAAAAAGATGATCTCTCTTGTCTTGTTAGGTTAGTTGAGCAGAAACTAGGGTTTTTAATATTCCATCTGTCTCATAAAGATTGATATTTTGAGAGATTTTTTTGTCTCACAAAAATTGATATTTTGTAAACTTCTAGAAGTAATCATTAAATATATTTAAAATTTTGAATTGTTATTGGTTTAAAATTAAATAATATTTTTTTAGTCAATGAAAAAAATATATTTAAACTCAGTAATCATTGTTTTTTAAAATGTGTAAAAATTTATAAACAACCATCTTTATACAACCATCTTTATCAGACAGACAGAGGGAGTAAACTACTAATCTAATACGGTGCATAATTAAGAAGGAAAAGTTTGAAACAGTAAAGTCTATTTAGCTGTCCTACTTTTTTGCTCCCATAACAACAATTTCCAATAAAGCTTTTTTAACTACAACGAATCGGGTACAAAAGAGAGAAAGTAAACCTAATTTCCACCTTCTTCTAAAAAAAAAATCAAGAAGTAATGAACGTTTTAGCCCCCTAAAATAGAAGGAATCAGAAAACGAGAATGCTACGGGAGATGATTGTTTTAACCTCTTTTTTTATCCTAAGTATTACATTCACTTTTCTTTGTTAAAAATCTCCAGCTCCATCCTTCTTGAGACTGCAAAGCTTTGAGAATAAGTGATTCTAGCTGGTACCGTACAATATCTCCTCCTCTGATGGTACCATGTTGAGATCAGGGAGGAAGAAGACACTCCCCTGATTTTCCGAGTCACCCTCTACTCTGCAAGATTTTGGTACGGGTTGTGGTTTATGAATGAGATCAACCCGAGTCTCGTTCTTGACACGGCCTGAACTCAAGTCCAGCTGAAACAAAGACAACAAGTGTAGATTTTGATTCAGATAAGAAAGAGGCTAACAAAGAGACAGAGAATCTGGAAGATCATAAATACCGCAAAAGATTGCTAAGAAGAATCAAAATTTTATTATTAGTTTTACCTTAATCCTCTTCAATCTTTGATTCCTTACGTTTTGTTCGTTGAATGTTGCTCGGAGACTTGCAATCTCCTGTAGAAAAAATGTTGGATCCATTTAGAATAAAGAAAGATGCAAAACGAATAAGAAACCATAATGACAAAAACAAAGAAATTAGCAAGTAGAATATACCTTTTCAAGGTCTAGTCTTTCTTTCAACTTTAAGTTCTCTTCATTTTTAAGCTCAGAAGATGACTGTCAAAAAAAAAAAAAAGAAACCTCAGCTAAAATAAAAAATTGGGAATTTAGGAGTGAAGTTGGAATCCAAGAAAGAGAGTCTCTTCTTATACCCTCTTTTTCTTCAAACTCCTGGAGAAAGAACTAGTGATTTCGTTTGTGGGAAAGACCTGCAAAACAATAACGTATTTGATTAGCAACAGCACTAGACAAGATGCCAAATCTGACAATTTGAAGTTACTAGTATGATTAAACAATGCTGACGAATAACAACGACAACTGTATTATTAGATCTCTTTACTTTTTATAATAAAAACCCAAACATCTTAATTTTAACTAACACATGGGAGTAGTAAAAGTTTAATTTTTCCCACTAATAGAAATTTCAAAAGAAAGTCACTAGTAAAATACTCAATGAAGGATGATGGCACATCATGACAATTCCGTGTCATCAGAGTCGTCATCACTCTTTTAAAGATCACGTGACCCCAATCCCTCCGACAAGATTTTACTCGTTTCTTTTCTCTCAAAACGCTAACGTTTAGGGCCTCAAAAACGTAAAGCAAAACGCGCACGTTTGACCAACTAGCTGTACTATTCCTCATAATCTAATCTACAAAACCTTTTTTTTGATAATTTATTCCTCAAGACAACAACAACAACAAAAAAATTTTGACCGGTTCCTAATTAATTCCCATCTAACCGGCCAAACGCTCACAGCGCAAGATCCGGTTCGACGCGTACCGGGTATTTCGGTTACTCTTTTTTAACCGTCAACCTCCAGATTTATCAAACAGAGTAAAAAAAAAAGGACACCTCTGAAGCTTGTTTCTAAACGAATACTAGCAAACTTTTTAATTACCAAAAAAAAAGTGAGGAAAAATGGAAAAACAGATAAACAAGCTTAAAGAGGGTTTGACTTTTTTTATTACTAGAGATGGATAGATTCATTTAACCTAGAAGGTGGTTAGAACGGCGAAACACGGCGGAGGATATAATTTTCCGGCCGATTCGGTTGCAATTGAAGAAAACAGAATAAAAGAAGGTCTAGTGAGGTTTTCAAGCGTGCGTGAGATGTGACGTCATCCTAAATTTGAGAATCGTGGGTTTTGAAAGAGAGAAAAAAAAATGAAGAAAAACAATGAGACGGCGAAGGATCTTCTCAATTACGAGCACACGACGGACGGCGATATCCGGATTTCCCGGCGAGATCGGATTCGGAAGAATCAAAGCGAGGGGAAGGATTCTCATCTCACCGCAGCTACCGTGATTCGTAATCGAGAGAGAGAGAGAGACAGAGAGAGAGGAGACAAAATCGAGGATGGGGGAAAGAGAAGGTACCTTAGATCCAGATCCTGTAGACGTAGAGCAGCTAGCTTGACGACTAGTATCCTCGAATCCATCGGCGGAAGGAGACGCAGAGCCGCCGCGACATCCAGATCCACCACGGCTTCCAGATCCGCCACTCCAGGAGAGAGGAGTCTTCGGACTAGCTCTAACGGAATCCACGTCTTTCTTAATCGAAACGGTAACACTGCCGCCGCCGCCAGCGAATCTTGAGGACCGAGACCGTCGTTGACGGTTTCCCCATCGTAACGGAGGTAGATTCGCCGCCGGCTTATCAGTTCCAGCATGTTTTAACCGTAACAGAAGCTCAACAACCATCTCGTCGTCTGTCATCGCCGTCTTCACCCAGTCATCTTTCACCGGAATCTTGGCTGACGCCGACGCAGTCTTCTTCATCGTCGGTTAACAACGACAACACTAATCAAAATCTCTGTAGCTCCCGTGGGAACCAGATACAGAATAGAGAAGCTGAGAGAGAGATGAAAGGAAGAGAAGGTTACAGAAGAGAGAGAAGGAAGGAAGGAAGGAAGGAAGGAAGGAAGAGAGAGAGGAAGAAGTTGAAATATCGAAATAGAGAGAGAAAAAAGATAGTAGATGGGATTCGTGTTATATACGAACGAGGCCTCTCTCTCTCTCTCTAAATTATTCCTCTTTTTATTTTTATTTTTATTTTCCTTGTTTGTTCTTTTCGAAAAAATAAAATTGAATATTTATTTCCATTTTAATGCCGATATGAAAATGCAAGATCGGGTCTGTGGCTAGATGGATTGCCGATTTGGATTTAATTTTTTGTGTGAGAAAAATTATTATTATATCAAAAACAAAATGTGGGACCCAAAAACTGTGTTGTGTGGGGGAAAGGGTATGTGGAAAAATAAAATAAAACAATAAGTAAAGATTCCCTAATAACAACTCTTTTAAAAAAATATAATATTGTCACAAATTTAGTTTAGGATACAGTTTTCTTATTTCTCTGGTTAGGTAGAAAAATCTCTCTATGCTTCTCTCATTAGGGCAACCCATCAATTATGTTATTGGAGTGTTAATTATCTTTTTAGTAATTGGGACCCCAAAAAAAAAACTGACGTGGCAAGTTGATTCAGTAAATAACACGTCATACTTCACCAATGTTTACTTGACGACTAGGCAAGTTGTTAAATTATGAATGAGGGTAACAAGAGTTCCCGTTATTTAATGATTCTAAAATATCTCACCTTCTGTGTTTCTTTCTTTTATAGAATCTCTAAATTCAGGATTAGGACCAAGAAACAACTTCTAGATAATGGGGCTATGGGCCTTCTTCAATCAGGCCAAGGTGGGCTGTCTTATTATATGAGAGAGCAGAGATATCTTACAGCTTGGACCAACCAAATGTCACATAGTATAACAATTGAGATAATGACACCCTTTTTAAACTAAAGAAACCACAAGAGCAAGGACATCTATAGCTTAAGTTCATATGATAATCGATATCCTTCAATATTAACTCTGATAAAAGTCACATTCAACTTCTGAGATCAATTGGCTTTTTTTTGTAGACTTCTAATCATATCAATAGTATTTGTGACAAAGTCTTTGTGTAATTCACATATCAAGTCAAGTCTTTATTATATTGGGAAACATCTGCGCAAGTGCTAATTTGCAGCCTTAAACATGTACAAAGTCCCAGGGTCAATCCTTCTTCGTGGTTCAATTCATTCAATCATTTACATAATCCCAGATTTGTTGGTGGGTCAACTATCTTCTTTCAAATAAATGTTCAAAAGCTGAAGAAAAAAAGACTAAACCAAAGATGCCAGATAGAACTTATAATATATATTCGATAATATTAAAGATAGAAGTACAGAGAATTGTAGTACAGAAGATTACATAGAAGCCTTTACACTTCATCTAACCAGTAACTACATCTCCGTGATAGTTTGACTTAACCTAAACGACACGAAAACAGACGAAGAACGCTTACGGAATAACCAAGAGACCCCAACAGAAGAAGAAAACCCAAATTAAACTTCATATCTTACCAGTAAAACACATCTCTATAACTTACCTTACAAAGCTAACTCAAACGAAGAGAACCCTAACGAAATGAGAAAAGACTCAAAGATATAATTAATTTACTTTACCCAGATAACCTGACGATTAAAGCAGAAATTAAAGACCCAAAAGATACAGAAGATAGGAATAAAAAAAAAAAGAAAAAGGCTATGCACAAAATACTCCTACACAAACACTAAACCCTAAGAAGAGAAACTAAGACCTGTTAAGAAGATATTTCGATCTTGCCCCTTGAAAAAATAAGGGAAGATTCGAAACGATTCATAACGAAGATGTGTGGTTTCTTCATCTTCTAGATTCATCATCGTCTTGGAGATTATCATTTTTCTTGTAGATCTTCGGTTTTAAAGTCGGAATCTGACGATCGGTAAACAGAACTGTAACACTTTCGTAACCATTTTGGGATCATCTGAGACTTGGAACAAAGATGATCGGAGACAACCGCCGTCAAGCGATGTCAAGGCGAAGCATCCTGATCAGATCATTGGTTGCAGCGGCGGCTTGGAACAAAGAAACGCTCTTCTTGGTGAAAAAAGCTGGAAGCGGTACATCGCTTGGAGGAGGCGAAGTCATGGTGACCGGACCGGCGTAAAACGGGACTGATTTCGATTTGCGGCCAGATAAACGGATCTGACTCGGAATCAAACCCGGATCGGGTCCAATACGACGAGTAGATCCCAGATCTGACTTCTCAACAACCAGATCTGTCTTTACAACAACCAGATCTGTAGCCTTGCTAGGGATTTCTTCGCCGCGCTTCAGGATTCTCACCTGACCGACGGCAACGGTGTTTTTGGGACCCTTCTTGACCGTTCCCTTAGGAACGAAAGCAGAGACAGCCGCGCGTGGAGGAGGAGGAGGCGGCGCTACAGGAGGAGAAGGAGATCTGGTCGATTGGTTACGAGGAGGACTCCGGCGCGTACGGTTGTTGGAAACGGGCTTTTTCTGCCTGTTGGGACACGCGCTAGGGTTACGGGGATGATATCTCATGTGGGAGAAGGGATCTTTCAAACAATCTTGCGGGTTGAGAACGGCGACGCCCATAACTTAAACGGAGGCAGATTAGGTTTCAGAGAGGAAGAAGACGAAGAGATTAATTAAATTATCTCGGGGAAGATGGAAATTTTAGAAAATGGAAAGAGATAGAGAAAAATTAGAAGGGGTGAATGAATAAATGAGGAGGTGGAAGAAACGTTAGTTTTATACACGAGAGATTGCTCTCTCTCTCTCTCTCGGCCAGGATTAAGACGGTTTCTTAACCAACTCTCGCCTTCTTGTTTGTGTTTTACACGCGCTGAGTTGTTTCCTCCTTTTTTTTCTTCTTTTCTTTAAATCTATTTTCCTTTATTTTTCTTCTTTAACTTTTTTATATGTTTACTTTACTTGATATGATAATAAATGGATTTTGTCCAAAAACAAAAAAGATATGTTAATAAATGGATCAATATTCAATACTTTGGTTGTGAATAGAAATATATACATAGCATAAAGATTATGTTTTCTTTTTTCTTATTTTTTTTGAATTATCATCACATATGTTATCTCAACATTTACATTTTTCTATTTATTATTCCTTAAAATATCCCAAAAAATTCTAACAGTGCAGATTTTGCTTTGATACTAGTTAATATATATATATATATATATATTGACACGAATAAGAGATGGTGTATAATCTCCCCCTAACCCAAACCAAAACAAGTAGCATATATATTAAAAGGTTAATTTATACAACTGTAAGTGTTTATAGTTGTTGACAAACAAAATGATTAACAATAAATAATTTATCCAAGTTGTCAATAATAAGAGATAATTGCAATTTTCCTCTCTTTTTTTAATAAAGCTGCTTTGCCGAACAGTATCCAAGCAAAAAGATCTTCCATTACGCATTTGTCGCTTTCATTATCACACGTTAAACATAAAATAATCCTTTCATTAGAGAGGCATGTATCTTCTCAACCCTTTGAGTAAACTTCACATTATTATTCTCATACAAAATAGTATGCTATGCATCCATATGACCATTACTAATTAATATTGATACGAACGCTATTCTTAAGAATAAAATTATTTACAAAATAAAGCTAATAACAAACTGGGAAATAAAACGCGGTTAATGTATTGGATGGTAATAAAAGACTCTTAAGCAGTGACAAAACCAATAAAAACTGATAAGGAGAACAAAGAAACCCAAAGACCAGTAACCATATTACTATTTGATAAAAAAAAAACATAGTGATACGACCTTCCTAGAAATACAAAAAAAAAGAAGCTAATATAATCAATTAATCATATACTAGTATATAAGTGGAGCTTCAAATAAAAAGCCAATAAAGATATTCTGAATAGGTGGAGTAGAATATTTGTGTTGGGGGGAATAGGTAAAATGACAACAACTACTTGAAAGAAGTGGTCGACCATATTAATAATAATATTATTATTATAATAATAAATAATAACTGTGAAAGAGGGCGCGTGAGGTTTGATTGAAGTGGTTTCTTTTAGCTCTAGGGGTTAATAAGACAGAGAGAGGACAGAACAGAGGAGGAACCCACGACGAGAGAGAGGGAGTCTCACCTACGCGTTACTAGGGTCCCACTTCCCCCCACTTCTTCTCTCCGTCTCATTTTTTTTTCTTGGTCTGCTTGCCCCTCCAATAATTAATATTTCCCTTTTATAACTCAACCCTTGGTATTCCAATATATTTACTATATTGCCATGCACTCGTTTATCTTCTTTGTCTTTGAATATTTCTCTCTTTGTCTATACTTTTCGAGTGTTGCAAAAACAAAAATTTGTACTTTTCGATTTTTGTTTTTTTTTTTCGTTTTCTTTTCCCATTAAATTAAAATTATTATTTCTCGATCTTATTTGTAAAATTATGTAACTTATGAGGAGAGGCTTTTTGTGTTGTTGTTTTCTTGTAATTTTGGATCGTATTCATTAATCGAACCAAAAAAGGGAAATGAAAATGAGACAAGGAAGTAAAAAAAGATGAAACAAAAAAACGCCTAGTTTATCATGGTTTTGGCAGTGGTGGTGGGCAAATATCTAAATTACTAATAAATGAAAATCATAGTAATAAATAATCTATCGGAAATAACGGAGAATCCACGTGTTCGTTTGTTTGATGACAATTTAATCAATTGGAACATGACACGTGTAATTTGACGATAGGAATGGCGTGGTGTTGTGTTGTGTTTTTTTTTTTTGTTTGGATTCAGTCAATCGAGCCGACTCAAGTTTAATCAACTTTGGCCGGCCGTTTACATATTTTTTAGATATATATGTATGATTACTCTTCTTTATTCTTTTTTTAATTAATTGCTTCTTTTAGGGTCTATTCTTTATTCTTTTTTAAGATTGGTCAGTTCGGTTAGGTTTAGACCGGACCGACAATAAATTGTCGTAACTCAGACCCAAACAAGCCAGTTGACCTCGTATACTTCAAAACTCCTTATTACGTATTAACGTATTAGATGAACAATGAACCGTATACGGGTTGGCTTCAATTTGTTTTTCTAAAAATGCAACCAACGGTCTACGGTTGGCTTCTATATACTATACTAGTACTGTATATGCCTTCTGTCTATTTTTAGGTGTTAGTTGAGTGATAAGTGATAACGCTTATTATTACAACACTTTTTAACTTTTAGCTAATGCCGACGAATTTGCTCTGATGCAACTGATAGTCTTACATCTCCTTGGTCATAAGCTCGTAACCGAAGCAAAATATTAGGATCTCTCCAGTGACCCTTGTCTAATTTTTATGTAAACCATGAACTGCATATTCAACAACCTTGATCCAGGGAGTAACCTAACGTATGTAGAAGTTTTTTTTTTTTTTTTTGGGTCAAAACGTATGTAGTAGAAGTTAAGTCACAAGATTCAATGTGAAGCTCCGTTCTTCTCCATACTCTGTTCCGATAGGTATTGTTTCTTAAAGCTTCTTATACATACATGTATTCGATGCCAGGATATGATTATTATGTTAGTTGTCCTACGTATTTCCAAAAATCTCATCCAGATTCCCTTTTTTTCTTTTCTTTTTTGTCACTCTCTCAAGCCTCACCACACCAACCGAAACACACAGGCAAACAAAAAAATCACAATAACTTCCTCACTTCTTCGGTTTGACAATTGGCGGAATGGTCGTAACCACTCTGCCAATTTGGGACGAAACCGAAGAAGTTTAGTATAAATAATAAACACACCTATGAAGAATAAAATAACTCATGGAGGATTCCAAAAAGGGGTTTAGCTTACAGGCTCCTGAGCTCCGTTTGTGTCTTTGTCCTGTTCTTGTGCCGCTGAGGACGATCCGTGCTCTGTGCTTACCATATCACTGCTTTGCTGTTCTCCTGCTGTATTGGAAACAGCCTTTTGTTTCAGATATGCCTCCAGAGGAAAAGCTGCAGCTTGGAGAAGGCTCATCATGCTTACTCGGGAAGCCCCCGGGTCTGAGTTTAAGTCAATATTTTCCCCTGCGGCTGGCTCAACCGCTGGAATGCTCTCCACTTCTGTCTCATCTCTGCTCTCGGACTGTGCCTGTTGGCTTGCCTGTCCTGCCTCTCCCCTGCTCCGCTTCCGCATCATGAGCGTCCTGAACCGCCTCTTCACTGCCTCGCACACAGTGCATGTGCATGTCGGCTTGTGTTTGCCTTTTCCGCTCGGCGGTTGGCTGCAGACAATGCACGAACACCCTGCCCGGTGTCTTGGATGCTTGGTCGTGGCTGCAACCGCGATTTCCCCTTGTTCACCGGTCGTGGTGATGCCTGCATTTGCTAAAGTTTCCGCAGCAGATGCCTCCTGCGCCTGGTTTAGCTTTTCGTTTGTTGATGCCATTCTCCTCCTTTTGAACTCTGTGGAAATGAATCTTAAGCTTCTATGTAAAGAAGTTTCTAATTAGACAGACCAATAAAAGCTTCGGATCATACCTTTACTCTGCCGGACAAGTGTATCATGTTCTCTTGGAGAGAGTTCATCAGGTGCAGAACATGAAGACCTGATGATGCAAGCAGCAACTCATATTATTCAGGTGGCCAGTTCAGTGAGTCAAAAATCTTTAATAACAATATCCCATATGTGTAGCCGAAATAGATTGTATCAGTTATGTCTAAAACAAATGTGCAATGTTCTGTGGTAACTAGTCTAGGTTAAGCACATGAACATGCAATCTTGTTTACCTGGCAGGATCCAAGAGATTATCGGAGCACAACCATTTTGGTGGAAGAAGAGTATCCACAGGCAGCCGTCGCCATTTCCCACAAGCATCACACTGCACCCATTGCTCTTGTTCCCTGAGAAATCCAGGATCACATATCAGAACCAAATAATCAGATGTTCAGTAGTTCATTTTTTTCTTTTTAATCATTCAGTGTGCTTAATTCTTTTCATCCTATCATTGCATAGTACATTAGGTCTCACCCTGTTTGACGTGACACAAAAACGGTCTTCTTCCCGAAAACTGGTGGTTCCTGCGTATCAGCAAGCACACGATTTCAGGAAAATATAGTGAAAAGATCCAGCTATTTTTGACAACTAAACAGGTAAACAGCAACTCACGTCATATTCTTCAAAATCTTGATCTTCCAACGTAACGATGCTGGGTTTGGCGGATTGGGGCGGCCGCAGCAGTTCCTGTGCCTCATCCCAAGTTACTTTCAGTTCCAGAACATCTACGCTATCAATGAGAAGACGCTTGCTCTTAGTCCCAATGTTCCGAACCCGTTTCCTAGCAGAAGTTAGGGACGACTGAAGAAATAAGTTATCCTTTCCCATGTCCTCAGTCTTCTCTAGTTTAGACCAGTTGATGTCACCACATCCCGGATTCAAGTTGTTGGAAAACATGTTTAGATTGGGTTCATTGCTTCCCTTGAACATCTGAAGACCCAAAGAAAAATATATCACTGACTGCATAATTATGAGAGTACCAGAAAGGATTCTTTTCCAATACTTGACTTTACAGTGACAGTTTCTTATGCCTAAGGGGACAACTCTCCGCTTCTTATGCATTTACCTGTGTTGCTGTAGAGTTTGTCGCTTTACGGTATCCCATTACGAGTTTTCCTTCAGGTTCTGTACGGCTGAACGTTACTGCAGAGAACATGGGAATATCCAACACATCAGATCTAATAAAAAATTTACAGTTCATCTCTTGGTAGAACGCATTTCACTATCCTCGCATGATCTAATGAACCACGTGCTATGAGTGTAGTTAACATGCTATGAGTAAAGGGTTTGAAAAGTACCAGTGTCACCAGCTTGCAACTGCATGGACTGTATGCAAGGAGTCACACCCTCCAAAACGTACATCCTGCTGTTATTATTAGGCCAAAATCTGAACTGGAACACCCACTCTTTCCCTTTTATGTCTTGTATCTTCAACGGGAGACCCTCCGGTTGAGAGATCGGGGGGAAATAGGCCTACAGACAAACGAAGAAGGTTATAGCTGATACCAGACATTTAGACAGCTATAGTTTGGGAATATCATATATACAGCGAAAGAAGTTACCTCTGCACATGCTTTCGGAAGAACCAGTCGACCAATACGACCCGCATCGCTAGCACTCAGAACTTTTTCAAAGAGTGGTATAATTTTGGAATTTGAGCTTGGAAAATAAACAGTTAAGGACACCTTAGAACATAAACAATAGTGCATCATGGTCGAATAAAAAACAGAAACACGATAATATGAACATACAGATGAGGATACTGTCCAGATAATTGCTGCAGCTCTTGGTCAGTAATCCTAGGCCAATAACGAGGAAGCAATTGGGTCTTCCCGCGACCTTCTGGAGGAGGCCGAGCGACATGAATCTGTGACACCAGGCTCCCGTTAGGCTCCATACCAGCAGCAGTGGGAGCTGAATTTGCAGGTTTTGGAAGCAGTTGCCTAGACCGAGGGGCCAGTTGGAAAATCGAAGTAGCCTTACTTCTGTCATCAACAACAGCATCATGAAATGGACTCGACATAAGCGTAGGTCCAAGTGAAATGCTCAAGTTAGGCTGTGCAGATAATTCCTGTAACTCTTTTCTTTCAGTTTTGTGTCTAAGAGCATCTAGTCTGGAAGGAAGCAGAGATTCTTCTTGTTTCATTTGAAGAGAAGATTGAGTGGAGCCGATTCTTTGAAAGTGGAGCAAGTGCTTAAGATTTGTCCTCTCAAGAACACTGCCTACATGCTCTGGTGAAGCAAACGAAGACAAGTCCCTACCGTTGGATTCTTGACTGACATTCTGTAAGAGAGATAACATGAGTATATAGTGACAGAGAATCCACGACCAAGGAAAGCATCATCCCTTGCAAGAAGTTGATTCAAGGAGGGAAAATAGTCTTACAGAAAATAGTGCAGACTTCTTAGCGCAACTAATACAGGTAACGCTGCCATTATCTAGAAGCTCCATCATAAATCTGGAAGCAATGCATCCACAGTGAAGGCGCTGCGAAAACAGAAATACGTATTAAGAAAAACAATTGTGATATGTTGAGCACAAACACGAGTAAACAATTCTTCACCTTGTCACATGAAGTACACTCTCTCCAACCAGACTCCTCGGCGTGAAACACTTGACAGAAAATGGATTGCTCGTATGCGGACCTACCAAAAACCAACATTCACAAAAATTACTACAAAGTAAGCAATCAATGAAATCAGGATTCCCCTCAAACCTCCACTCTTGTTCCAATTCTCAACAAACCCACAGCACTAATAGTATTCAAATTAGACACAAGAGTGAATGCCCTTACCCACACTTATCGCAGAGAGAGGCCAAATCGCCAGATCGCATAGGCCAGCCTTTCTTCCACTCGCCCGACGTTGAGACTGCTCCGCACAGTGCATTCATGCAGACCTTTGTTGACTCCATAATTGACCAAGTGAGCGGCTCGATTCAATTGTCAATCGAATCAAATAAAAGATGAGTATCCTATTCTCCGCACGATGATACTTTAAGCCACAACAAACTTCCTCTTCAATAAAGGCACAAGTATTAACAATATGCAATGCTTAAGAGTTATATATATGGTATCAGAAACTTCCTCTTCAAACACTTACCGGATGAGGCAGAAGAAGATGTCAGATATATTAGTGAGAAACTCAATACGCTCCTTCTGAGACAGACTGTATACGGATATAATCATATAAGATTACGAGATACGATGAAGATATCAAGTTATCAACGGTTATAAAGTAATCAGAATCCGTAAATGAAATTACAACCACATAAATGGTTAAGAGGATATTGGAATCTAAAAGGTAAAATTGAATGCTAATGATAAAAAACAATTTAAAGTTCATTAGAGATAAAGAAAATCAAAGCACCTTTCGAAGAAACTTGTCCAAAAAAGAGAAATAACGACTCACTTCCATCTCCTCAGTTTTCAACAAAACAAATTCTAGTCTTTGTCCAACGAAACTTCTTAGTGGTGCAGTGGAGATGGAGATGCTGATGAGAGGAAACTTACGATTGGGGCTAAAGTAAGCCTCTTAAACAATTGCGTCACTGAGATTACACCTTCATATACAATATATAAGTCCACTATCAAAAACTTAACTGATGAATCCATGAAAGTCCCAGAAGTGTATACTAGTGATAATGAGAAGAATGCCTCGAGTTTAAAAAAGAATGAAATGATTCTGTAGACAAAACTAAGACAAACCTTACAGAACCTTCTCAAACCATTCAATTGAAAGGAAACAATCCACCAACTATCTGAGCTGTAGTAGGCTAACAACAATTCCAGTACAGGAAGATGTAAGTCTTATTAAACCGCTAAAGAATCTACAAACTTGCAAAAGTCATCAAGATCCAGAATCTGAGGGTAGGCATAACTTTAATTGATACTAAACAGAAGAATATAGACTTGAAGAATAAATGTAATAAGCAGCTACATTAAGTAACAAGTAAGCAAATAAATTACCTTAACAAAAAGGAGAATATAAGTTGCTAGAGGAGAATATAAGTTGCTGCAATTGGAAACAAGTTTCAAACATTAGGTATTTAAAAATTCATAAACAACCAAAGGAAGAGGATGTATTTATAAAGTGAGAAGATAACAGAACTAATAGTAAACATTGATGATACACATTCTTAATCGAAGTAGTGTCATTCTTCTTCAAATCTTCAGAAACCAAATTCGATTCAACATGAAGAAGAAGAAGAATGAGAGACCAAGTTCGTTGAGAATTTCCAGATAAAATTTACAACTTTGTAAAACCCAACAGATATAACGATGTAAAGGTTCAATCTTTAGAATCCTAAATCCGAAATCTACAGTATTTTTGCACAAAACCATGCATTCTAGTAAAACAAATAAACAAAATCACCAAAGTTGCTACACACTCTAATCAAGCAAGTAAATTTATAATGACAGGAGAGAGTTTAAGCCTTACCTTGGTCTTGGTGTGTGTGCGTATAGAGAGAGCCAATTGATTCTATCGAAATAGGACGGTACAGTTTTTGACGGAGAAGTGAAGTTAAAACCAAGTCAAAAAGTCGTCTTTACGTCGACCAAGTGAAGAAGATTTGAGCCAATCCAAATCGAGCGATCCTCAGATTGCAATATAAGGATTTGTAGAGAGGTTTAAGATATAACGAAGAAAGAAGCTCTTGAATTTGGTTTCTAAATAAAGAGGAATTGGTTTCTAAGTAAAGAGGAAGAAGAAGAAATCACAATGACTTGGAGAGGAACCTCCATTAACAACAACAACAACAACAACAACAAAGAGGGCTTTGTTAACAAGATTTACTAATAATCAACAAATCTGAACCGTTAGATTGAGATTTTTTTTTGAGTATATGTAACACAAAGATGATGAAGTTTTTTTTATTTATATAAAAAACTGCTGATGTCAGCCTGACCTAAAAAAAAAAAACACAGTTTGCTTTGTTTATGGATATGAGAATAATGTAAAGTTTACTCAAAGTGTGAGATCAATAAAATATTAATTAATGTGTACGCAAAAGGTAATCTCTGTTTCGACCTCACATACACGACACACCCAAAGTTTTGCTTCTAGATTTATATACGTCTATCACTAGCTCTCTCATCCAACAATTGTTATTTGATTTTCATAAAATAAATTTGGTTTTTTCTAGAGGGTTGAGAGTGAGGAACCCACGACGACCTTACCAACACAACATCTCATCAGCTGTGTTTAAGGTCCCACTCTCCACTTCTATAATCTCTTATCTCATCTTTTTTAGTATTATTATTTATTAAGATGGACACTCATGCCTTTGCAAGTTAAAACTTTCCCTTCATATATATTCCAACCTTAGTTTATACTCTATTGGCTATTATTGCATAGACCAGTCTCGGTGATGGATACATAAAGGTGATGTGGTTCACGGCTTCAGGACGCTCTCCGCAATGTATGCTTGTTCTTTATTTCAGCTATTGATCTTCTATTTGCCACCGATAGAACATAGAACCTAGGCTTTTTTTTTTTTTGCTAAGCAATAGAACCTAGGCTTGTTAAATGTCGCCCAAAGAATTAGGATAATGAACGGAAAGTTTATGGGCCATTTTGAAGCACAATCATCTTCTTGAAAAATATCACTTATTAGCATATACAAAATTTGTTGCAAATGAAAAAAAATAGTTGGAAAAGATCTTGGACCGTCAAAAAAGTCTTATCCGATAGGCAAAGGTTGAGTTTAATTTAAACTAGGCATAGATTGGTCCTTTCGCTTTGATAATACTCGATTCCTCCCTTCTACGTACTGACACTGTCTATCTCAAGTATGTACATATATACATTCATTGTATCAATCACAATACGTACATGTTAATGTTTATATTGTGGATAAACAATTGTTAATTATAAAATTCAGAGAGAGAAAGACTTTGTATATCCCCTTTTGCTATATATAAAGTAATGCGAGAACAAACCAATATTTCGTTTATATATGGAGAAAGAAATAATTATTATTTTTCTGTTTAACGTACGGAGTTACCTACCATATTGCTTACACTCCAAATCTATATTATTATTTTTGAAGTACATCGTTTATGCCCTTCAAGTTTCACTTATTTAATATGTTTTATTTACAACATTAACCCCTAACAATTTTTCTAAAATAACATTTCGTAGAAATTCAATTAATAAAACTATTTAAATCTACCTAATTTGATACGTTTATTGCTATAAATAGCTAAACAACATCTATACATTTCGATTTTTTCACAAACAACTCTACACATTAAATTTTTAATCCCATAAAAATATTCAAATTTATTTTTATATTAAACATATTTGAGTTGTTTGTATCTCAAATTAATAGTTAGAGAAAAAATCTGTTAGTTTCTCTAAATTATCTCGGCTTAATTAATAGTTTCCATTTAATATTTTCTACATTTATTGAAGGTGATAATATAGTTTCCCTAAATTATTTCGGCTAAATTAATTGTTATTCTCTTTTAAACACTATATATATATAGATGCACTGCATAGTAACATGATATGTTTACTTTTATAACAATGAATTTTAATTGATAAATTAAAAATGAAAATAATTAATTTTTATATACATTAAACACATAAAATAACTATTACTTCTCACATATCTCTATATGATTCTACATAAAAAAAACACAATCAAGTGGTGTACCGCGGTCAAAACTTAGATAACATAGTAACATTTATATTAAAAAACAAAAAAAAAACTTAACCATTTTATTTAAAATCATATATGAACATTAAAATCGTCCCGTAAATTCAATAAATAGTTATAGATATATAATTTAAAAATTAATAAAATAACAAACAAATATAATATACGTATTTTAAATATTTAAAATTTTTAAAATATAGTCTTATGTTACACCGCGGGTTAAATCCTAGTGCTTTGTTAATATAAAAACATGTTCTGTTGCAAAATAGATAAAAAGCATGATGGACTTGAAAAGAAACGATAATTAGGAAATTGGATTAATTAGCATGGTTGGTAGGCTAAACCCTAGCTAATCTAATCGCTATTACATTCTCACCTACTTTGCAAAGTCATTCAATTTGCATCCACGAATTCATACTGACAGTTTCGTATAACTACACATGCAATCTTTTGATTTCTGCTTGGCTTTTTTGAGAGGCAGAAAAAAAACTTTTATGCAATCATTGATTGGTATATATTAGTTATAACCGAACCAGTATTCTATATGAACACTTTGACGCAGGGGTTAATTCAGTCTCAGACACTAAGAGAGTAAGAGATGTAAATGTAACGCTTCAAAGACTAAAATGCAAAATACCAAATGTAATTAGATAGGTAACTGCATGAAAAGGATGATATCAAATGTTGGTTATATGTTCTAGGACTCCAAGCATTAACAACATGAACTAACATTTTGGACTTACACATCGATCCGATTAATTGGATCCGAAAGGTTTCAACTTCTTGTACTCTTGTTATTTTATTTTTTCCATCTCTTCGTTTACATTTATTTTCACATGCTCTATATATCTTTCTTCCAAGCCAACTTGATTAGCCAAACAAAATGGTGTCGCAATCAAACATTTCTCAAATGAAACATTCAGACATTTACACTCCCATATGTTGCATCATGTTATATGCCATATTAGTATAATTAACATCGTTGCCTTTCGGATTTCGCCCAATGTGAAATACTCGCGTTATATCTAGGAACCATCAATGTGTATTTTTTATTAGTATAAAATAGTAGTTGACAAAATAAAAGATCTATCCGATGCAAGTGCAAAGAATCACTGACTCCAATATCAGTGCTAAGACTTGGAGTATAAGAATCCAAGTATAATGATTCTTTGCACTGATATAAGAATCACTTGGTAAACATATACCAAGTTAATAAATAGGCACATCTATTAAGATTTACCAAAGTCTTGATTAGTTCTTTCATCCAAGTGAAGAAACATTAAAATAAAAGAGAGGAATTCATTTCACTTTAATCATGAGTACTCATTCTACATTTGCGAAAGGATCTTTCATTCACAACCGTCATTTTGTGTTTAGTTTGCGTTTACTTTAATGATGATATAATTGACGANAAAAAAAAAAAAAAAAAAAAAAAAAAAAAAAAAAAAAAAAAAAACTGGAAAGTCTTCTTATGACTGTCGGTTTGACATAACTGGTCAACTTTTGTTGTCAGTAAACTCTTGGAGCTACAAAGAGGATCTTAAATCTGACCACTCTAAAATTTGAGTGGCCCAATGTAAATGATGAGTTACAAATTATTTCGTAATTAATTGTTCTAATCTACTACTTACATTGATTAATTTTGAACTGTTTTTGGTTAGTAAGAATTTAATAACTTTTGTGTTCACTATCACATTCAAAACCTCTCACATGTTGATTTGAATCATTTGATGATAAAGAAGTTCAGAGAGAATGATTTCGACTTATTTTTAAAAACACTTTCTGCTTCCCTCCTTTATGCAGACAAGAAAAAAGGAAACAAAATTTATGAAAGAGAGATCTCCATTAAAGAGAGATACAAATCTTGCAAGAGCATTCTCACATTCTTGGCAAAATCTCTCTTGCACCACTAAAAGGTTTCAAAGAGTCTCTTGGAGAGTGAATCAAATAGGAAGTCTCTTGTTAAGGAAATGAGAAAGACTCTTCATCATCATCTTCTTCTTCTTCTTCTTAAGGTCTCTGTTCTTGAGTTCCTCATTAGTGTTTCTGCTTCTTCTACTACACCTTATTCACAGCCTTCTCCCTCTCCCGTTTACACCTCCATGGCTTCCTTCTCTCCAGGTACGGTACCACTCTCTCTCTCTCTCTCTCTTTTTTTGTGTATTGATCTGTGTGTTTCGTAAACCAATGAAAATCTGATTTTTAATTATATACGTAAATGCTATTTTTGAGCTGCTTAGTGAGTGGATTGTCTATCTTCTACGTATCCTCTTTTCAGTTATTCAATTGGATTAGCAAATTCAATATTACTACTTATCTAGATCCGCTTGGGATAATCAAGAACCGGGGTTTGGTTCATACCAGAATCTAAATACAGATGAGAAGATGAGCTGAAGGGAAATCTCTAAATCTTTTCTTGTTTGCCTTCTGATTTCAGGGATCCAAATGGGTAGAGGCCAAGAACACAAGTTAGATGCACACAAGAAACTTTTAATCTCTCTCATAGTCACCTCAGCTTCTCTAGGACTAATACTTCTATGTTGTTTATGCTTTTGGGTTTGTCGGTCTAAGAAATCTCCCAAAACCACCAAGAACTCAGGTAAAAATTGCTTTTTCAAGAATGAGAAATCTGCAATATTTACATTTCTAATGGTTTTATCAGTTTCTTCATTGGTTCTCTGTGTTTTCTCTGTTTTGATATATCTTACTAAATGGTTTTTATGTGAAAGGCGGTGAGAGTGGGATTTCATTATCCAAGAAGGGTTTTGTGCAGTCCTTTGATTACAAGACACTAGAAAAAGCGACAGGCGGTTTCAAAGAAGGTAATCTTGTAGGAAGAGGCGGATTCGGATATGTTTACAAGGCCTCTTTAAGCAACAACACTCTATCAGCAGTCAAAAAGATCGAGAACGTTAGTCAAGAAGCAAAACGAGAATTTCAGGTACCAAAGTCCTAATCAGTTCTATCTTTTTTTTTTTTTTTTCCGGAATCTTGATTCGTTTCAAGAATCTGATCCTCTCATCTTGATCTCTCAGAACGAAGTAAATTTTTTGAGCAAGATTCACCACCCGAACATCATCTCATTGTTGGGATATGGAAGTGAAATCAGCTCGAGTTTTATCGTCTACGAGCTCATGCAAAACGGATCCTTGGATTCACAGTTACACGGTACAAACCTTTTAAAATATCTTCTTTTTACCTTCTCATCATCTTGTCATAGATCATGAGTTAAAATTAAATATATTGTATAACGGAGATAAAACAAATCATGTGACCACATGAAATAAATAATTTTTGTTCGATAAAATTTATTGTTTGTCATCGTTAATGGTTAAGGACCTTCTCGGGGATCGGCTTTAACATGGCACATGCGGATGAAGATTGCTCTTGATACAGCAAGGTACAATCAAGCGCCCACATTTAACAATCCTCTCTACCGGTTTAGCTAAACCGTTTTCTTTTGTTGGTATGGAAACAGAGCTGTTGAGTATCTCCACGAGCGTTGTCGTCCTCCGATTATCCACAGAGATCTTAAATCGTCAAACATTCTCCTTGATTCTTCCTTCAACGCCAAGGTAAACAACTTAAATCATTGATCAATGATGATGATTCTGTTCTGAGTATGTATTTCTAGACTAAACCAGAAACTTGGACCAAACCAAACCAGAGCTAAACGAGATTTGTAGTGTTAAATCGTGGTTATTGTTTAGTTGATTTAAGAATCTGATCCATTTGTCTTTGCTTGAACAAACAATCCAAAACTAGGGTTTTGTTTTTGTTTTCATCTCTAACGATACAACATTCAGATTTCGGATTTTGGTCTCGCGGTAATGGTTGGGGCTCAAGGCAAGAACAACATTAAACTATCAGGGACACTAGGTTATGTTGCTCCAGAATATCTCCTAGATGGTAAAATATCCACAATTCCTTCTACTTCGGTCCCGGCCTTGTCATGTCATTAGAGTTATAGCACTAGTTTGATCGTTATAATCATGTGGTTACATGTCATTGGAGTTATAGCACTAGTTTGATCGTTATAATCATGTTGTTACATGTGACCCCATAACAATAAGTTTCCTTTCATTACGTCTGAAATTGAAATTGTTGTTCTAAATCAAATCAAATCAAATCAAATCATTTGAGTTTTGATGTATTATTTCAACTAATCTCATAAAAAATCATTATTTGATTAGAGATAGTTGTTGTGGAGTCGCTTAACCGAGACTATCTAAATTACCTGTGTGATTGAGCTTGTTTCGTTGAAACGTGTTGATATCTTTTGTATGTTGGATCAGGAAAATTAACGGATAAAAGTGATGTCTACGCCTTTGGGGTGGTTCTACTTGAACTCTTGCTAGGAAGACGGCCGGTTGAGAAATTGAGTTCGGTTCAGTGCCAATCTCTTGTGACTTGGGTAAGTCCGGTTTGACTTGAAGTTATTGCCAATTACAGGTAGGTTAATAGATTGCAATGTTGAATAATTCAAAAACTTTGTAGGCAATGCCTCAACTTACGGATAGATCAAAGCTTCCCAAAATAGTGGATCCGGTTATCAAAGATACAATGGATCATAAGCACTTATACCAGGTTTGAGTCATCTTTTTTTTTTCTATTGGTTTAGGCTTAATACCCGATTGATTGTAGATTCATTCCTTAATTTTGTTGAACCGTAAATCAAACCGGAAATGAGTTGTTTAGGTAGCAGCCGTGGCAGTGCTTTGCGTACAACCAGAACCGAGTTACCGACCGTTGATAACCGATGTTCTTCACTCACTTGTTCCGCTGGTTCCGGTAGAGCTAGGAGGCACTCTCCGGTTAACACCACCATCCTCTTAAAAGAAATTAATAATTTGTTTGCTTTTTTTTTTTGGGGGGGGGGGGGGATTTTAGAGAGTCGATTGGAGTAGAAATGTGAGCACAGAAACTTCAAATTATTGTATTTGTAAATTTCTTATATAAATAAATTGTGTTGTCAAATTTTTTACACAAATTAAATAAATATTGTATCTCTGGTTGTATCAACCCACACTAATCACCAACTTAGCTAATCACATATTCAATATTTAACAAATAGATTTTAAAACACGATCTAAATGACCATTGTACCCGTATCAAGAACAACTTCGTACATATCGTCGTGTCCTGCTCTCCGTGATCCTTCAATCTGTCGATCTGATCGTTTCGAAACCGCGCGATTCTTACCAAATCCAGGTGTGACAGATCAGCTACGGTAAAAATCCTGTGATTCTTTACCTCGTTTGATCATCTTCTGTGGATCATATCGTCACATCACTGTCTTATTTTGGAATTGCTTATCCATCCTCGTACTACTACTTCACTGATTTTGAGATCTGTGCAGCTTTATCCATGGCTTCTTCAATGTTGTCTCTCGGTTCTACTTCTCTCTTACCACGCGAGATTAGCAAGGTACTTTTCACTGTTCTCTATGTTTGTGTTCTTTTCGAGTAAATTGGATATATGGGCTGAGCAATGATTCCGCATCAGTGTCACTCACGATCCTGTTTTTTTTTTGTCTTTTTTTTCTTTTTTCGATTGAACTTGAACAGGATAAGCTAAAGCTTGGAACTTCAGGTTCGAACCCGTTCCTGAAAGCAAAGGTACTGTCTTTACTTTGTTTTTTTTTTCCTCCAACCTGAACAATCTCAGTGACGTTTTAGAGCTGAAAACTCATGTGGAGCTAAATAATCTATCTGATTTTGTTGTTTATTAGTCTAGTAAGTGTAGTTTTTGTATCTGAGAAATTGGATTTTTGGTTTCAGTCTTTTAGCCGGGTGACTATGACGGTTGCAGTCAAGCCTTCTCGTTTTGAGGGTATAACTATGGCTCCTCCAGACCCTATTCTTGGAGTCAGCGAAGCATTCAAAGCTGACACTAACGAGATGAAACTCAATCTTGGTGTTGGTGCTTATCGAACTGAGGAACTCCAGCCTTATGTGCTTAATGTTGTTAAAAAGGTTGCTACTTGTCCACTTTTGTTTGCTCATATTCGTTTCCTCATTTATAGATAGTTTCTTTATTCCTGATAGCTCCTTCCATGTAACCTCATTACTCTCGTTGACAGGCAGAGAATTTGATGTTGGAGAGAGGAGATAACAAAGAGGTAACTTTGTGTACTTGAAAATGTCTACAAGCAATCGGATCGTCATCATAATATGCTTAAAACTTACCCCACTTGGATGAAAAATGCAGTATCTCCCAATTGAGGGGTTGACAGCATTCAACAAGGCTACTGCTGAGTTGCTATTTGGAGCTGGTCATCCTGTTATTAAGGAACAAAGAGTATGTCTGGATCGTCATGTTGTTAAAATGTTTTCTCATTATGCTTCTGTTTCTGAGCTAATTCATTTGCCTTGGCTATAAATCAACAGGTAGCAACAATTCAGGGTCTTTCAGGAACAGGTTCACTGCGATTAGCAGCGGCTCTTATAGAGCGTTATTTTCCTGGAGCAAAAGTTGTGATATCATCACCAACCTGGGGTAAGTTGCTTTGACAACAAATTTTTTTGGGTATTTCGCGTTCATATTTAACCGCCTTTATCAACTGACAAAACAACTACTTCAGGTAATCACAAGAATATCTTCAATGATGCCAAAGTTCCATGGTCTGAATACCGGTACTATGATCCAAAAACAATTGGTTTGGACTTTGAAGGAATGATAGCAGATATTAAGGTGGGACAACCTACGCTTTTCTTCTATTCAACATTGCCTTATAAATGAATCAACAAACTGTATTTCATGTTTTCATTTTTGTATTGACTAATCCAAAATGAGTACTTGTTTGCATTTCTACATGTGTGATAATTCGAGAAACTCTGATGGATCATGATGGTTTTTGCTTGACTTTGTACAGGAAGCTCCAGAAGGATCTTTCATCTTGCTTCACGGATGTGCTCACAACCCAACTGGAATTGACCCAACACCAGAACAGTGGGTGAAAATTGCTGATGTCATTCAGGAAAAGAACCATATCCCATTCTTTGATGTTGCATACCAGGTATTCCATTCTTACAGTTTCCTAGTATCGTGTTTCTCAAGACAGTTAAGCGGATCAAGGTCAACTTATTTGATGTTTACATGCACCAATTTTTCAGGGCTTTGCTAGTGGAAGCCTTGATGAAGATGCAGCATCTGTGAGATTATTTGCTGAGAGGGGAATGGAGTTTTTTGTTGCTCAGTCATATAGTAAAAATTTAGGTCTTTATGCAGAAAGAATTGGGGCAATCAATGTCGTATGCTCATCAGCCGATGCTGCTACTAGGTACACTCGCTCAAATTTCATATCATGAGCCTATTGCAACTTTGCAAGCAATCTTGGAGTCTCAGTTTTTACCTTTTACCGTCAATAGACCTTAACCAGTGACATTACTTTCTTTCAGGGTCAAGAGTCAATTGAAAAGGATTGCTCGGCCTATGTACTCGAACCCACCAGTTCATGGCGCGAGAATTGTGGCTAATGTCGTGGGGGATGCAACTATGTTCGGTGAATGGAAAGCAGAGATGGAAATGATGGCTGGAAGAATAAAGACGGTGAGACAAGAGTTGTACGATAGCCTCGTTTCAAAAGACAAGAGCGGAAAGGACTGGTCCTTCATTCTGAAGCAAATTGGCATGTTCTCTTTCACTGGCTTGAACAAAGCTCAGGTATGCCCATTACTACTACTCATTTATATATTTGGCTTTGTTTAGACATGAGATGTTGAACGTTGTATTGTCTTTTGGGTAACGAGCAGAGCGATAACATGACGAACAAGTGGCATGTGTACATGACCAAAGACGGAAGAATATCGTTGGCAGGATTGTCAATGGCGAAATGCGAGTACCTTGCTGATGCCATCATTGACTCGTACCACAACGTAAGTTGAGTGGGAGATATAGTAAAATGACAATAAGAACCAAGTTTTATATACTTTTTGAGCTTCTTTTGTGATCTTTGATTGATACAACCAGAAAGGCTAAATTAATAAAGCTAGCTCAGAGTATGATAGCTAGACATTTTGTCGAGGAACCTCTTGATTTTATTGTGTTTGACAGGCCTTGTTGTATTGGGAGACTCCAATCGAGTTATAGAAGAACTTTTTTACTTGTTCCGATTGTATTTACCCAATTTCACACAATTAAACTCTTGAGAATTTTCGACAGACGTGATCAGATTGTGTTTGGCGTAATTATCTTTATAATACCATTTATAGTTCTACTTCTACATTGTCTGCTTCAGTGCTTTGTCATCAAACAACCAAGTGGTCACTACGACAATATCATAACTTCTCAAAAACGGACTACCAAAAGATATTCTAAAACTTCTAGCCAGCACGAGGCACCATGTAACATTTCAAACACAGGCCTATTATAACTGATATGATTCAAAATCCTATTCAGATTCTAAGTTGCGAGAATGTAACATGGAAGCAAACAACGACATGCTTAAATAGTCAAAATCAATCAAATGCTACGAAATAACATCTCTTATAGAAAGAAAATTTGGTAACATCAATCATAAGAGAGATTAAGTCTTACAGAAAAGTGAAAATGTCATTAACTTAAATCCAAAAGAACTTGAGGAAATTCTAAACCCAACAGATAAAAGAAGACTCTTTCAGAAGGCTTATCACTTAGAATCCGAGCTTGGTTCTACGCCAGTGTCTGCGCTTGGCATTGTACCTGAAAATAAAAACCAGACAACAAAACCATTACAACACGAAAAAATACTGGTTTCAGAACTCACCCACTAAGACAACTACAAACTCCTTCAATTTGACAGATCGGGAATAAACAAAAGAAAAGAACAAAGTTGACGAACCTGATGGTGTTGTCGGTACGGAGACGAATCCAGTGAGGAATAGGCCTGTTCTGCCTCATCTTCTTCCCCAGCTTCTTCTTGATCATAAACGACTTGTGCGACGGCTGTTACATTTCATATTATTTTCAACAAAAAATTCAAAATCAGTAATCTCATTCATTTTCTAACTAACATTAAAACCCTAGATTCCAATCAAACAGATCAAACAAGCGACCAATTCAAACAAAAGATTGAATTTTTCAATAGAGAGAGAGAGAAGCTTACCATCTTGAAGTCGTGAAGATTTTGCAGCTGCTCAGCGAGGCAAAACTATACAGAAGAGGCGACCAACGTTTTTAACTTAAAAAGAGGAAACCCTAATCATGATCTAACTGGGCTTTTCATACGACAATATAAAATATTTTTAAGGCTTCATATTTAGGCCCAAGGCCCATTATATAGACTCAAAGAGTAAAAAAGTCAAATTTTATAGTGATTTCACTGGTTTTGATTTTTTTATATACTGTAGGCTCCAAAGAACACACTGTTGCCACGCTTATCAAGTCTTACACTGTCAAATTCTGTTAGAAAGACACTAATCTAATAGGACGGCAAAGGGGACATTAGATTAGTGTCTTTCTAACAGAATTTGACAGTGTAAGACTTGATAAGCGTGGCAACACTATTCTTAAGATGAAATCAAAGATACAACTAAGGCGTGGCCAAGTCAGCACATCTCACTGGCTCAAGCACTTGCATCAGGTGACTAATCCCAGTTTCAGACATTATTTTTGGTCTCTACAGTTGTAACTTGTCTTTTTATTTGCCTTAGCTATAACAGTAGTTAGACTGTTAAGTTATCCACCGCCTAATGCTTCTCTCTAGGGAGTGCCATCTCATGAAAAATTGAAAAACCAAACAAAACAGTGAATCATTAAAATAATATTTATTCATATGACAAAATGTTGTTTCCATGATCCAAGTGATGTTCCAAAAGACTTTACAGAGCCAAGATAGAGCATACAGCCTGTATGAAAGTGAGAATGATAAGAAGTATAGCAGCCAAAACAGAAGCAACTGACCAAGGATTGTGGAAATAGTCACGTCTCAATATCGCCTTCCACCTGTTCCATGGTGTGTTGCAGTAAGCTTGTAGTTTCTCAGAGAGTGTCGAAAAGTAAAATCTTCTACCGAAGACGACCTCTTTGCAGATGCTATTAAACAACTTTGAAACATCTTCTGCATTCCCAAGATTGTTCACGAGTATGCCACTGCGGATGAGCAATTCAGCATCTTTAGGCGATTTAACGAAGCAACCGAGCAGCGTGGTGTAGTGGAGGAAGTTCTTGTCTGAGAAATGGCATTGTTCAAACACGATAATGTTTCTGTAGAGTGATTCCGTGAGATCATCAATGAAAACGGTGGGAATTTTCAGTAGTCCATCAACAAAGGTAATGTCAAGTAAACAACTGCTTGTCTCTGCTGGCTTGAACCTAACACCAGCAGTGTGAAGCTCTGTTGCTTCAGGTGCATTGTCAACATTTAATGTGGTTTCTTCTAACCTGATCGGAACTAGTGGCAGATAACAAGACCTCAGAAGATCAACAAAATGCTCTGGCTCTAAAATAAATTTCTTGTCATCAATGTTGCTCAAGAAACAACTGAAGTGGCATTGAACCATCTCCATGATTGAAGGTGTACCTTGTTGGTAGTACAGGAGAAGGAATAAACCCTTTACGACGAAAAAGGGTAACTGATTCTCTATCAAAAGCATGTCACGGCACACGTCGGCGATCATCATTGGCTTCCCAAATATGCGATCTTTCTCATCTCTAAGCAGAGGATTACGAGACCTCAAAAGAAGTTCAACCAAGAAGCTTCCATCTACAACTAACATCTCCACAAACTCATCTGTGGTAAGTTTCACATCTTCTGCATAACAGTTGCGAGCATGTTGTTCCCATGTTCTTGCAATTCTAACAAGGTCCTCTAGACTGAAGTTTGTTCTAGGGATAAAACTCTTTAAGTACCTATATTTATGCTCTTCCATGGCTTGAAGCTCTTCTTTACCGCGATGAAACGTTCCAAAGGACACAATTCGAGGCGTATATGCATCAGGATTGAGCTTGCGGAGTTTATTGGGTACTTTGTAGATACTACACTGAGCTGAAAGAGAAGACAAGGATTCCAACTTTGCTTTGATGGACTTTACAAGGGCATCATCACCTTCATTCTGATCCATCCTCAACTATGCATCAGAGAGACTCATAAAGAAACAAACCAGAATACGTCATAGGAATAAAGAGAGAAGATGATCTCCGGAGGAAAGAAGCTTTTAGAAGTCAACGTTTCAGATATGACGCTTGCAGAGACTTTAACCAAAAAAAACAAAATTAGAAGACATGTGATGAGTCCACGCAGACTAAGTCTAATGGGATGTCTAATTTTTTGGGCCTAACATTATCCCCAAACACACCTCATAGGAGTGTATTTTGTCTTTCTGAAAAGGGGATAGGGATTAGGAGGCCCAAGAAAATCCCTATTGGTATTGTAGGGGTAGCAAAATAACTTGTTTAATATATGTATGTATGCTGATACCAGCCTTCAATACCCACAAACAACTCATAGCGGGTGTACGACACATCTGACTCTGCTTTCCATTTATAATCATATATATTCATTAGACAAATGTTTAGCTTTATGATCCAAGTGATGTTCCAAAAGACTTTTACAGAGCCTTCACCAAAAGATTTTTACAGAGCCAAGATAGAGCATGCAGCCTGTATGAAAGTGAGAAAGATAAGAAGTATAGCAGCAAAAACAGAAACAACTGACCAAGGACTGTGGAAGTAGTCACGTCTCAGAATCGCCTTCCACCTGTTCCATGGTGTGTTGCAGTAAGCTTGAAGATTCTCTGAAATTGTCTGAAAGTAGAATCTTCTACCAAATATAACCTCTTTGTAGATGCTATGGAACAACTTTGAAACATCTTCTGCGTTCCCGAGATTGTTCACGATGATCCCACTACGGATGAGTAAGTTAGCATCAGTAGGGGATTTAATGAAGCAACCGAGCAACCTGATGTAGTGGAGGAAGTTCTTATCTGAGCAATGACATTGTTCAAACGCAATGATGTTTCTGTAGAGGGATTCTGTGAGATCATCGATGAAGATGGTAGGAATCTTGAGTACTCCATCAGCAAAGCTAATGTCAAGTAAACAACTGGTCTCTGCTGGCTTGAAGTTAACACCAGCAGTGTGTAACTCTGTTGCTTCAGGTGCATTTTCAACCTTCAATGTGGTTTCTTTCAATCTGGCTGGGACCAGTGGCAAGTAACAAGACCTCAGAAGATCAACAAAATGCTTTGGCTCTGAAGTAAGCATCTCATCATCAATGTTACTTAAGAAACAGCTGAAATGGCGTTGAGCAAGCTTTAGGATTGAAGGCGTTCCTTGTTGGTAGTAAACAAACAAAAGAAGAAAAATCTCCTTTACGACAAAAAAGGGTAACTGATTTTCGATCAAAATCAAGTCACGACACACGTCGGTGATCATCATTGAATTACCAAATATGCTATCTTTCTCGCCTCTAAGCTGAGGATAATGAGACCTCAAAAGAAGTTCGACCAAGAAGCTACCATCTACAACTAACATCTCAACAAACTCATCGCTATTAAGTTTCACATCTTCTGCATAACAGCTTCGAGCTTTTTGTTCCCAAGTCCTAACAACTCTAACAAGCTCTTCTAGAGTACAGTCTGTTCTAAGAATAAAACTCTGTAAGTACCTGTATTTATGCTCTTCCATGGCTTGAAGCTCTTCTTTACCGCGATGCAAAGGGCCAAAGGACACAAGCCGAGGCGTGTATGCATCAGGATTGAGTCTGCGGAGCTTATTAGGTACCTTGTAGATACAGCAATGGATTGTAAGAGAAGACAAAGAGTCTAACTTAGCTTTGATGGAATCTATAAGAGCATCATCACCTTCATTCTGATCCATCCTTTCCTATTCTAAACAGAACACGTCTAAAGAGTAAAGAGATAGAAAAGATTCTCTAGAGGAAAACTCTTAACTAAGCACACACCACTTACACCTTTCAAAAGTCAACATTTCACACGTATTCTTTTGGACTCTGGAAGGAAGAAACGGAGAAAGACGCTTGAAGAGATTTCAACGCTGAAAATATCAAGCACACAGGTCCAAAGAAGTACTTGTTTTGTATACTTTAGTCTTGAATAAAAGGGATTATAAGATAACCATTGATTGGTTGGCATTTAATAATACATATATACATATATATTGGCATTTTGATTGGTTGTTGTTTCATTTTTTGATATTTGGTCGTTTGCCCAGAAAAAAAAAATGTGTGTGACCAAGTCAAAGATTTCATCTTATTCAACCACACCTTAAGAGAAAAAAAAAAAAAAAAGATGATAAAGTAGAAATCAAGTAAGCTAGCTTAGAAGAGAGGTATTGTTGTGCATCCCTGAAGACAGGCCAAAAAATCACTCCAAAGAAAGAAAACAAGATTCTGCAGAAGCTATCACTCCTTGTCAAGAAAATAATCCCTCAGAGCTCAAATTATATATATTCATAAAGATAAATGTTTAGCTTTATGACCAAATGATGTCCAAAAGACTTACAGAGCCAAGATAGAGCATACAGACTGTATGAAAGCGAGAAGGAGAAGAAGTACAGCAGCAAAAACAGAAGCAACTGCCCAAGGATTGTGAAAGTAGTCACGTCTCAGAATAGCCTTCCACCTATTCCATGGTGCACTGCAGTAAGCTTGAAGATTCTCAGAGAGAGTCGAAAAGTAGAATCCTCTACCATAGATAACCTCTTTGCATATGCTATTAAAAAACTTGGAAACATCTTCTGCATTCCCGAGATTATTCATTAGGATCCCACTGCGGATGAGTAAGGCAGCATCTGTAGGGGATTTAATGAAGTAACCAAGCAACCTGGTGTAGTGGAGGAAGCTCTTATCTGAACAGTAACATTGTTCAAACACGATGATGTTTCTGCAGAGGGATTCCGACAGATCATCGATGAAAATGGCAGGAATCTTTAGTACTCCATCAGCAAAGCTAATGTCAAGTAAACAACTGCTGGTCTCTGCTGGCTTGAAGCTAACACCAGCAGTGTGAAGCTCTGTTGCTTCAGGTACATTGTACATCAGTGCGGTTTCTTCCAATCTTGATGGAACCAGTGGCAGAAAACAAGACCTCAGAAGATCAACAAAATGCTCTGGCTCTGAAACAAACTTCTTGTCATCAATGTGGCTCAAACAACAACTGAAGTGGTGTTGAGCTAGCCTTAGGATTGATGGTGTTCTTTTCTGGTCATGAATAAACAAGAGAAGGAAGAAACCCTTTATCACGAAAAAGGGTAATTGGTTTTCTATCAAAACCATGTCACGACACACGTCGGTGATCATCATAGACTTCCCAAATATGCGGTCTTTCTCACCTCTAAGTGAAGGATAATGAGACCTCAAAAGAAGTTCAACCAGGAAGCAACCATCTAAAACTAACATCTCAACAAACTCATCGCTGCTAAGTTTGACATTTTCTGCGTAACAACTGCGAGCTTTTTGTTCCCAAGTCCTAGCAACTCTAATAAGGTCATCTAGACTAGAGTTTGTTCTAGGGATAAAACTCTGCAAGTACCTGTATTTATGCTCTTCCATGGCTTGAAGCTCTTCTTTACCTCGATGGAAAGGGCCAAAAGACACAAGCCGAGGCGTATATGCATCATGGTTGAGTCTGCGGAGCTTATTCGGCACCTTGTAGATTGAACACTGTGTTGAAAGAGAAGACAAAGAGTCTAACTTTGCTTTGATGGAAGCTAGAAGATCATCACCATCATTCTGATCCATCCTCTCTTATGCAAAGCAGAGCAGACTAGAGAGAAAGAGAAGAAAAAAGTTGGTCGTAGTAAACCTTTAACGTAAACACACTTACTGTGAAACCTTTAACTTAAACATACTTACCGTGGTAGACCTTTCAGAAGTCAACACCAAAAATCTTAACGTGAGTAGCACGGACGGGTTCAAGAAACACTTTATGGGATCAATAAGCCAGATTGGGAATTATGTGTTGCTTTCAATAGTTGTATTGGTACATTTACATGATAGCAGTAGTAAAATCAAGAAAATTATCTGATGAACCAGCATTTTTTTGTTGGTTTGATCGTTTAATGAGCTCATGTCGCTGTGTGTTTTACATTTAATCTAAAACTTCTATGAAATTGGGAACCAGTAGAGTCTAAGATTACATCTTATAAACTTATTCAAGCACACCAAAGACAGAGCATTGTGCTGAAACCTGAAGACAGAAGCCAAATAAAGCACTCACATTGCCTAAATCGCTAACTTTTGTAGATGAGATGCAGTGCATAGAGGTCTCTTCCGCCAGTGGAATTGTACTTCCTTCACTGAAGAGACCTCTGTACACTGCACTTCACTTCAGAAGGTTGCGTTTAGTATCTCGTAGATTATTTACATAATGACCACAAGAATGAAACAAGATTGTACAGAAGCTATCAGTCACTACTTTTAACGATCAGTCACCACAGCAAAAGAAAGATAACATAAAGGATCGAACTTATAAAAAAACCTTAGCTGAATGAATCCCTCAGAATTGATTAGTAATCAAGGTATAATCAGTCACTACTTTTAACATTTTTTCTTTTCTTCATATAATTCATCATTGGGATTCAGCTAAGCCAGTGTATACAATATGCTTCAATCAAGCAACAAACAAAGAAACTCACAAGATTGACAAACAATGGATGTCAAACAACGGATTGTAAGAAGAAAACGAAAATTAAAAGGTGAAATCCCTCAGAATCTGAAATATAATCAAGATATCAGTCACTACTTTTAACATTTTTTATCATAAAAAGTCATCATTGGGATTTTTTTCCATAACGCTTCCAGATCGAAAACAAGAACCTTTAAAACTTTTAATTCTGAGAAATAAACAAAACCAGAGCCTAAAGACTAACAAGCATCCACTTATAAATCGTATTGAATCAAAAGGGCAGAGACAATAGTTTCGATTACCAAATAGAAAAAAAAAAAAAAAACAGAATGATAAGGACAATAAAAATCAATACTTTCGGGGTTTCGAAGGCAAAAGAGACTGAAATCTACAAACAAAAAAAGAAGCGATGACTCAGAAACGGTGAATTAGGGTTCAAGTTCTTTTTTTTTTTTTTTTGAACAAAGGGGGTTCAAGTTCTATGGGGAGTTAGTTGTGGCTGCGGAAGAATATAGTTTGATATGAATTTATAGTGAGTGATTTTAAAAAGGTCAAACTAGGGTTAATGCCTCTTCCAGAGTTCCAGCCAGGTTCTGTAATAAAATTATTTTTTTAATTGTTGACAGAAATTTTTTTTTTTTTTTTTTTTATTTTTTTGTTCATCAATTTTTACTTTTTCCCTTTTGACTAAAGCAAACACGAGGAAAAGTTCGTACTTCGATTTGATGGATATTCAAACACGTAATTTGTACAATTTTGAAAAGAAATACATCAAAACAAACGAAACAAATGTTGAATACACTCTATTTCAGTATTTACAGATATTTCATGATTCTCCTAGAAGAAAAATTATATACCAAGTAAAAAACCAAATGGAGGGGATATGAAACTTGAGAACAAAGCACAAGCACCCTCGCATTCGTAAACAAGTATATAATTTAGCTGTTCAAACAATGAAAAAAAATATAATCATGTCTTGACGCTTACGCATGTATGCTTCTGATCTTGAGCTTCGGACGCAACAACAGAAGGAACTCGTTGTCCCACAGGACAAGATGGAGAAGAAGATAATAGAGGAGGATTACCCGTTGATATCGATCTGTTATGTGAAGGTATATTATTATCTGATCTTGATATAGAACAAGAAGAGGATAAAGGACCTGATCGGCTTCTCGACTTCTTCTTTTTCTTCCTTGTATTCTCTCCTTCCACGAGCTTCCCGTCTCTTCCCACCCGCTTCACTTTAGTCTCGTTCAAGCAAGCCGGCAACACACAGTTGCATAGGAAACCTTTATAAGAAACACAATGTACATTACTTTATTTGATTCCCCCCTGAAAACATTCATTATAGTGATGAGGAAGTTTGGGATACCTAATCGAGCAAGACGGTTGACCCAACTAGGGATTGATTTCTGAGTAAGTTTCAAACAGACATGGTTGCAGAAATGGTTGCAGTTCCTAGTGATGAGATGGTATTTGTTTCCCTGATACTCTTCTGCTAATTTCTCCATAAAGGTTCTAACTTCTTTGGCCCTCATCTCTGTTTCACCCACAAGTATTGATTTCCTGAATGTGAAACCAGGACACTTCTTTGGCTCCACTTCAAAAATCCCCGAGCTCGATTTCTCGTGTGCCCCGTATCCATACTCAACCCCATGAACTACACAAACAATGGATTCACAAAAACAATGAGTTGTTTGATCATTGGAACATTCAATATCAGATTTTCCTATATTCAAACCAAAGAAAACTCTACACTAATGTTCTCATCATCTAATCATATTGAGATATATCACAATTAGTCTTTCTTCACACTTTTCAAGTCAATTCCAGGAGGACCAAAGGTCCATTCTACCGTAACGTTAAAATCTGTTTCATCTTTTCTGAGCTTTTACTCTCAAAAACCATACAATTCACACCAATTGCATCAATACAGAAAAGGATATATTCCCCAAAAAAATAACCAATCCAACGAAATTGACCAAAAAGGATTACTACCAAATTATCTCTCTCTCATGTATCAAACCCAGGATAGAGAAAAAGCAAGAGACACCTTCAAGACCAGAGTGATAGATTCCGATTCCGAGCCAGTAACCGTAAACGTTCATAGGGGTAAGATCGTAGACATTGAGATAAACAGGTACGGAACCACCAGATTTCTTCTTACGCCTCACCGAGACGTTTCTGCAAAACATCATCTCTCTTTACGGCCGCCTCAATGCATTTGATTGCGAAATTGTGAAGAAGACCTCCTCGGGGATGTTCAACGCTTCGTTCGTTCGTTCGTCCCCCTCGGTTTCCTCTTTCCTGGGAAAGCGAATGCGCCAACAAAGCGTTTTTTTTCTTTTTTCTTTTTTTCTTTTCGTTTCTGTTAGTTTTATATTTCTCTGTTTATAATAATAATTAAATATGGTAAATTATGAGATTTTTTACCAAATTATGTCGTTTTTTTCTTCTTGGTCATATCAGTCATAAAAATGTAATATAAATCTTGGACTCTAAATATTATGTTTATTAAAAACAAAAAAAATCTTATATAAATAAATGTTACTGTTCATAATATAGAACGTTCTAAAGGTTTTTTTAAATTTTTCTTTTTTTAATTTTATACAGTATTGTTATGATGTTAAACTTTTTCAAAATAGACAGTTCTTATTATACATGCTTTTAGGTAAAATATTTTATATTTTGAAAGGGAACAGTATATTTTTCGGCCAAAAAACAAATCTTAATTAGTTTCACCAATAATATACGACGACGGGTGTGAAAAACTATCTTAACGGTGAGCACTGAGCATATCAACACAAGGACAATTTTATTCTTTCAAAAACTGCATGCATCCATTTATTATGAAACAACAAAATAAATAAGTTTTATTCAAACGGACAAAAAATAAATAACACATCGAAAAAGGACCTTCTAAGCTGTATTGAATTCAATAAGCTGTAATATATAATATATATATATATATATATATATATATCAGACAAAGAGATGTTCTTTAAGACGTGGGCTGATCAGTACTTCAAGAGGCGTGGCTTTAGGAATGGTCAAGCCAGGGCTCTCAGTCATATCAACAGGCATATCCAAGACAGTTTTCACTTCAAACGAATGAAGGAAACGAGCAAGACCTAGATGAAGCACTTGCATGGCCAATGAAGACCCTGGGCATGATCTTCTTCCCGAACCAAATGGCATCAGCTCAAAGTTTTGTCCTCTTACATCAAACTCTTTTGCTTCTCCTGTAATAAACCTCTCTGGTCTAAACTCGTTTGGTTCCTTATAAACTTTCGGATCTCTTTGGATTTTCCATACATTCACTATCAGCCTTGTGCCGGAAGAAACGTTGTAACCGGCTACTGTGCAATCTTCCATCGCCTCTCGAGGGCCTAAGAGTGGACCAGCTGGATACAATCTCAACGTTTCTTTGATAATTGCTTGAAGATACACCAGATTATTTATGTCTGAATCCTCGACGTTTCTGTCTCTGCCAACGTGGAGGTCTATCTCATCTTGTGCTTTCTTTAACATTTCTTTGTTGTTAAGAAGAAGAGCAATGGCCCATGTAAGGGTTGATGATGTAGTGTCACTTCCTCCCAGAATCAGTGACTGATTATACAATTTATTATCATTATATTACATAGATTAAAAAAAAGAAAATCTCATCTAATCATGATTCGCCGCGTAACGTATTAGATGATTTTAAGAAAATTATATATGATACAAATACTTGATTCCTCCAAACATATTTATTTATATCACCACCTTTATAAATATAAATATATATATATATATAAATATATATATATATATAAATATATATATATATATATATATATATTCAAACAGTAATTTTACCAGATGCGAGAGTTTACCAGGCAGGTAGATTTGATGCTAGTATTAGCATCATACTGAAGATGCGAGAGTTTGCCTTGTTCCTCAAGTGACAACATAACGTCGATGAAGTCTGAATCATTCTCTTTCGTTCCTGAAACTTTTCTTTCTTGTCGATGGTTTTCAGTCCATCTTTCAAGGATCACATCTAATTCGCTTCCTGTTTGCTTCATCTCCTTCTCATGTCCTTGGAAATCAAACCACCTTAGTGCCGGAAAAGCATCTGACACAGTGAATATACCGATAAGGTGAAAGAACTTTGAGATTGCCCTTTTGCATTGCCTTGCCTCTGCGGCATCCTCCGAGGATTCTGAGACGGCACCTCCAAGGTATCGTTTTCCGGCCACCATTCTGACTATCACGTTCTGTGTCATGTCCTCTGACCAGCGCTTTAGATCAACGATTACTGGTTCTGAACCACCGTTCTTGACCCACAAGGAATACAAATCTTTCACACCTGCATGTGACAATATCGCATCGTATCAAAATTAACAATATGGATAATTATTGATACATATACGTTTGGTACGGTAGACGTAGTTTCATACTTACCCATTGAGATCTCAGAAACACGAACGTGCTTGAGCATCTGAAGCCGCCGGTTAGAAAGTAGCTCAATGGTTGCGATTTTACGCATCTCTCGCCAGAAAGCGCTATAAGGCGCAAACCCGAAAACAGCAAAATTGTAGCCCATGTGCTTTGCGGCTGCAGTCATAGGACGTGAAGCCAAGGCTTTGTCGTTGACAGTAAAACAATTTTTAGCCACCTCAAAACTGCTCACAACAAATGCTTCACTGCTCCCGAGTTGTAGCGACATGGCTGCACCGTAATGGTCGGCCATTTTTCCTAAGGTTCGGTAGAGAAGCTGCTCCTTGCCACCGAGAAGGTGAAGATGGCCGATGATGGGCCATGCACCGCTCGGTTTAGGAGCTTTTACATGTTTTGGTTTCTTTGATTTCATAAAGAGAGCAATGAAAACGATAAGGAGGATGTGAACAAATAAAGAAAACAGAGAAGTATTCATGGTGAAAGTGCAAAAGAGATGTGTGTTTGGTGATGTCTTGTTTTGAGTGATTGAAGAGTATCGTCTATCTCTCTATATATACACACACACATATGATCTGTTCAACACCATCTAATCATGAGACATGCACCTAATGACTAAAAGGGCACCAACTTTTTTATTTTAATGAATAGAGTTTTAAAGATTTTAAATGTTAGGTAGAATCTGTTGTTATTAGATTAAGATTTTGTTAAACTCTGTTAAAATTTATTCTTATTAGTTGTGATTTGTAAAAAATCAATTTAAATCTTAACAAATTTGGGTTATTGGATTCAGACTTTTATAAAGTCATTAAAAGTTTTGTGTTATTCAATTAAAATAAAAAAATCTAGGATTGTTAATTAATTCAATTATTATAAATAAGAATCTAATAACACCCGCTAATTTATAAAAAAAATTGAAGATTTCAACAAAATCATAAAAAGTGAATAAGTGAAAGATTGTTAAAGATTGCTAGAGAGTTTTGTTGATTAGTTTTCTAAGATTTTGTAAAGAAAGTGCTTCAAACAATTTATGTATTTTTGTGATACTTTCTATAACTTTATTTTGTAGATAAAGTGTCTAAAATTATGAACTAATAACATAACAATTGAATTCATTAATAACAATCATAGATTCTTTTGTTTTAATTGAATAATACAAAACATTTAATGACTTTATAAAAGTCTAAATCCAATAACCCAAATTTGTTAAGATTTTAAATGACGTTTTACAAATCACAAACTAATAACATTAAAGTTTAACAAAATCTTGATTACATAATATTTAAAATCTTTAAAACTCTACTCAAATCTCAAACCAATAATCTCACTTAGACATTGTATATTTCCTATTTTAGTTAATGACATGAGCAAGGATTTAGGATTAAATAAAAAGAGCATTAAGAAACCATTTTTGAGAAATTGTTGTTTATTTATTTTCACCTTACTAGACATATTGTCTGTTTTTCTCATATATGACTTTCAGTTATCTCTCCAGATGATGTGTTGACCATAGTCTTGCAAGATCTATGCATAAGCTGCGTTTGCTCTAACCTTACACACGTGTTGATTGATTGACACGCAATGAATTCCGAGTGATTAGTTAATGGATTCTTTGTTGCTCCACTAGTGAAGTGCGTAGCGCGACCGTCGTCATCCAAGATTAGTCGTCTTTCGGAGAAAAAGTCATTATAAGAAATCTAAAACTCATTATAAACCATTCATGAATTTAATCGATATATGCTTTGGTCGTACCTTCCTTGGACTTCGCCTGGTGGTGAATTTTAACGTGTATAAATAAACGAAAAACTTACGTGGTGGCCTGGTGGGTATAGTACGATGAACATAACATATACTAATGAAGACGGATCGGATCCGGTGTCCTGCGTGCCTCGAGTAAACCAGTCGTGCGTTATGTAGAAAAACATCATTTAATCACAAGAACGTTATTTGTATACAACTATACAAGTAGTATACATTGTATTATTTGTTTCATTGTTTGTGTCTCTCTGGTGGTTCTCATGTTTTTTCTTTTTCTTTTAATAACCTCGAGTGATCCAAACACGCATCAAATCGTGGAATGTGAAGATTTGCATGCATGAACCAAACCCAACCAGCTGACTTTACGCAGCCCGACTAATACACAGGGCGTAACAACTTGTCCACCACATCTGAGACAATACTACCATCCAATCACATCTGACATTTATTTATGGTCTTAAACAAGTTTGTGAGAGTGTGTTTGTTTGTAATAGAATGTATGTGCGATAAGAATAGAGGTGTCAAACGGGCTGGCCCACGGGCAAAATAGTAATTCCCAAGTCCGCCCTGCTATGCATGGCGGATAAGCGGTGTGGTTAGCCCTTGTGGGAGACAAGATTACCTCATCTAATGCTCATTTTGATTTTCCTACTTTATTTAGTATTAGTTATTTTTTGTTTCTTGGTCATATAAAGATTATTGATCTTTATTTTTTTTAATTGAACCAAAAAATCGTTTGTATAATGAATGCTTCAGTTTGTTTGAATATGGTTTGTGATAAACATTAGCTGAATAAAAAGTTGGAAAGATAGATCAAGATAATTCCTACGAGGTGAATCGAGTGGAGAACAAAAGCTGTAGGCCGTCGGCGTAACGTTGGTCTCCCATTGTTGTGATCGAGGTAAGACGTTTTCTCATATTCTTGTCAGTGGGTAATAAAGGATCAAATCCTTTATTACCAATAATTTCTCATGTATCAAACCTAGGATTGAGAAAAAACAATAAATACCTTCAAGACCAGAGTGATAGATCCTGATTCCAAGCCAGCAAGACAATAACCGTAAACATTTATTGGGGTAAGATCGTAGATATTGAGATAAACAGGGACGAAACCACCAGATTTCTTCTTACGCCTCACCGAGAGGTTTCTGCAAAACATCATCTCTTTTACGGCTCAATGCATCTAATTGCGAAATTATGAAGAAAACCTCCCGGTCCGGCGGATGTTCAACGCTTCGTTCCTTCGTCCCCCTCTGTTAGGGGTTTCCTCTTAGTGAGTGCACCAAGTAAATAATATTTTTTTTCTTTCGTTCCATTTTTATAATTTTTATATTTCTATTAACAATAATAATTGAATATTATAAATTATGAGATTTTATACCAAATTATAGAATTTTGTGAACTATCTAGATAATCTATGTCGTTTTTTTTTCGTTTCTTGGTCATATAAATCATAAAAATGTAATTTAAATCTTGAACTATTAATATTTATATATGTTTATTAAAAAAAAAGTCTTGTATAAATACTATATTTTTGGCAATAAAAAAGTCTTAATTTCACCAATAATATACACATATTTGATTCTTTCAAAAACTGCATACACACACACACACACACACACATATATATATATATATTTTATGCCTTTTAACAAAAAAAAAACAAACGTAAATAAGTTTTATTCAAACGGGGAAAAATGCATCAAAAAAGAACCTTCAATAAACTATATTGAAGTCATCATGTTTCTGAAACAGTACTATATATCACACAAAAAACTGTTCGTTAAGACGTGGGCTGATCAGTACTTCAAGAGGCGTGGCTTTAGGAATGGTCAAGCCAGGGCTCTCACTCATATCAACAGGCATATCCAAAACAGTTTTCACTTCAAACGAATGAAGGAAACGAGCAAGACCTAGATGAAGCACTTGCATGGCCAATGAAGACCCTGGGCATGATCTTCTTCCCGAACCAAATGGCATCAGCTCAAAGTTTTGTCCTCTTACATCAAACTCTTTTGCTTCTCCTGTAATAAACCTCTCTGGTCTAAACTCGTTTGGTTCCACATAAACTTTCGGATCTCTTTGGATTTTCCATACATTCACTATCAGCCTTGTGCCGGAAGAAACGTTGTAACCGGCGACCGTGCAATCTTCCATCGCCTCTCGAGGGCCTAAGAGTGGACCAGCTGGATACAATCTCAATGTCTCTTTGATAATAGCTTGAAGATACACCAGGTTTTTTATGTCTGAATCCTCGACGTTCCTGTCTCTGCCAACGTGGAGGTCTATCTCATCTTGCGCGTTCTTTAACATTTCTTTGTTGTTAAGAAGAAGAGCAATGGCCCATGTAAGAGTTGATGCTGTAGTGTCACTTCCTCCTAGAATCAGTGCCTGATTATACAATTTATTATCATTATATTACATATATTAAAAAAGAAAATATCATCTAATCATGATTCGTCGCGATTATATGTGACAACATAACGTCGATAATATTATCGTTGTATTAGATGATTTTAAGAAAGTTATATATGATACAAACACTTCATTCCTCCAAATATATTTATTTATATCACCAACTTTATATTTATTTATTTATAGTCAAACAGTAATTTTAGGATTCAAGATCCCAAAAATAAAAAACAAAGCAAAGATTTGGGTATTTCAAGGTTTACCAGGCAGGTAGATTTGATGCTAGTAGTAGCATCATATTGAAGATGCGAGAGTTTGCCTTGTTTCGCAAGTGACAACATAACGTCGATGAAGTCTGAATCATTCTCTTTCGTTCCTGAAACTTTTCTTTCTTGTCGATGGTTTTCAATCCATCTTTCAAGGATCACATCTAATTCGCTTCCCGTTTGCTTCATCTCCTTCTCATGTCCTTGCAAATCAAACCACCTTAGTGCCGGAAAAGCATCGGACACAGTGAATATACCGATAAGGTGAAAGAACTTTGAGATGGCCCTTTTGCATTGGCTTGCCTCTTCGGTATCCTCCGAGGATTCTGAGCCGGCGCCTCCAAAGTATCGTTTTCCGGCCACCATTCTCACTATCATATTCAGTGTCATGTCCTCTAACCAGCTCTTTAGATCAACGATTACTGGTTCTGAACCACCGTTCTTGACCCACAAGGAATACAAATCTTTCACACCTGCATGTGACAATATCGCATCGTATCAAAATTAACAATATGGATAATTATTGATACATATACGTTTGGTACGGTAGACGTAGTTTCATACTTACCCATTGAGATCTCAGAGACACGAACGTGCTTGAGCATCTGAAGCCGCCGGTTAGAAAGTAGCTCAATGGTTGCGATTTTACGCATCTCTCGCCAGAAAGCGCTATAAGGCGCAAACCCGAAAACAGCAAAATTGTAGCCCATGTGCTTTGCGGCCGCAGTCATAGGACGTGAAGCCAAGGCTTTGTCGTTGACAGTAAAACAATTTTTAGCCACCTCAAAACTGCTCACAACAAATGCTTCACTGCTCCCGAGTTGTAGCGACATGGCTGCACCGTAATGGTCGGCCATTTTTCCTAAGGTTCGGTAGAGAAGCTGTTCCTTGCCACCGAGAAGGTGAAGGTGGCCGATGATGGGCCATGCACCGCTCGGTTTAGGAGCTTTTACATGTTTTGGTTTCTTTGATTTCATAAACAGAGCAATGAAAACGATAAGGAGGATGGGAACAAATAAAGAAAACAGAGAAGTATTCATGGTGAAAGTGCAAAAGAGATGTGTGTTTGGTGATGTCTTGTTTTGATTGATTGAAGAGTACCGTCTATCTCTCTATATATACACACACACACACATATGATCTGTTCAACACCATGTAATCATGAGACATGCACCTGCCGATGACCAAAAGGGAACCAACTTTTATTTTAATTAATTAATGCATGCACGAGTAAAGATTTAGGCATTGTATACTTCTTATTTTAGTTAATGACATGAGCAAGGATTTAGGATTAAATAAATAGAGCATTAAGAAACCATTTTTGAGAAATTTTTGTTTATTTATTTTCACCTTACTAGATATATTGTCTGTTTTTCTCATATATGATTTTCAGTTAGCATTCCAGATGATGTGTTGACCATAGTCTTGCAAGATCCATGCATAAGCTGCGTTTGCTCTAACCTTACACACGTGTTGATTGATTGACACGCAATGAATTTCGAGTGATTAGTTAATGGATTCTTTGTTGTTCCACTAGTGAAGTGCATACCGCGACCGTCGTCATCCAAGATTAGTCTTTCGGAGAAAAAGTCTATGTAAGAAATCTAAAACTCAATTATAAACCATTCATGAATTTAATCGATATATGCTTTGGTCGCACCTTCCTTGGACTTCGCCTGGTGGTGAATTTTAACGGACTCTATAAATAAACGAAAAACTTACGTGGTGGCCTGGTGGGTATTGTACGATGAACATAACATATGATATACTAATGAAGACGGATCGCATCCAGTCATGCGGTATGTAGAAAAACATCATTTAATCACAAGAACGTTATTTGTATACAAACTATACAAGTAGTATACATTATATTATTTGTTTCATTGTTTGTGTCTCTCTGTTGGTTCTTATGTTTTTTCTTTTTCTTTTAATAACCTCGAGTGATCCAAACACGCACCAAATCGTGGAATGTGAAGATTTGCATGCATGAACCAAACCCAACCAGCTGACTTTACGCAGCCCGACTAATACCCAGGCCGTAACAACTTGTCCACCACATCTGAGACAATACTACCATCCAATCACATCTGACATTTATGGTCTTAAACAAGCAATGTTTTGAAACCCGACCAGAATTGTGAACCGGACTAGCTTCCGGGTCACCGGGTCATCGGGTCAACCGGATTCGACTACGGGTCAACTGAGTAAAATATGTTTAATATATTTATATAAAATAATTATTTTTTAAAATATTGAAAAAAGAATATCATGTTTCATAGTTTAATAATAATAATAAATGATTAAAACTTTTAAATTCAAATAAAAAAAACAAAAAAACACTAATAAAACATCTCCAAAAACAATCAATTGTTCTTACGCAAAGCATGAGAGATGACAAAGAAGTTGAAAAAAAGATGTGTGTCGTGAGTCATGTGTGTTGCCGTCTAAGTTATAAAAGAATAAAAAGTTTTTAAAATAATTAAATTGTGAATCCTTATATTTTTTTCATAAATCAAGTTTAGATTTTTTTGAACTGCTAACCAGCCGGGTCAACCGGTTCACCGGGTCGCGGGTTAATAGCGGTTTTTTTTAGGTTTTACTGGTTTTATTACTATCGGTTATTAGCACTATAAGTGAACCCGTAAAGTCTTCGGATCATGGGTTAACCGGTCGGACCGGACCGGGCGTGAAAACATTGTAAACAAGTTTCCTTTGTATCCAAGAATTGGATTTTAAAACCGTGACTAGAAATGGGAAAAAAGAACTCGTCAAACAATGTTTTAACATAGAAGCCCATAAAGTGTTTGTATAGGACTGACTATTGGACATCCAAAAAAAAGGCCCATAATTACATCTCCCCAATTTTTCGATTCGACTCAATTTTCCCAATTAGAGAACCCTCCGAAGAACCCTAACGTCGGCGAACATCACAAAAACCTCAATGGCTCTTCTCCTCCGTACTCTTCAAAAATCACGCATTTCTCCATCTCATACCTCAAGAACCCTAGTTTCCTGGGTTCGATGTAAATCTCTGTTACCAACCCCACAATCACGAGACATCGCCACCTCGACAGCCAAATCCCCCTTCCGATCAAACATCCTTCGAATCATAAGAAACGAGATCCAGTATCAATCCGATTATGCTCCTCCGCATCAGGTATCATCTTATTTATTTTAAAATCACTATCAGACCTTATAAAGTTTGGATTTTTAGCTTGCAATCTGATCATGTTTAGGCTAGTCTTAGATTTCGGATTTGTTATCTGGGTAGACATGATCAACACTGTATTCGACTCAATTTGTACATCAAGTATTAGACTTTTGTTCAAGATCCAAGCAAATGAGAAGAGAAGAGATGCTGATGTTTTTTTTTTTGAGTTAAACTATGTAATGCAGCCAGCGACTGAATTCAAATCATTCTCTGTGGTGGATAGTCCCGGTGAGCAATGCATTGTGATGAAAGGGAAGTTTGGAGAAGAAGAAAACATCAAAATGGAAGCAACTATGTTTGATGGGTTTTTGACTGTTCCAAGAACAGGTTTAGATGCTTCAGGGCACGATCTCCGTCTCCATATTAGCTTGCTTGTCGACATTTCCAAGATTGATGGAAGTGAAGAGATTGAGTTCCTTTGCTCTGTCTGGCCTAACCGTATCGAAATTCGAAAGCTTTACAAGCTTAGACGCAACAAAATCACTCGTCAACCTTACTTGGGACCAAATTTCGTGTACTTATCTCTCTCTGCTTAGTCTCCTTGAATCATTTACAATGTAGAGTGAAGTGTTTAACTAAACTAGTCTTGCAGGAATTTGCTAGTTAAGTGCAACCACTGAAGCTTGTGATCTTTTTTTCTTTGCAGGAGCTTGAAGTATGATTTTCAGACAGCTATTCGGGAGTTTTTGCGAGTAAGAGGAATCGATGGGGATCTTTGTTTCTTCTTGCATGAATATATGATGAATAAGGATAGGATTGAGCTCATTCAATGGTTGCGAAACCTAAATTCATTCATCGCAAAATAAACACGAATTCTTTCTTCGTTTTTTACTGCTTTTGATTATACTGTTATCAGTTTAAGTAGAAATTATTGGCTTTAGTTACTTTCAAGTATTGGTTGCATAATGCTTGCAAACATTGGTGCTGCCTCCGACTGCTTGTCTTAAACTGTACGTGCAATTTGGGCCTTGGATGAATAAACAAGAAAAATTGGCTCAATATCTATCGGGTGGATGTAGTTGTTTTGTATATTTTATATGCAGTTGGTTGGCTCAATATCTATTGGCTCACGCTACGCCGCGGTTTTCTTTAGAACTTTTTTTTTTAATAATACATATAAGTTGTAATATAAATCATATTGTTTAAAACTATAACTAAATCAACCAGATACATGCCTCTCATTTTTGAAGAACAATACATGAAATGAACGCCTTATACTGAAATTCCATATACAAGATTCATGTGATTTTTAGAGTATTTATTTGTTTGTTTTTTTGAAAAAAATGTATAAAAATATACTGTCTGCACATAGATTTAAAAAGAAATTTCATTTAAATTTTTTACATTAAAAACATGATATTTAGAGTAATAACAACAAACTTTATATTATCTCACTGAGACATGGAATCAATAATCAAATAACATTAAGAAACCTCTTGATCGTATCTTGATCTAACCTTGCCAGATATCATATCGTCGGACTAAGCTTTTTATAACTAAGAATCTTTAAGAAATCTTTCAAAGCTTTCATTTTCAATGTCTTTGACACTTTAATTTGCAGACAAATATTTGTCTAAGATCAAAGATGCAACTGATTGTCGCCAACCAAATAATCAAAATACTAAACACGGTGGGAACGCATACTAACTTTTCTAAATATGATATCCTCACATAAAATATAGATAGAATGAAATATATTTCTCCAACCATCCTCCTTTCATCTCGATTCGTTATAGCTCCCTTTTTTCAAGATCCTTCATAACTTTAAACACATCCTAAGGATTTTTCATATGAAACGTTTTTGGTTATGTTCTTCTGATCAAATTCTTCTTCACTTCAACTTCAATCATCGATTTGAGAAGGATTGACATAGCGGCACGGCCTTGATTGGGAGGAGGGAGAAAAAGTGACGTGTAAAGGAGATTGATTTTTATTGGAACATAAGACCTAGTTGTATTAATTGTTATAATTTGATTGGATTAAGTTTTTAATGATATGTCATGTTTAGAAGAGTTTAAAAAGCTTAGGTGTCAACACCAGGTGAGAAACGTTCAACTTTTATTGTATTGATTACACATTTTTAATTAATAACTCCACGAAAGACTGTTGTAATATGAAAGTCTTCAAGATAATCAATTTATAACGTTGGCCATGAAACGATTGCTTAGGCTTTGTGTAATAAATGTGTATGATGGGATCACGCTTACCAGTTAACACCAGCAGAAATAGTGAAATACCATAAATGGTAACATCTCCCTTCTGGTTATAAATTTTGATAAATCTGATTATCTGAACATATATAATCTCTATAGAGTCGGCATCATCCAAATTCAAATTTTGGCGGAGTGTGAGCTAAAAGAAAGAAAGTTAGAAGTGATCATGACAAATATTGATCATGACACGAGCAAAAGGTCCATGATGAACTAATTATATTCATCACCATCGATCTATCATAGCTACTGTTAGTTAATAATTACTTAATAATGATTTTTTTTAGTATATCTACGAAATCCATATGGTATAGTAACTGTTATGTTCTGGCTATCTAGAGTTGACGAGTAAAATAATTCATTGTTTAATTTAAAATGTGAAATAACTAAATAAGTAAAGAGTGATAGAGTAGGAAGTGATTAGGAAGCATCCGAACAAGAAGCATATCAGTGACCGGTGTGGTTAGCCCTTGTGGGAGACAAGATTACCTCAACTTATGCTCATTTTGATTTTCCTACTCCATTTAGTATTAGTATTTTTTTTGCTTCTTTTATTATTATTAAGTTTTATGGGCATCTTTCTCTTTAATTATTTTCTTAAATTAAACATTACACCAAAGTGTTGCTGTTAGGACATCTTCTTTCTCATATTTAAACGTGAATAATTATACATGTGCGTACAATATATGAGACTATGAGCCAATGACAGTAGCTAATGACAAGTGATTTCCAATAACTTATTCAGAAGTAGAATCTTTACAGATTTGGTGTATAACATGGATCTTCTAGAAAACTCATTTCTTTAATCTTTCTAATGTCATCAGCAGCTATTTAAATGGCTTAATGATAATGATTTATATTAGAGAGTTGTCTTTTATTTTCCTATGAATTGCATCGAAGTGTTGATGTTCTTTTTAAAAAGTAAAACTTTTTCCGTTTTCTTTTTATTCTAGGTTTATCGAGACTATAATTGTCACAAGCTACAAAATTAAAAAAAAAAAAAACTGCCTTTCTTCAGAAACTAAATATTTTTTCTTAGGTTTGTAAAAGGTTCTAAAAAATTTAGGCAAGATTCATAAGTCATTTAGATCCTAGATCTTGCGAGATTTCTTGTAAACCTTAAGCTGGAATTCTGAAACTTTTGGTTCTAATTTGGAAAACGAAACAAAATGATATATATTCTTGGAAAAAAACATAATCGTACTATTTTTTATTTTTGGTTAAGAAGTGCCAAAACGTATTCTCTATTCGAAGAGACTATTTTATAGAAAACGAGAGGCACAGAAACGAACACGCTTTGTGGTCAATTCAAGAAATCATACAAAATAAAATGATAAAGTATCATTGGGATCTTATTTTGCATCCACCAAGCTTGTTTGGCTGATGATATGGATGGAACCCAACTTCGAGAAATTCTTTACTTTTTGTTTTATTATTTTAATCTTTATATATTCATAAGTATATATTTATAAAATTTTGGTTTAATGTTAAGATATAAATATTTATATAAAAAATATATTGTAAGTTACTCCCTTTATCTCGTAAATATTGATGTTTTGGGATATTTTTTTGTCCCACAAAGATTAATGTTTTGTAAATTTTAAAAAGTAATTATTGAAAATATTTAAAATTTTGAATTGTTATTGGTTTAAAATTAAATAATATATCTTTAATAAAAATATATATATATTTAAACTCAGTAATCATTGTTTTTTAAAATGTGTAAAAGTTTCTAAACATCAATATTTTTTAGAGATAAAAGGAGTACTATATATTGTGTCAGCAATTTCCTCTGTTGACTTCAAAGTTTAATTCGAGCATACGACACAGTGTCCGGTGACTCAAATCGTATAATTCATTATTTTTCCTAAAATCTCATATGGTAAGAAGAGTGTACTTACTATCCAAGTAATGATGAGTACATTATAAAAGTCTGTCTTAGGTAGGCGCTGACGTTAAAAAAAAAAAAAAAAAGAGAGAAAGAGTATGACTTTGTTTGATTAACATCGGCATTAGCCATTATTGATTGTTTGTTATGGGGATATATATATATACAACTTGGTTTCCCAAAATCTTTTCTGAACCTGTACGAGTCGATAGGTGAAAGAAAAGCCATGAAGCACGCTCACGCGAGTCTCGCACTTCCCACCACCCTTCACCATGCTCTCTCCCTAAAGCCTGTCTTTGCTTTATCTTCTACATATATTTTAAAATTATAATACTACCATAGTTTGCACTAATAACCAAGGTAAATGAAAATAATAATAATAATAATAAATAACTAAGGTAAATGTATATCCGTTGATGATGATTACTCGACTTAGTTGTCAATTCAATCCTCATGGCAATATAATTAAGGAAAGTTTGAAACTATGGTAATAACTAAATTCTATATTCTACCTTGTATTGTATACTAACTTACTAAGTACAATATCAAAAAACATATCTTTAACCTTAATTACATGATATACAGAATCATCTTCATAAACACTTTCACATTTTTATCCTTTTAAAAAAATTCTTTAATCTTCTTTTCCTTTTCAATTAATTATCACTAAACTAAAAATAATATTATTCCCACAGTCAAAAGAAACCAAACCAGAAGAAAAAGGCGCGTGAGAATCACGCTCCATGTTTTGTTTTCTAATGGAAAAGAAAAAAAAAATTCCAGAAATGTTTCTAAAAAAGAAGAGAATTCCATAAAGATCAATCAGAGAGTTTTAAGAAACCATATATAGGCTTAGATTTTCTCTTTTGACATCTTCATTGCTCCTCCTCTTATATTTTTCTTCTCCAAACTAAACCTCTTTACTCTGCCTATATAAACTCGTTCTCTATCTTCTCTTCTCATTAAAGAATCCGAACGTTGTTGTTGTTCTTCTAGTTCAAATCTATGACGATGACTATAGAACAAGAAATCGAAGTCTTGGACCAGTTTCCAATTGGGATGAGAGTTCTTGCTGTTGACGATGACCAGACTTGTCTCCGGATTCTCCAGACTTTGCTCCATCGCTGCCAATACCACGGTTTGCTTCCTTCTCTCTCTCTTCTTGTTACTTAACTATTTGCATGTTTAATTTTAATAAACGCTCCTTTGAAAATCTTTTTTTTTTTTTTTTCTAGAATTTGATTTGGTTTATCCACTAAAAGCTACAAAATTTAGCCTCAGATTCGTTTCCTGTCGAATTATATGATTTTAAAGACGGGTTTCAAGAGTCAATTCAGATTTAGTTAGATTTACAATTTGAAAGTTGAAGAAAAAGCTCTGCATATTTTTATGTTTCAGGTTGTATTGCTTCACATGTGTCACAATGCTCATTAGTATCTTTTGAGTGCTTTGAATTTGTAACAGTCTCTTTTGCTCGGTAAAAACTCAGACTTTTGGGATTTGTTACAGATTTGAATTTGATTGCTCCACATGTGCCACGAAGCTCATCTGCTTCTTACTTACTTCTTTTAAATGAGTTCGTTGGATTTGAGAATGAGTTTCTTGCTCTGTAAAAACTTAGTATTTGTGGCAAGTGTCATACATTTGATAGCTCCAGATGTGTCACAGAACTGATTGGTTCTTACTTCCAAATTTCTGAGTTTGTTGAACTTGAGAATTAGTCACTTGCTCTGTAAAAACTAAGACTTTGAGGGTGATTGTTACAATTACATTATAATGTGCAGTTACAACAACGAACCAGGCCCAAACCGCATTGGAGATGTTGAGGGAGAACAAGAACAAGTTTGATCTCGTTATTAGTGATGTAGACATGCCAGACATGGATGGTTTCAAGCTGCTTGAGCTCGTTGGTCTTGAAATGGACTTACCTGTCATAAGTACGAAGCTTTCCTCTTGTTTTCATAGTTCCTATGAGAAAGTTTTGATCTTTGATATGATCATTGTTTCTTGCAGTGTTATCTGCGCATAGCGATCCAAAGTATGTGATGAAAGGAGTCAAGCACGGTGCCTGCGATTATCTGCTTAAACCTGTTCGGATTGAGGAGCTCAAGAACATATGGCAACACGTAGTGAGAAAGAGCAAACTTAAGAAGAACAAGAGCAGTGTGAGTAACGGTACGGGAAACTCGGATAAAGCCAACAACAACAGAAAACGTAAAGAACAGTATGAAGAGGAGGAAGAGGAAGAAAGAGGGAATGAAAACGATGATCCAACGGCTCAAAAGAAACCTCGTGTTCTTTGGACGCATGAGCTACACAACAAATTCTTAGCAGCTGTTGATCATTTAGGCGTTGAGAGTAATCTTTCTTGGTCTCTTTACCTCTAGTTTCCAGTTAGCTTCATGTTCTGATTTTAAAAAAGTATTTGATGATGCAGAAGCTGTACCCAAAAAGATTCTTGATCTGATGAATGTTGACAAACTCACAAGAGAGAATGTTGCGAGCCACCTTCAGGTGAGAGTGAGACTTTGACTCTTCTTCTGATTTGTTGTGTTAGTTTGTTAATATGATTCCATTAAACACATTTGCAAATGTCGTTTGGTTTTAGAAATTTCGAGTTGCCTTGAAGAAGGTGTCTGATGAAGCCAATCAACAAGCTAACAGGGTGGCCATTGACTCACATTTGATGCAAATGACTTCTCACAAAGGAGTTGGCGGCTTCTACCACCACCGAGCAATACCTGTTGGATCCGGTCAGTTCCATGGTGGAGCCACAATGATGAGACATTACCCTTCAAATAGGAATCTTGGTCGTGTAAACTCCCTTGCAGGAGGAATGTTCCAACCAGTCTCATCATCGTTTCCTCGTAACCACAATGATGGAGGTAACATACTTCAAGGGTTGCCACTTCCGCCACTAGAAGAGCTTCAGATCAACAAGGCTTATCAAAGCTTTAACTCACAACAGAACTCTCTAATGGTTGCTCCCAATAATCTCTTACTTCTCGAGGGTCACCCGCAGTCATCATCGCCATCGTTGAACCAGGGTTTTTCACCTCACTTTGAGATCAACAACAACAAGCGTCTAGAACATTGGTCAAACACTGTATTGTCAACCAACATGCCACAGAGAAATGTTCATTCAAAACCTGACACCTTGGAATGGACCACCTTCTGCGACTCAGCCAGTCCGCTTGTAAACCCAAACCTAGATACCAGTTCGACATCTTTCTGCAGAAACACGGATTTTGGATCCTCGAATGCTGCACAAACAGACTTTTTTCATCCATTACAGATGAATCAGCAGCATGCCAGTAACTGGGGTCCAATGACTGAGGCTCAACTTTTTAGAAATTGTGATTCAAAGGAAGGTTTACACATGGCTTCAGATGCTGGCTCCTTAGATGATATAGTCAATTCCTTAATGACACAGGTATAAAATAAAAGCATTTACACTTTGCTCCTTTTTTTTCACTTGGAGATTTCTGAATCTTTATTGATTATAACAGGAACAGAGCCCAACTGATTTCTCGGAAGGTGGTTGGGTGATGGTTTAACTCACTCGGAACAGAGCCAAACTGATTTTTTCCCTTTTCTTTGTCAACTTTGTTCTACTAGCTCTTGTTTTCAGACACAATCAATTATTATTATCTTTGGTTCTGTCTCTTCTCTCTTCCTTCCCCACTGGTCTGAGCAACTTAAGTAAGAGCCAAAATCCATAAATAAATTCAAAGTGGCCACTACTAACCTTGACTTAGGTGTCAACCACTTAACATTGGTGACCATTGGAAATGTCCAGTAATGCCGGAAGGAAAAAATAAAGCCTACTAATCTTTTATCAAAAAGAAAAGGAAAAAGAAACAAAGCCTATCACGAAAATAAAGTGATAACGACAAATACAAAGCTGAGAGATGTCATTAGATTAATACATCATCATAACCCAATTACAATAAAGTGTCTTTTAGCGCACACGCATGCATATAGAGGAGCCTCATCAAACTATACTACTAAATTACTAACACAAGCAACTTATTACAAAGATACTACTACTAATTAATTTAATTATCACCAGCTAATATATTAAAAATCAAGAAAATGATTTGTAAAATTATTAACATCTCGTGGGTCAAAACCGATCCTCACAGTAACACCTTTAGCATCTTTAGGGTTCTTCATGAAATAAGCAACTTGCGGAACTGGAGGACACAGTGGTGCCACGTTATCCGCCAGCTCGCCGCAGCTGCCAAAGCCAACATTGTGAAATGGCATTTTTGTCCAGTCGGAGATTAGGGTTAGCTCTCTGAGAGGAGGGAGATTTCCGTCATTTCTTTGATCACCACCTCCAAGTGCTTCCATATAAGAGTTGATGTAGCCTTGGTCAATTGAATTCTTCGCTTCTCTGATCTTGTTCACTATTGACTCGAGCGTTAGTTCTTCGAGTAATTCTTTGGTGGTGGAAACCACCGAGGCAAGCACGTAGGCGTTGCCGGAAAACCCTTCGGGCAGCGATGGCTCCGTCCTCTTCCTTATGTCTACCGCGAATTGTAAACATACCATGGCGTCTCTCCTCAACCCTAAAGCCCTTGTTCTTGCCTACGAAGTTATACGGTTAGTAAATATATTAATGTTTCTTGTAATATATATTTAAAAAAATTAATATATATATATATATATATATATATTTTCATCTTAAAATGTTTTGAAAATTTTCAAACGCAACCCTAAATTGGGTTAACATAAACGCAGAAAAAAACAATCAAGACCAACTTATTAGTGATCCACATAATCAAAAGAAAATTTAGTGAAAAAAAAAAATTCGTAAAAAAAAAAATTCTTGAATTAAGTTACCTTCCACAAATGAGCAGCAAGAAACTCAAAGGGGGAGCACAAGAACCCTTCTAGTGATTTCTTCTTCATGCTTTCTATCGCTTCGTCATTAAGGTCGAACGTTTTGATTACAAAACCAGAGTCTGGTAACTCAAAATTACGGTTTTGCTCCTTATGGGTCATCATCGCCTGTTTGATCAGCTGGTACAGATGATCAATGGCTGCAGCATTGGTTACTCGGAGAGCCTCCCGGCTCTGATTCAAGTCCCGGTTAAACAGTAGATTTCCTCGATCATGAACCGGTTTGATGACCAAATGATCCTTTTTATTAGTAACCTTACCATTCGATCTGTTGTGAATGTGAGAGTTGAAAGCCCACGCATGAATAAAGTCGTAAGCTGAGATTCCATCAAACAGTGAGTGGCTTGTACCGATTCCAATTGAGTAACCTCCACATGCAAATCTTGTCACCTACATTTATAATACGTCGATATATACATCATCAAATACTGACTAAAACCCTACCCGTTTTTAATGTTTTGTTGATTATTACTAGTAACAGAAATATCGACGCTTTACATTTTTTGGTATACACATGGATTAAGAAACATCAAACATCCAAAAACTTGAATTTACAGTAAAAGTATTTTATATTTTTAAATACATATTTATTTACCTTTGACGTATAAACGTTTTGCTTAGATTGTCCGTTCTAATTCGAATATGATCTCAAAATTCCTTATTAATATATGTGCTTATAAAAATTAATCTAACCTGCCATGCATGAGTCGTATTGATGAAAAGCTGTGTTGGTAACTTGGTATCTAGTGAAGTACGTATATAAACATTGATATATATATATATATATATATATATATACATATTGACAAAGAATAGTAACATGTTTACAGGTGTTCACAGTTCTTGAGAAAAAAACGTACTGTATATTTGCGATAAACTTACCTGAGCAACAACAAGAGGCATCACAGAGAAATCACCATCAAAGGAAGGCTTGTAAACCAACGTCTCATAAAACTCATTGTACTGAGTCAAATCACCAAGCTCCAACAATTTGACACCGGTCACCGTCGCCTCCACTATGACTGCGCCGCCATCATTACACTGGATGTTGAGGTTGCAGCCACCTTTGTCCAAAGCCAGCCTCCCGGCAGCGGGATACCACACAGACAAAGTCTCCTCCAACCCGAGTTTCAGGTCGGAGAAGACGGAGCCAAAGTCACGAGATGTGGTGTTCTTGTAGAAGAAGACCAAGTACATGAGTAAAGGACATTGACGGTCCAAATTGGAGAGAGTGATTAGTTTCTTCTGGTCTTGGTTTTGATGTCTCGGATATACATTAAGCTTTTGGATTATATCGATACGTGTCGCCATTAACATGTGCATGTAGAGTTGAATGTAAAATGTGGCTGTGTGTGAATGTAATAAGTAAGATGTGTAATGCCTATATATAAACGAGAAGATAAACTAAAGGAGCTTAATCATATGCCAAGGAGCCACTCTATGTGTCTCTTCAGATAGTTTTGAGGGTTTTATATTTTATTAATAATCTAATTTTCATCGAAGTGCTCTTTGCTTACGAATGATTAATTAGTTCCAACACTAATTATCCTTGGCTTACAATTGGTGGTGTTTTATCATATTGTTATTTGAATTCGAATACAAATGATTGTAAAGATTCTTCCATTTTGCATATTTTATGCTATTGTGATACAAAAAGCAAAAGCCTATTATGTGCTCTTTGGCCTATTATGTGTTCACCGCTCACACAAACATATCAATTTATTTAGAATATCCGGAGACAAAAAATGGGTGATACTTATAAGAATTGTTTTTACTTTTTATTTTCGTAATTCTTATTTTGTTCATTAACTACGTACGTTTTCTGTTTTTTTTTTTCACCTCAAATGTACTAATGCCAGATTTTTAGGAAGAAAACATAATTCAACATTAATCTATATTAGTTTCGAAAGTCTAGTAATACACATACAGTATGTTGGTTGCTAATTAATGCGGTGTAAATTGGTTGCTAATGTCGTGTAAATTAGTAAATATATATGGTAGAAGAGTAGTATGATCTGTCTTAAGCTTGCACTTGCACAATGGTCAATAGACAATAGGGTTAGGTGAAATGAAAAGGCTGTACACAATCATACAAACCCTACAACCCCCATCACGGGAATGCTATCTTCCCCAAGAGACTTTATCATTTAAGTGTTTAACGGAACTTATTACAAAAAGGTCAAACATACACTATCGTTGCAGATAAAAAGCAACTAAGTTGTCGTCGTTATAGCCTCGTGTCGTTTCAACACAATTTATGCGGTTTGGAAAAAAAATACACACACAATTATGAAAACAGTTCACATTTTTGTGTGTGTGTGTCCTGGTACACATGTATTATTCACATCTTTGATATAGACACAGTTTTAGTGTAAATACAATATTACTGCAAACGCCAAAACTCAAACCAAAGAATAACCTTCAGTTTTTTATTTTTCTAGTGTTCACGCTCAGACTGGTTCACGTTTATAATTAGGAGATAAATTCACGTCTTGGGCCTTTACGAAGAACTAATTAGGCATTAGTGCGACCCTAATTAGTTAGTACACCATTTTTTAAGTTAGTAAAGTACCATTTTAACACGGAAAATACAATCTGGTTACCAACAGACCAAATACCTAGCAATTTGAGGAGAAAAGATACTAATCAATAATTGCCTCTCATTATTTACTAGTATTATCTTTGATTATTCGGCCACATAAAGAAAAATTAAATAAAAGGTGTCATTCGTAAGAAGGAAGCTTGAATTAGGATTTGGGAGCATCACAGCCTGGCTTGTCCCTGATTCGGTGTATACTGTATATAACTTTGAAAACTGAAACATGTATATATACGAAACGTACGGACTGAATTGCGTACAACACGTGTAATGTATGCATGCTGTATATGAGATGCTTAGTCTTATATATACTTAAATTCATGAAGCTAAACTTCAGTATATATCTACTCAGCTGTATATATTAGATCCCCCCCCCCCCCCCCCCC